>NC_053449.1:14054092-14654092 GCF_007990345.1 Gossypium hirsutum
ATACAACTCAGTACATCTACTCTTTCTTCATTCACAATTTCATCCATACTAATGCATATATATATATGTATATTATTCATTCCATTCAGCATCAATACATAACATATGACATTGAATATACCAACTACATGCTAATATTACCTCTGTTGGTAAGACGGTTCAACTCGGCTACTCGATGACCTTTTCTTTGCCTTGCTCGATCACCTCCTTTAACTCCTGAGCTAAATCAAACAATTTAACTCATTAAAGTCTCATTTTGCTAGCTTATGGCCGAATAGGACAAGGAGTTGATGGGTCATATGGCCACCTTTAGCTCAAGTACACAATGGTCATATGCATTTTTAATCACATCAAATGATCAATACAATTCACTCGAACATCAAAAGAGAACCTCAATGTACTTAGTCCATATACACATTAGACATTAGAGTCACATATGTACGAATTCACGAATCGAATTCGACATATTGCTAATTTCCCTTGCCGAACCTCTAGTCAAAAAGCCTAACATGCTACTTGGCGAACAAACATCAACTTAGGTGCTCATTTATGTGCCGAACACACACATTTATGTTAAGGCGATGCAACACTCAATACATCCTACAAGTATGGAACTGCATTGACTAAACACCATTTCTATTATTTTACTCCAAAGCCGAATGCCTCTCAAGCCCTAAGCTCATGATCCTTTCATCATTAAGCAAGTGTTATAGCACAACTAACATCCATTTTCAATTTGAAAACCAACATAAAAATATTAAACATGAAAATCCATAGCCGAAACCTATACATGACATTACTCATTCCACCCATCGAAACAATATTGTTCAAGACATCAAGCATTTATTTGGGTATTACATATATGAGCATTTAGAATTTATATTTTAGCAAGATCAATTTCTTTCCTCAACACATCTTCATCAAAACTTAAAGGAAGTAATCAAATTTCCTTCTTTAATAGCCATAGCCGAATGCTCCATCCATCCATCAAAGTTAAAAATTTTGCATGGTCTAAGTAAGAACCATGATGATTAACCTAAAACAAGCTAAAATTTCACAACTTTAACACAATATACTAACCTTATTAAGCATTCAAATGGCCGAAAGTCCTTTGCCCCTATTCCTTCCTTCACATTCGGCTTAGAAGAAACAAAGATGAACACTTAGTTTTCTTCACCCATTTCCCCCCTTCTCAAGCTTCAAGTGACCGAATGTTTGCCCCCAATTCTTTCTTTCAATCCGGCCAAGAAGACAAAGATGATGCTTTGTCTTCATTACTTTTCTTTTTATTCTTTCTTTAATCTATTTCCTTTCTTTGCATAAAATAATGGCCATTTATTTAAGATTTAATACATATTATATATATATGACCATCATGGCCGGCCACCACTTAAAATAAAAGGGGTATTTGACATGCAAGTACAACTATTTGCAACATGCATAAATGGGCCACCTTACATTAGCCTAGCACATTTCTAAATTTTCTCACATAAGTCCTATTTAATAAAATTTCACTTACAATTTACAAAATTCAACCATGAAATTTTAACACATGCATATATACATATTCTAGACAATAAATATCACATTCAAACATTTCGGTGACTCGGTTTAGCGGTCCCGAAACCACTTCCCGACTAGGGTCAATTTTGGGCTGTCACAACTCTCCCTCACTTAAGAAATTTTCGTCCTCGAAAATCTTATCGGTAAATAGGTTTGGATATCGTTCTTTCATCGAGCTCTCGGGTTCCCAGGTTGCTTCCTCGATCCCGTGTTTGAGCCACAACACCTTAACCAACGGAATCCTTTTATTTCGCAACTCTTTCACTTCACGAGTTAGGATACGAATCGGTTCTTCTTCATAGCTCACATCAGCCTGAATTTCAACCTCCGACGGACTAATTATGTGCGAAGGATCAGATCTATAGCGCCGAAGCATCGAAACATGAAAGACGTCGTGAATCTTTTCAAGTTCAGGGGGCAAAATCAATCTATATGCAACCGGCCCCACTCGTTCGGAAATTTCGTACAGCCTAATGAATCTCGGGCTCAACTTGCCTTTACGGCCAAATCTGAGTACCTTCTTCCAAGGTGACACTTTAAGAAACACTTTATCTCCCACCTGATATTCAATGTCCTTTCGTTTTAAATCCGCATACGATTTTTGACGATCTGTGGCTACCTTCAGACTTTCGCGGATTACCTTTACTTTTTGTTCGGCATCTTTAATCAAATCAACTCCGAAAATTTTACTTTCACCGAGCTCGGTCCAAAACAATGGCGTACGGCATTTACGACCGTACAAAGCCTCATAAGGTGCCATCTTAATACTTGATTGAAAACTATTGTTGTAAGCGAATTCAATCAAAGGTAGATACCGTTCCCATGAACTACTGAACTCGAGGATGCAACATCTCAACATATCCTCAAGTATCTGAATTATCCGCTCGGATTGACCATCGGTTTGGGGGTGAAAAGCGGTGCTAAAATGCAGCTTGGTACCCAAGGCTTCTTGCAATTTCTTCCAAAATCGTGAGGTAAATCTCGGATCTCTATCCGACACGATAGAAATAGGTACTCCATGTAATCTCACAATCTGAGAGACATACAATTCGGCTAGTTTATCCAATGAAAGATCCGTACGCACGGGGATAAAGTGAGCCGACTTAGTCAGTCTATCAACCACAACCCAAATTGCATCCTTCTTACTTGTTGACAATGGCAGTCCGGACACAAAGTCCATTGTGACTCGGTCCCATTTCCACTCGGGTATCATGATCGGCTGAAGTAACCCTGAAGGCACTTGATGTTCCGCTTTCACTTGTTGACATATTAAACATCTCGAAACAAAGTCAGAGATGTCTCGTTTCATACCATGCCACCAAAACCGACGTTTCAAGTCGTTGTACATTTTCGTGCTCCCCGGGTGAATTGACATTCGGCTACAATGGGCTTCGTTCAGAATCATCGGAATGAGTTCTAAATTCCTTGGAACACACAACGACTTCTAAACCTCAAACAACCATCATCATCAATCTGAAACTCCGATTCCTTGTTCGGAACACACTCAGCTCGTTTTGCAACCAATTCATCATCGACTTTCTGAGCTTCATGAATTTGATGAGTCAATAATGGTTTGGCTTTTAATTCAGCTACTAACACATTGTCAGGTAGAACAGACAAGTGTACATTCATCGCTCGCAAAGCAAACAGTGATTTCCGGCTTAAGGCGTCCGCAACCACATTAGCCTTTCCCGGGTGGTAATCAATGACAAGCTCGTAATCTTTCAACAACTCAAGCCAACGTCTTTGTCGCAGATTCAAGTCTCGTTGAGTCATCAAATATTTGAGACTTTTGTGATCCGAAAACACATGGCACTTCTCGCCAAACAAATAATGTCGCCATATTTTCAATGCAACACAATGGCGGCTAGTTCGAGATCATGGGTCGGATAATTTCTCTCGTGTGGCTTCAATTGTCTCGACGCATAGGCCACAACTCGACCTTCTTGCATCAATACGCAACCCAACCCAAGTAGGGATGCGTCACTATAAATGACAAACTCTTTACCCGATTCGGGTTGCATCAAAATTGGAGCTTCAGTCAGATGAGTTTTCAGTTGATCGAAGCTTTTCTGACATTTCTCCGTCCATTCGAACTTAACATCCTTCTGAAGTAGCTTCGTCATTGGTGTGGCTATCATCGAGAAACCTTTGACAAATCGTCGGTAATAACCGGCGAGCCCTAGAAAGCTCCGGACTTCGGTAACATTTCTCGGAGGCTTCCAGTTAAGTATGGCTGAAATTTTGCTCGGGTCAACTTGAATACCCGATGCGGATACCACATGACCCAAGAAGCTAACCTCTCTTAACCAGAACTCACACTTACTGAACTTAGCATATAACTGCTTATCCCGCAAAATTTGCAACACTTGCCTCAGATGCTCAGCATGTTCGGTCTCATCTCTTGAATAGACCAAGATGTCATCAATAAACACAACCACGAACCGATCCAAATACGGCCTGAAGATCCGATTCATCAAATCCATAAACACCGCAGGGGCATTAGTGAGCCCAAACGGCATCACTAAGAACTCGTAGTGACCGTACCTCGTTCTGAAAGCAGTTTTGGGTACGTCCGAATCTCGAATCCGCAACTGATAATAACCCGATCTCAAATCTATCTTTGAAAACACCGATGCGCCCTTTAATTGATCGAACAGATCATCAATACGCGGTAACGGATACTTATTCTTTATCGTCACTTTATTCAGTTGACGATAATCAATGCACAACCTCATGGTTCCGTCTTTCTTTTTCACGAACAATACTGGTGCACCCCAAGGTGAGAAACTCGGTCGAGCGAAACCTCTATCCGTCAATTCTTGCAACTGAGCTTTCAACTCTTTTAACTCGGTTAGTGCCATACGATACGGAGCGATCGAAATTGGCGTAGTTCCAGGTACAAGCTCAATGCCAAACTCTACCTCCCGAACAGGTGGCAAACCCGGTAACTCTTCAGGAAAAACATCCGGGTATTCACAGACCACCGGCACCGATTCGGGTTTCTTTTCTAACTCCTTGTCATCAAGTACATACGCGAGGTATGCTTCGCACCCTTTCCTTACATATTTCTGGGCCAACATTGCTGATATTACAGCTGGCAACCCCCTTAAGTCCGCAGACTCAACTCGGATTATTTCGTTATTTGCGCACCTCAAATCGATAGTCTTGCTTTTGCAATTCACAACCGCATCATGCGCGGTTAACCAATCCAAACCAAGAATAACATCAAACTCGTCGAACGGCAAAAGCATCAAATCGGCCGGAAAACAGGATTCTCGGATTATTAGAGGGCATCTCTTACACACTTTATCAACAAGTACGCATTGACCCAAAGGGTTTGATACTCGAATTACGAGCTCAGTAGACTCAACAGGTAGAGTCTTACTGGTTGCTAAGGTTTCGCATACATATGAATGAGTAGAACCAGGGTCAATCAATGCAATCACATTAGTATCAAAGAGAGTGAAGGTACCAGTGATGACGTCGGGGGAGGATGCCTCCTCTCGTGCGCGAATGGCATATGCTCTAGCAGGAGTACGATTCTCGGCTCGATCGGCCGTATCAGAGGCCCCCCTCTGACTACCACCCTGCCTCCTAAAATTCTCGGTGGTCTACCTCTAGATGTCACTCCACTAGGTCTTGCACCTTGAATCTTATTCTTCTCATCCAGCTCCGTGCAATCTCTAATGAAGTGGTCCTTCGAACCGCATCCGTAACAGGCCCTGCTAGTAGACTTGCCCCAACATTCACCTAGGTGCCGTCTTCCACATTGGGGACATTCAGGTTTCTCGTGACGATTATTGCCCACACTAGCTACCGAAGTAGCTCGGGAGCCCATCGATGGTCTTGCCCTGATGGAAATTCCCGCAGTCGCCCTCGACTTATTAATGTCCTCCCTGAACTTCTTTACAGCTGAGAACGGAGCTTTACCCGTCGATCTTTTACGATAATCTCTAGCTTCAAATTCAGCCTTCCTCTTCTCCTTTCCAAGTTCTTTCGCCTTGCAGGCTCGTTCGACTAGTGTTACGAATTCTTTTATTTCCAAAATACCCATTAGTAGCTTTAAATCTTCATTCAATCCTTCCTCGAATCTTTTGCACATAGCAACCTCATCAGCTACACACTCCCGGGCATACCTACTGAGTCTTACAAATTCATGTTCGTATTCAGATACAGTCATACGGCCTTGCTTGAGTTCCAAGAACTCCTTACGCTTCTGATCAATGAACCGTTGGCTAATAAATTTCTTCCGGAATTCCGTTTGAAAGAAGTCCCAAGTTACTCGCTCGTTCGGGACTATGGAAATCAATGTCCTCCACCAATAGTAGGCTGAGTCTCGCAACAAAGATACAGCACATTTTAGACATTCGTCGGGTGTGCATGACAATTCATCGAACACCCGAATGGTGTTATCAAGCCAGAACTCGGCCCTTTCGGTATCATCAATTACTATGGCCTTGAACTCCTCGGCCCCACGCTTCCTAATCAAGTCTACAGGTGGCTTACTCAGCCTCACAGGATCAGCGACTGATGGCATTACAGGCTCTTGGGGTGGATTATTCAAATTTGGGAATTGTTGGACAGTCGGGTTGGTTCGGGCATATTGCGCGACCCACTCATTCATCATGGTAAAGAAGGCTTGTTTAGCCCCTCACCTTGATTATTCGCAGATGACTGAGGTTCAACAGGCGGCGTCCCTTGTGCAGGAGCAGCCGCTACGCTCTCAACGTCATCCGCTAGGGTTCTTTCTTCACCGGGATCCATTTACTAATCAAAACAAAAACATTTCAACCGTCAGAAGTCATCACCCTTTTAAACATTAACATTAAGGCATGTATAGCTAGACTCATACGTGCTATGGTAGTCCTAGAACCGACTAAACCATAGCTCTGATACCAATAAAATGTAACACCCCGAACCCGAAACCGACACCGGAGTCGAACACGAGGTGTTAACTGACTTTAACCCCTTACAAATTTATTTTCCAGACACTGCCCAATCTGTGTACTAGTCGTTTTAAAAATCATATCTTGAGTTTCGTAACTCGAAAATCAGTTTCATAATTTTTCCCAGAAACTAGACTCATGTGCCCATCTATGTATTTTTTTCTAGAATTTTTGGTCGGGCCAATTAGTACAAAGTCTCCCAAGTTGCAGGGGTCAACTACACTGACCTTTGCCCATTACGACTTGGATATCTCCCTGCACGGGGCTTCAATACTGATGCCGTTTGTTTCTATGAAAACTAGACTCAGAGAGGAATCTGTACATATATGGTACGACCCCTAATTATCTCTGGTTAATTTGTAATGAATTTCCAAAGTCGGAGCAGGGAATCCAGAAACCGTTCTGGCCCTGTCCCACAATAATCTGATTATCTCTTAATATACTGCCCATATGATCTTTTCGTTACTTCCTCATGAAAGCAGACTCATCGAGCTTCGATTACATAATTTATTCATCAATTAATTCCACTCCTACTATTTTTAGTGATTTTTCAATCTCATGACACTGCTGCTGCCAGCATCTGTTACGAAAGTAACTAGGTCCATCTCATGCCTACCCTTGATCCAACTCAGTCGAACATTCGTGCCATTTTCGCATGGCTTAAAGTTTACATGCCAAAATTCAAACACAACGTAATAGCTTATACATGCCAAAATGTTCTTCTAAGCCAACTAAGAAGAAAGTACCAAAACTTGCTATCCGGTGTGATGACTTCGATGACGGCCTGACCCCGCAAAAATAGATGAGTCCAAGCAACCTATAATGGGTGACAAGGAAACACCGATGAGTTTATAACTCAGTAAGTCATAAGCAATGCACTACCATCCATCAATAACATTATCACAAGAGGAAACAAAATGGAACGAGACAATTTACTCCATCCATACCGAACTATACCATAGTTCCTCCAACCTATCGATTCAATTTCATATCAATTCATGCATTCACAATCCATATACTCATCAATAGGACATTGAAGCATTTTCATAAATCAATTTATTTTCGTTACAATCAAACAACTAAACGGCCTTTCACCCATCCTACGATAAATTTTATGTACGTGACTTCAAGTATAGTTGTCACATAGGTTCAACTTACCGAGCTCGACACCAAGTATAAGCATAGCACCTATTAGCCATGTACTCAAGACACTTACCCGATCCGCTGTCCGCGATCGACTCAATAGTGTCGCACACATAGTGTCCATAATGATTCACGAATGTATATTGAGCCCGCACACTCAGTGCTATATAATCAACTCGCACACTTAGTGCTACGTAATCAAATCGCACACTTAGTGCTACATAGTCAAACTCGCACACTTAGTGCCGCATGGTCAATTCGCACACTTAGTGCATCATATTCATTTCGCACACTTAGTGCATCATATTCATTTCGCACACTTAGTGCAACATAGTCAAATCGCACACTTAGTGCTGTACAATTTAATCCCGCGCACTTAGCGCCAATCTCATGGTCATAAATGGTTATCCCGCACGTTTAGTGCCGAGATCAACAACTCAGTACATCTTACCTCTTTTCTTTCATTCAACAATTTCATCATCACATACGTACATGCATATATATATGTATATTTATTCATTCCATTCAGCATCAATACATAAACATTATGACCATTGAAATAATACCAACTACATGCTTAATGACTTACCTCGTGTTGGGTAAGACGGTTCCAACTCGGCTACTCGATGACCTTTTCTTTGCCTTTGCTCGATTCACCTCCTTTAACTCCTTGAGCTAAATCAAACAAATTTAACTCATTAAAGTCTCATTTTGCTAGCTTATGGCCGAATAGGACAAGGAGTTTGATGGGTCATATGGCCACCTTTTAGCTCAAGTACACAATGGTCATATGCATTTTTAATCACATCAAATGATTCAATACAATTCACTCGAACATCAAAAGAGAACCTCAAGGTACTTAGTCCATATACACATTAGACATTAGAGTCACATATGTACGAATTCACGAATCGAATTCGACATATTAGCTAATTTTCCCTTTAGCCGAACCTTCTAAGTCAAGATAAAGCCATCAACATGCTTACCTTTGGCCGAACATACACATCAACTTAGGTGCTCATTTATGTGGCCGAACACACACATGTCTATGTTAAGGCCGATTGCAACACTCAATACATCCTACAAGTATGGACACTTGCATTGACTAAACACCATTTCTATTATTTTTACTCCAAAGCCGAATGCCTCTCAAGCCCTAAGCTCATGATCCTTTCATCATTAAGCAAGTGTTATAGCACAACTAACATCCATTTTCAATTTGAACACCAACATGAAAATATTAAACATGAAAATCCATAGCCGAAACCTATACATGACATTACTCATTCCACCCATCGAAACAATATTTGTTCAAGACATCAAGCATTTTTATTTGGGTATTACATATATGAGCATTTAGAATTTATATTTTTAGCAAGATCAATTTCTTTCCTCAACACATTCTTCATCAAAACTTAAAGGAAGTAATCAAATTTCCTTCTTTAATAGCCATAGCCGAATGCTCCATCCATCCATCAAAGTTAAAAATTTTGCATGGTCTAAGTAAGAACCATGATGATTAACCTAAAACAAGCTAAAATTTCACAACTTTAACACAATATACTAACCTTATTAAGCATTCAAATGGCCGAAAGTCCTTTGCCCCTATTCCTTCCTTCACATTCGGCTTAGAAGAAACAAAGATGAACACTTAGTTTTCTTCACCCATTTCCCCCCTTCTCAAGCTTCAAGTGACCGAATGTTTGCCCCCAATTCTTTCTTTCAATCCGGCCAAGAAGACAAAGATGATGCTTTGTCTTCATTACTTTTCTTTTTATTCTTTCTTTAATCTATTTCCTTTCTTTTGCATAAAATAATGGCCATTTATTTAAGATTTAATACATATTATATATATATGACCATCATGGCCGGCCACCACTTAAAATAAAAGGGGTATTTGACATGCAAGTACAACTATTTGCAACATGCATAAATGGGCCACCTTACATTAGCCTAGCACATTTCTAAATTTTCTCACATAAGTCCTATTTAATAAAATTTCACTTACAATTTACAAAATTCAACCATGAAATTTTAACACATGCATATATACATATTCTAGACAATAAATATCACATTCAAACATTTCGGTGACTCGGTTTAGCGGTCCCGAAACCACTTCCCGACTAGGGTCAATTTTGGGCTGTCACATATCACATATACTATCATGTATACACTTTGTCTTGGCCGAATCTACATTAATCATTTCCCAATGAATAATTCAATTTCACGCCATACTATCATTTCATATTCGAATGCTCATAAACTTACAATTTCACAAATTTTAATATCAAAGATCCATCTAACACTCATGTATCGTTTTACAATATCACGATTTAGAATTCACGTATGGGTTTAATCAATAGCTTATGAGTAACTAAAACAAGTTTTATCCATGTTTACAACAAAATCACATATTCACTACGAGCTGTTTTCCTGAGCAGTAGTCACTAAATTATTTATAACTGGAGCTAAAAAACTCCAAATCACTTGCCGTTAATTTTCCCTGAATATAGACTCGTATATCTTCCATCCATAAAATTTCAGAATTTTAGGTTTGGCCAATGAATACCAGATTTTTCTTAAAGTTTCCCCTGTTTCACTGTTTGACTAATCTGACCACTCTCCACTACGAATCAAATTTCTCATTTTACAGAATTCAAAATGTGTTGTATTTGATTTCATTTGAAACTAGACTCATTAATGAGTCTAAGCATATAAATTTTATCTTATAACCATTTTTGTACAATTTATAATGATTTTCTAAAAACAGAACAGGGGATTTCGGAGTCATTCTAACACCGTCTCACACAACTGTAAACATCTCTTTATAGGAAATTTGTTTGCTCACAGGGTCTCTTTTATAAGAAACTAGACTAATTAATCCTTGATTACATATTTTATTCAGCCTATAATTCCACACCAACAATTTATAGTGATTTTCTAAAATCACGTTACTACTGCTGTCCAAAGCAAATTATTACAATTTGCTCTTAACTTTCCAAGTCCAAACACATATGAACTTACCATTTGAGTTTAAGACATATCATGGCCACATCATATCTTATTAAATCAACTCATTATGTCCTATTATGATTGAATTTACTCAACGTTTAATCACTTAAAACTTACCTCGGAAGTGGTCGACGACTAGATATCCACGGCTATTTGTTTACTTTCTCTTTTCCCCCATCCGACTTTGATCATCTTTGCTCTTAAGCTTAAGTAAAACAATAGATTTGCTTAAGTACTTAACCAATATTATTCACTTAACTATCACATTGGGCAATCACATATCATTTAATCTATATCTAAAACAATAGATTTCAATATGTATCATATTCGATAAAACATACCATGACTCGATTTCATGCTTATTTAATTTAGCTAATTTCATAGTCGATTAATCACCTTACCCCAACATTACTCAATGCCGAATATTAACCCAACATCACAAGCATAATCACCATGAAACTTACCTTGATACACATTTTATCCCATTGCCGAATATATATATATCACCAAACAAATTTTTATTCACATCTCTATAATTGATCATAATCGGACATTATAAACAAATCAACTAGTTTAGCATTCAAATTCTTCTAATCATTCCTCAATCACTTACTCAATGAACAATAATCCAAGCACATCAAAGCATATTCGAATGTATCATTCTTCTTAAATTCATATTCGAACACTCAATTAAATACTTACAATTTAGCACTAATTTGGCATTTCAACATAGCCAATTGTCATTAAGCAATTAAGCCACAAATATTCAATTTTACCAAGCTCAACTCATCTATAATCGACCCTCAATACACCTAAGCATCAAAAACAACATCAAAGAAATACAAACATCCATGACCGAATGTCATCTTCATAAATTTACAAAAACATTTGCCATGAGTTAGCTTCTATACTTGATGACCACTCCAAATATACAAAGACTTTCAATGAAAGAGCATTAACATACCTCTTCCTAAACATCAACCAACCCATCATGAAGCAAGAAAATCCTCTTCTTCTTCCTTCCTCAAGTCACGGCAATAGGGGGAGCAAGGATGAGACAACTTTGTTTTCATCACCCCTCCCTTTTTATTACTTTATTACTAACCTTTTATTTTATTATTTCTAACATAAATCACTAACACAAAAATGTTTATAATAGGCTTTAACCCATAGCATGGCCGGCCACTACTTGTCATAGGTGGAAATTTGACAAGCAAGCCCATTATTTTCATAACATGCACTAATAGGTCCTTATAGATTAACCTATCACCTTTTAAAAGTGCCACACATAAGTCCTATTAATTAAATTCACATGCAATCGACTAAATCGAAGCTCAAAACTTTCACACATTCATATTCACATATTTTAGACAATAAATATCATATTCAAATAATTTGGTGACTCGGTTTAGTGGTCCCGAAACCGCTTTCCCACTAGGGTCATTTTAGGGCTGTCACACTACAAACTTGCAAAGTTAAAATTTTTAGTAGTAACTCTAAAATTTTTAATGTCAGTTTGCTTACTTAATCTTTTATTCCTTGCTTAATTTAATTTTAATAGTAGTTAAAATTTGTATTGTTAATATAGATTAGGAAAAACTAAATAGTTGGTACCTAGTAGCTTAGAATTTGGTTTTCATGAGAAAAATTGTGTTAATGACTTTTTAACTTAATCGACACGTGCATTTGTGTATACAACTTAGTAACCAGTTACTAGAGTTCTTTTTTGTTAGTGTTTTTAACTAATATTTGATTTAACATATAATCAAATATAAAGTTAATTGAATTAAACAAATAGATTATGAAATAAATTATTATACAAAATAAAGATAAAAATGTGTACAATCATTTAGCATGTCAAGGAGAATTTCCACAAGGCGGAAGTCAATGATTATGTGCCATCAGGGTTGTACCGATTCTTTAGCCTTATATTGTCCTTCAACCTTAGGTAATGAACTACATGAATCTACTTGAAATGTTGATATGGTAAAGGAAACTCATTACCTAATGAACCCTTCGATGAATAATATAATAAAATATATAAAGGATAAGGTGTAGGCGAGCTCCCTATGTTGGCCAACATCTACATAAAGTCGAACTGAATACTTGAAATATCTAGCCTCGATGTCATCATTGTGGAACGAGTAGGATAAAAAGGACTAGCATCATCATTAAACTGATTTAAGGATGTAATCAAACATTTGGATTGGGCATGCTCTTCTGTAGATCACCATTGATGAATCAATGATATGCGTTGTTACCTAAGTTGAGGATGGTATTCTTTCCTAGTATGATATGGTTCTTAGTTGATCTTACACCATTGAAAGTATGACATTAATGGTGTGAAACTATCATTCAATTCTAAGGCTAATATGCACAATAGGCTAATATGCATTGTTCCTCCCAAACAAATCAATCATATGAAGATTATTGTGGTTCACCACTTCCTAGAATCTCTTGGGCCATCCTAAAGTATCATAAAATTTGATCACTTTAATGCCATTCAATAATGTGAAAAATATAAACACCAATTAAGAATGCTAAAAATGGCAACTGCTATCTTACCAACATTGATCTTGATTTTTATTATCTTACAAAGCGCCATGTACAAGAAAGCCAAAATTGTAGACCCCTTAACTATATTTTTAGCCTGTTGGAAAATAGACTAACATAAGGAGATACATGAAATGAATTTTATTGGTAGATTTTGGCATGAGTAATCCTCTAAGAATCTGGAAAATGTATGCTTTTAGCATGTTGAATGATTTGTTTCTCAATTGAACTATTTGGTATAACAACGGATGTCCTCTACAATAAAGTAGTTTTCACTTGAACACTATCCTTATTTTACTCATCCTTGGTTAATTTTTCTAACAATGCAAGACTTATTTTCTCATGCTTGAATGAACTTGATCTCGTTAAGGGTTCATCATCTATCGGAAGACCCTTTTGTAAGGCTATATCTTCTAGCATAATCGTATGTTTACCGTATGTAAGATGCAAAGTATATGCCTTATTCTTTAGTTGTTCAACTAAAGTGATGATCAACTCTAACATCAAACATGAAATTTTTTATATGAGTGACAATATACAAATTGACATCTTTTAAATGCTAGATGATAATGGGTGAGGCTATTGGAAAAATCTAGTTTAGAAAAAAGGTTATCAATCATAATGGAAAATTGAAAAATTCAAAATCTATTGGGTTTATGATATTTTTAGCAAGCAAATTTTCCCAAAAAGTACCTATGCTTTAAGCAAGACAAATCCTAGACGTTCCCAGCTTTCAACCAAACGATCTTTTCTGCTATTCTCGTACCACGAATTACTTTGAGTATGGGCTCGAACAATCATGAACCAAACACAGAACCAAAAACAATTTATTACTTCTAGTAGGAAAGTAATTCTCTCTCTACAAAAAACTAGTAGAATTGTTATTCCCAAAAAATAGAATTTATACTTAGAAAATAAAATCTCACTATTTTCTGGCAGAATAACAATATTAAAAATTTATAATAACTGTTGTAAATAGCTCTACCAATTTCATCTATACATAGGGAGAGATAGGAGAATCTTGGTTTAATTAGTAGGATGCAAATAATATTTATTTAATACAAAACAATATTCTACTCCAAGTATAATGGATGTGAGGGGTTTCGGGCCTTGGAATGATGAGGGGTTTTGGGCCTCTTCTGTATTCAGTCAAATTATATGTGCTTCTTAGACTTTTAACCCAACACTTTATAATTTAATCCAACCCAATACATGTGTTCTATTTCCCAAAATAAATATTATTTAACTAATTAATTTAATTAGATAAATTAATTTTTAAATTAAATAATTTCTTCAACCCAGTTCTAATTCTATTAAAGTCATGACAACTTCATCGTAAAAAAATATTTGAGGAAACATATTTAATTTCCATATTCAACGAATTCACAATGACCAATTAATTTGATTCAATTTTTAAACTTCAATTATTTAATTAAATATTAGTTCGAAAACCTTAAATTAATTCTCAAGTTATTTCTATACTCAATGAGAAAACACATTCATTTGTGAATGTGAACCATCATTTCCATTCATTTATATTCATTTGGTTCTACATGCAATTCATTTCTAGTTTCAGTGAGCTAACGAAGGGACCGATTGGACATATATAATTAGGGCTCAAATAATTTATAATTAAGTTTCATATTTTTTTCTATTAATTATAAACTTATTTAGTAATAAAGTCATTCTACTATAGTATCGTGACTTAGCTCTCCCTTATTACATACAATTACGAAAGTTACTTAATAAGTGCTCGTTCAATGATCTTGTCATCAGTGTGTAACTCTCTTAGGATATCTTTAATCTCTTTAGGATAAATACGTTCTCCTAATCTGATCATATTTCATCTCATGGTAATCATTACATCTTCCTTCATGAAAAGTTAATTTCTTTCAAATAGTAATCAAGTCATTTATCACAAAGACAAATGACCAGTGGTCACGTTTACTTTTCATCTATTGTGTCAATGAGAGGAAATTATTTACCCATTAGTTGGGCTATAAATTCCACCATTGTGAATGATGCAACATATTGAAGAAGTCATATACCTGACGCACCAACTTTCAGTTCTTTATCTATTTGAACTTAGGCATTTACTTACATCAATGTACACGAGTCATGCATATATTGTCCATCATCCACTCAAGATTAATGTATGTTACACTATGAACATCACAAGTGAATAAATCCCTAAACAAATTTAGTATCTATTCTACTTGGGTCTTGTTTGATGTACTGTCAGTTTAGTTAGTCATGTCTATATCTCTATCTTCTGGGCGTCATTCGCTCCGATGCCCAAGACAAAGCATTTCCCTAATTGAACCTGATAGATGACATACTAGCCTTTCAATCGGTTTTCTCATTTCCGATTAAACTTAGGAAATGTTTAGGTTCATCTACTAATAAATGATGTCTTTTTGTATTACGATTTGACCACGTAATACTAAATAGTATTAGTTAAACGCTAGATAACCAATGGGCCAATACTTGCTTTTTATTTTACTTTGCATGCAAAAACTATTGATGACAATATAAAAAGGGTATTAATGTAATTAATGAATATTATTATTAAACAAATTTTTTTAAAAAAAACACAAGTTTACATAGATAAAAATACTATACTTAGGGCACCAAATCCAATAGAGGCTTATCGAATTTTAAAATCTTTACTCTAGTTTGTCAAATTTTAGGCATTGCACTTTACGGAAATTAAGAAGTTTGTAAATTTGTTAGTAAACACTGGAATGTGAACTACTAAGTTTTGCCAATTTGTTGCATATAAATTATTGAATGATTGATTTTTTATATAATGTTGTGCATACAAACTGGTAAACATTGATTTCAAAGTCAATGATTCAACATCAAGGTTCAACAGTCTTAAACATCAAGGTTCAACAGTCTTACTCAATTAGACTAACATCTCATTGTTCATAATGTATACGGACCAAATTTTGACAAATTAAAGTAGGTAGACTAATTTTTCTATTTTCATGAAGTAGATTGATGAAATTCATAATTAAACCAAAATTTTAAATTTTAGGGTTTATGTAGTTAAACGTTAGGGATTATAGTAGGAAAATTTAAAGTTTGGTATGACAAGAAAAAGGTATTAGGGTGGTGAAAGGATGAGCATCCATATTTACTTCTACTTTAATACCTTTGTTTGTTGATACACTACACCCAAATAGGCTTTTAGCGGCGTTTTTAGCGGCGCATTACGGAAAACGCCGCTGAAAATAAGCATTAGTGGTGTTTTGGAGAAAGCGCCGCAAAAAACCTAAGCCCAACGAGGTTGTTTCCCGAGCTTTCGGGGATTTAGCGGCGTTTCTGAGAAAGCGCCGCCAATGCTCAGGGCTTTAGCGTCATTTTTGGAAAAGCGCCGCAAAAAAAACTAAGCCTAACGACGCCGTTTTCTAAGCTTTCGGGGATTTAGCAGCATTTTTAAGAAAGCGTCGCTAATGCTCAGGGCTTTAGCGGCGTTTTTGGGAAAGCACCGCAAAAACCTAAGCCCAACGACGCCGTTTTCTGAGCTTTCGGGGATTTAGCGGCGTTTCTAAGAAAGCGCCGTGAACGCTCAGGGCTTTAGCGGCGTTTTTGAGAAAGCGCCGCAAAAAAACCTAAGCCCAACGACGTCGTTTTCTGAGCTTTCGGGGATTTAGCGGCGTTTTTGGAAAAGCGCCGCTAATGCCCAAGGCTTTAGCGGCGTTTTTGAGAAAGCGCCGCAAAAAAACCTAAGCCCAACGACGCCATTTTCTGAGCTTTCGGGGATTTTGTGGCGTTTTTAAGAAAGCGCCGCTAATGTTTAGGGCTTTAGCAGCGTTTTTGAGGAAGCGCCACAAAAAAACCTAAGCCCAACGATGCCGTTTTCTGAGCTTTCGGGGATTTAGCGACGTTTTTGGAAAAGCGCCGTTAAAAATATTTTAGTTTATTCATATTAAATAAAATTGAATTTATTTCTAATTGAATATTGAAAATCTTCAGAAAAAAATTATGACACGTAGAAATAATTTGAAATAAAACACATGGAAAAAATAAAATATTATTATTTAAAATAATTGTAAAAGAGATAATAATAAATTTGTTTAGGGTTTTTGGTTTAGGGTATATGATTTATTTAAGATTTAAGGCCAGTTTAGGAGTTCATATTTTAAGGTTTAGGGAGTATAGGTTTAGGGATTATGGATTAGGGGTTTGGATTTAAGGTTTAGGGGTTAGAGGGTTAGGGTTTTAGGGATTAAAAGTTAGGGATTCAGGGGTCGAGTTAGGGTTTTGGGTTTAGGTTAATTATTTTTTAATTTATATTTTAAATATGTTCTTATATAATTGTAAAAGAGATAATAATAAATTTGTTTAGGGTTTTTAGTTTAGGGTATATGATTAATTTAAGATTTATAGTCGGTTTAGGAGTTCATATTTTAAGGTTTAGGGAGTATGGATTTCGAGATTATGAATTAGGGATTATGGTTTAAGGGTTGGGATTTAAGGTTTAGGGGTTAGGGGTTTAGGGATTAGATGTTAGGGGTTAAGAGTTAGGGATTTAAGGTTTAGGGATTCAGGGGTCGAGTTAAGGTTTTGAGTTTAGATTAATTATTTTTTTAATTTATATTTTAAATATGTTCTTATATAATTGTAAAATAGATAATAGTAAATCAAATATATTGAAATTATGAGTATAGTTTAAATTATTTAAGAGATATATAATAGATAGATTTTATATGTATTGAATGGTTAATATAGAGGGTTTAAGGTTAAGGTTTACTTGAGATTTGTTAAATGATAAAATTTTATACAATTAATTAATGCTTTTATATTTAAAAAAATGTAATCTAAACCATTTGATATATTTAAATTAGTTTAAATAGAATTAATAAATAAGTTAAAAAAAGTAATAGATTGATATGGATATTTATGTATAATTATTTATTTTGGAGAGGACCAAATTATAAGAAAAAAATACAAAAATAAAAATAAAATAAAAATGATATGGATATATAGGTAATTATTTAATTTAGATAATTCTAACTTAATAATTAATTACAACCATTTTATCATTTTTTTTCTTATTAAAATATACAATATTTATTTTGAGAGTACTTTTTATTTTCTTTTATAAAAAAAATTTATAAAAAATAAAATAAAAATTTTTTAGCATAGCAAAAAGGTGTCATTTTGTTCAAAATGAAATAGCGGCGTTTTTTAAAAAACGCCGCAAAAAATAAATCAATTTATAAAAAAACAAAATACAAAATTTTTAGAATAGGAAAACGGCGTTGTTTTGTTCAAAATGAAAAAATTTTTGCGGCATAAAAACGCCGCTAAAGGTAAGCAATAGCGGTGTTTTTAAAAACACGCCGCAAAAAATAAATCAATTTATAAAAAACAAAATAAAAAAATTTTAGAATAGCAAAACGGCGTCGTTTTGTTCAAAATGAAAAAATTTTGCGAATGCCGCTAAAGGTAAGCAATTGCGGCATTTTTTATAGAAACGCTGCAAAAAGTAAATCAATTTATAAAAAATAAAATAAAAAATTTTTAGCATAGCAAAATAGTGTTATTTTGTTCAAAATGAAATAGCGGCGTTTTTATTAAAAAACGCCGCAAAAAATAATTAGAATAACAAAACGACGTCGTTTTGTTTAAAATGAAAAAAATTTTGCATGCCGCTAAAGATAAACAATAACAACGTTTGTATAAAAAAAGCCACAAAAATAATTTCACTTTAAAAAAAATAGCGCCATTTTATAAAACTCCCCCTCGGAAATCCCCAACTTTCCCCCCTAAAACCCCTAATTTCCCACATCCAAGAAAAAAAACCCCAAAAGCTTATTCAACTTTGTTTCTTCCCAACTGAAGCCAAGCCAGTTCTTGTTTGTTCTTCGTCTTGAAATCTATAACCAAGGATGTTACCAATGTTCAGATTACATACCCTTGCAGGTTCTTTTTCTTGTTCTTACTAATGCAACATATTATGTTTTTTATATGATTAATTTTTTCGAAAACACTGTCATGGCTATGCAAACCGGAGTAGGTTTGTCGAAGATCTTGATCTTAGCCGGCGCCGGTACCGTTCCAACTGAATTTCGTACTTCAACTCTTCTTTTTTATTTTTCTTACTGTTTTAATTTTGACTTCAACTTGTTAATTTCGTTTTCAAGTTATACGGGTACTGTCCTCCTGAAAAACGGTAAATTATCGGACATATTAGGCGAATTGCAGGTTAGTTTTGATCGTTTTGTTTGTTTTGATTTGCTAGTTTCTCCCTGCCGTATGATTCAAATATTTTTCCTTTGGATTTTGTGTTGATTGACCAGGTTTCTACTTTTCCCCCTAAAATCGGTATCCTCAAAACACCTAATTCTTACTGAGCAACCCCTAAAATCAGTTCTTAAATTTTATCGCCTCTTGTTTATATATAGAGAGCTGAAGCCAGTTCTAGGTGGCTTCTTCACTCTCTTTTCCATGCCCCAAGATCTTTTTTTTTCGTAAACAAACCAGCAAACCCAAACTCACAAGGGTTTTTTGTCTCTTCCTCCAACTTCAAATTTCAACTCCAAATATTGCAGGCGTTCTGTGGTGCTTGTTCTTTGGTTTCTGTTCTTTTTAACTCCCTCAGTCTCGCCTTCAAATTCGCGGAGATGGAGTACGTTGCCAAGGTTTATTTGATTTCCCCCTCTCTATTTCGAACCAATCACTGAAACTTTAATTTATTAATTGATGATGGATGGCTGGTTTAAATCAGGTAGGTAATCTTTTGGAAGCATCAAAGAGGTTTGCCACTTTAGAAAATATAGTTGTTGCATATGTAAGTAATGGGCAGTGAAAAAACAGAAAAGCCCTTCGCGTGATCTGCGTTGTGTTAGACAGGGTCTTCACCTCGTACGAGCTTTATTTGAACAATTTTTGTCATCCAAGTACGTTATATGCCCTTCCATCTTTAACTCTTTATTTTTCTCTCAAGGGAATCCTGGTATTATCCTTGAATGTGAGCATCTCTAAGTGCTTGTTACCTCTTTTTGTTGATTTTGTTGTTATATGGATTACTCATTGAGAAACACAGCTTCAACAGCTTATGCTCAAGTATGTGCACCGTATCACACATGGGTGGTAAGGACTGCTATTTCTGCTGGAATGCATACACTTCCATCAAGAGAACAACTTTTGCTGAAACTGTTTCTTAAAAAGGCAGAAAAGAATAAATTTAACTGATAATCTATAACTGAAATGAAACCCATCATTTACTAACATATATATATGATCTCAAGATTGAAAAATACATTTTAACTTATCATAGATGCTATGTTTTGATTTAGCATTCTTGTTTATCATGAAAAGAAATTGTCTGGAATTGTAATAGCAAAAATTGGAATTTTTTTTATTGTTGTCTATGTTTTACTTGTGAATTGTGATTGCAATGGTTTACCTTCCTTTGGTGTAAAATCTACTTGGCCAATTGGAATGTTCAAAGATTTATTTAGCCCTTGTACTCAGCAATATTACTGCTAATTGTACTGCAACACATCTATACGCCCATTTCTTACCTGTAATCATGTTGCATATGCTTTGGCTTTTTAAATCGTGAATCATGATTAATGAAAATGAGATGGATAGCTAATGCCTTTCCTGATTTTCAGGTTTGACAAGGAACTGAACAAGTAAGTTGCTATTAAAGTTATTAATTTAGAAGAATCGTAAGTGGATACCTTTGTTATATTTTCCTTGATTTATTCCTCATTAAAGTGTCTTGTAGCAGGTGCTTGCTATGGGCAGCAAAGTATGAATGAATGTGATTATCAACTTTACAAATATACATAGTAAAGTTTAAAGTATGAATCGAGTTGCTATGAGCAGCAAATTTAGGGATAAAACAACGTCACACCAAATTGCTATGAGCAGCAAAGAAAATTTTTTTAATTGCAGAAAACCAACTTCCCTTCTTTCCCATACTGCCAGAAAATTTAGGGACTGCACGACTTGTGGTTGATTTCGATAGGTGGTCGACTAGTGAGGAATCTGTGAATGTTCTCTTAGAAGCCGCAAGCCAAGGTAAAGTCTTCCCTTTCCAGATTCGGAACTTAATTTATTTATTTTTATTATTTTAGAATTTTTATATTTATAATTTTTTTCCTTATCCTAAAAATATGTTTTTTTTCTTGAAAATCACAAATTAATTTTATTAATTTAAGACAATCTAATAAGTTTATATTTGAATTTTTTAGGCCACCGTATTTTCTTTTTCTATTTCCCACACTTGGGTATGATAATGGTAGCAGTGAAGTAGAGGTTCTCACACCGAAAAAGGTGAATAAAATCACAAGTTTCCCTCTCATTATCATTTCCCTAAAACGAAATCATTTTGACTTCTTTTTATGCAAGACTTTCATGATACAATCCCATTTATCATTCATACATACCTACGTGTATATATATTAGATTATATACATGCACGACATGAATGAAATTGATATAATAATTAAATATGGTAATACTTGAGTTATTAAAAACTATAATATTTTGAGTTTGAGTCCTATAAATATATTTTGAGAATTTATTTAGTCAATTGCTGGTGGAGTTTTTACAGCGTTGAAATGCTATCATGTGTCCTAAAAAAATTAAAAATAAATTAAAACAAGCATGTGCCATGAACTAAATCTTTGCTTATGGAGTTTAAAAAATTCTCCTAGAAGTAGACAAAATGTTGACCCATATATTTTTAGATTTTATATGAAAATATAAAATTATCTTAATATCTATCACTTGATAAAAATAAAATTAACTTGATAAAATTTTAAATATTAGTATAGATATAAATATTCGTCGGTGAAAAAAAAACACAACCTACAAACGAAAAAAAATGCTACTATGTATAATTTAGGGATAAAACAACGTCACACTAAATTGCTATGAACAGCAAAGAAAATTTTTTTAATTGCAGAAAACCAACTTCCCTTCTTTCCCATACTGCCAGCATTACCGTGTCATCTAAATGTCATAATCTATTGGTTCCAGCTCTTGATTGTTCTTAAATGTACTGTACTTTGTTTATAGTCAAATGTCTCATGATGGTTGCCTACTTGTGTAGGTCCAATCTATATCTGATGGAGCTGATTCCACTCTTTCAAACCCCCTGTGCGAGGAGTTTGCTCAAAATTCTTCAAAATACTCTTAACAGACAGAGGTTTGCCTTTATTTTCACTTTGGACATTAACTGTATTGTTAATGATGCTGACAATTCTAGCTGGCTTTTCAATTGTCAGCATACATCCACCACCTGCCTTTGGCTCATTGCCTAATCTTGAAGCCCTTGCACTTGAAGCAAATAAGTCTAAGGATCAAGATGGAGATAGTTCTTTACTTGACAGTTCACATCTTTCCCGGTATTTAACTATTTAGTTATGCCTTAACATGTCCTTAGGTGAGGGCTGATTGTTTATACAAAAATTTTGGTTAAGTTAGTGGGAGTTTGGTTTTTTTGGACTTGATCATCATATACTTTTTGAATATTATGTATTGGATCTTTAAATTATTTAGGAGTGCATTAACTGATAAGGTCCTGTCATAGTTCAACTTTCTTACCTCAGAGCAATGCTTCACCACCATCTTTAGTTGACTTCAGTTTTAGGTGTGTTTTTGCAAGTTTATTCATCATATTTAGTTTTCATCTTCCTACTTTACCATTCACATACCTAAGCTTCTGTCATTTTTGGTAAAGCTTTATAAATACTTTCTATCCATTTCGATGGCGAAATTTACATTCTTTGGTGCTGATGCAGGCCCATGCATGAAGTTACATTTTCAACAGAAGACAAACCAAAACTTCTTAGTCAAGTATATGATAGGGAGCAGTACTCGAAGTACTTGTTCTTCATAAGCTTATTTCTTAAACAAAATAACTTATATTGTGTAGTAATTGATTGTGAGGTAGCTTTATAGGTATCTGAGTCTTTTTATACTAACTATTTATTGCAATTGGTTCCAAATATTTGGTGAATTCAATTATTAATTTGCACTGCTAGTTTCGTGGTGTCATATGCCTTTTGTGTTAGAATTTGAATTGTTCCCCCTAAACAATTTTCTCTATGTACAGGTTTGATTGTGGCATGTTTATGTATTCTATATATCTTCAATAGCAGAGGCTTAAGTCTTTGTTTTGAGCAGGTAAGTCCATGGAACTATTTTTTATCCTTGTTGTTCATGTTTTATTTTGATTTTTCTGTGATTAAACTCTAGTACTCAGGGCAGTAGTTGTTGGGATGTAAAATCTGTTGTCTATCTGCCTAAATATATGACAAAAGGTAGAAGTACATATTGGAGATACTCTCACATGCACATTCATTCGTTTCAAACACGATATCTAGTTATTTGTCTTTGAACTGAGTTGGATTTTTCCATGCTTATGTAGGAACACATGCCCTATGCCCTATTTTCGTTTAAGGACCGCCAAGGAAATTCTGAAACTGAAAGCTGATTGATCGGATGTGTATGCCAGCTTTCATCAACTACATTCGAAGGCCTTACTAGGAATTGAAATGGTGTGTAAAGAGATTGCTTCTTCTGATCAGATTTTTCGATATAAATACTGGACAAAGTATGGATATTTTACTGCTGTTAGTAAAATAGGATTCTCTTCTTAGGATCTTAGTTTCTTCGCTTGTATTAGACTCAACAATGGCTTGCATTGCATTGGTGTTGATTTTACCAAAATTTCGAGGTTTACAATTAACTATTTTTATTAATTATTTACGTTTTCTCACTTTTATTAATTATTATTATTTAAGCTTCCTTTATTTGCCTTATTTTATCATTTTCATAGAAATTTTAATTTAAATAATATTTTTTATTTATCCTTAAAAGTATATTTAAAGTTCAAATTAAAAAAATAAAACATAATATAATATTTATCATAAAAATAAATATTATTTGATTAAAATAATTTTTTTTGCATAATATGTTTTTAGCGGCGTTTTTGCGAGAAGCGTCGCTAAAGGTTGTTCTATAGCGGCGTTTGTGATAAAAAGCGCCACTAAAGGTCATGGTCTTTAGCGGCGTTTGTGAGAAAATCGCCGCTAAAGGTCATGGTCTATAGTGGCGTTTGTGAAAAAAGCGCCGCTAAAGGTCATGGTCTTTAGCGGTGTTTATGGAAAAAGCGCCGCTAAAGGTCATGGTCGTTAGCGGCGTTTATTTTCAAAAACGCTGCAAAAGTTAGCGACGAGTTCAATAGTGGCATTTTTTGCGACGCTTGTCAAAGCGCCACAAATACTTTTAGCGGCGCTTTTTGCGCCGCTAAAGGCCTAAAAAAGCGCCGCTAAAAGCCTATTTTGGTGTAGTGATATAATTTATATTAGCTTATTTCATACAGTAAAAGGCTTGAAATTTATTGTATCTTATTAAATTTCAAACATTTAAAAAACACAATTCAAGAATTAGTTTCCAATAACCGTATTTTACAAATAAAAATAGTAATAAATGGATAAAAATCCAACATTATCATTATTTTCAATTAAAGACACTTAATTTAAACAATAAAAGAAAAAAGATTTAAATTGTTTAATACTTTCTTTTACAAAAAAGGAATTACTTTCCCTTTTAGATCCTTTCAAGTTTCAACACAAATTTTAGTGGTTCATAGCATAGTCATTGTTGACCTAATCCTATTTTTAAATACAAGAAATAGAGTATAATCAAAAGTGACAATGGATGGGGGCACTTCTTATCACACTAAGATAAATAATAAAACAACAAGGGACTATTTAACGAGATGAATCCACTATATTTGAACCTAATAAAACATTTGACCTTAGTACTAACACACCTAGTGAAAATCCTCACTTTTGTACTTTAATGACTAAAACTCTCATTACTAAATTCTCCCACTAAGAACTTAGTTTGTAAAACCAACAACAAAAGGTTTACAGTCTCAAGTGCACAATTAAAAATAGCATTCCTGAATGAATCGATATGTTCTTTCAATCTACAATACATAAACCTATACAAGCTTAGTATGTTAGCAAGTCTCAAAAACTTCAATAAATTGCCAATCCTCCAAATATAGCAAGTAGTATTCTATCATAATGGTGACGGAAGTGAGCACTTCCATTGGCATATTGTGGCAACTTCAAATGCTTGCCTCATCAATCACATATATTCACCCTATTTTCTTTATTTTCCTTTCATTTTTTGCCATAAACATTTAAAGATTTTTTAATCTAAAATTATATTTTATGTAAACCCAAAATTATTTTCCAAAATATGTTTTTTTTTCAGAAAGACACTTTGACACCTATGGGTGCTGAGTTTCGATTTATTTTTTGAATTGTATGTGTAGAATCTATTGTCCAATTATTCTCTAATGATGAATTGACAATACTTTAAACTTGATATCTATGAGTTTCTGACGGTCACGAAACTAACTAAAAATTTGACTAAGGCAAGTACACGTACCAATTAATAGTATAGTTACGGTAAGCAAAGATATCATTCCCACGAGGACTACAAGTACTAGTAGTTACCGTCTTTCTATTTTTTAACTGAATAAGTCAAATTATCGATTAAAAACTAAAATTAACTAATTTAAATAACTAACAAACGTGGAAAAGAACAAAACACAAAAATAATCAAATAACAACAAAGAAACGAAACAATACCGCGGTAAAAATTGATCTAGATTTTATCTGTCACTATCAATCTAAATTACGTAACTTCTTTACTTGCACATTAATCCGTAGAAATCCCTAAATTATGCTAATCTCTTTCAAGCATGAGAACCTCTAGGTTGATTAATTGAAATTCTTTCTAATTAAAATCTCTATCATCGTATTACCTCGTGCTATGGATTCCCCTATTAGACTTCACTCTAATCCAGTAGATTTATGTCGTCCTATTTCTAATATTACATGCAAATCCACTCAATTACGCAATATCTAATCTTAAACATGGTTTATTCAACCATTGATTTAAGCACATCGAACATGGATTAATACTTTAGAAATATCAAACGAAGAATTAAGCTCACATAATTAAGAACAAGAAACGAAGTATTTATTGCGTAAAATAGAAATCAAATGACATAAATCGTTGTAGGGTTTATCTTCCCTAGGTATTTAGAAAATTAGTTCATACTCGAAAATAGAAATATCAAAGATACAGTATAACCGAAAGAATAAAATAAACTCATGATAACTTCCTAAGAAATCAATTAGGAATCTTCAATCTTGACAGAAATCTACTTCGAAGTCAAATTCAATAATGTTTTTCGAGTCATTTTCTTGAGTATTCTTGGACAGCTCCCTCCCATCCTCTTATTTATTTCATATATACGTCTTAAAATGCCTGAAAAACCTAAAAATTGTGATTTTTCACTATTCAGTGCGCAATCTCGTGAAATCAACACTTCCTACCACACACCCATGTGGTTCACACAGCTGTGTGGTCTGGCCATGCGAAAAGGTGTAGCCCATGTGGCTCATTTAGCTTGCTCCAATTTTCGCTCGTTGTCTGCTCCTTTTGGTCCCAAGTGCTCTATTAAGCATTAAAATATTAATTTAAAGGATTAGGAGTATAAAATTCACAATTAACATCAAATAATCACCCAAAACACGTTAAGCATGAGGTTAAAACATGTTAGTTTTAGCACTTATCAAATATCCCCACACTTAAGAGTTTGCTTGTCCTCACGTAAAATTCTCAACCCACACTCAAGTTAACTTCCCTTAATTTATTGTTTTCACTGACAATGTCTTAGGATAATCTATAGATAATCATGCATTGGAAATTTAAACTAAAATGGCACAAAATAATACAAGCAATCCAAATTGAAATGACATAAACTAAACCATAAGCGTCTCCCCTATCTCAATAATTACCTGAAATTCAAACTCAACAACAATTAACACCTTCGCTAAGGTTCATTGAAAACATTCAAGGTTTTTAAGCTTCAAGTAATATACACTCAACAGTCAAACAAGAAATGTTATTACCATAGGCTTGCCTGAAAATCAAATCTCCACCACTATAGATAAGAGATAACACACCAATCAAGAGGTCTTTACGAGGTTGTAATGGGCTTAGGTTAAGGATACGAAAAAGGTTATAAAAGTTGGTTACAATCGAGAGACGAATCGATAGGTTACCAAACCAAAAGAATCAACTGTTGAATTATACGAATTTAACATGAATGAGAAATAAAGAGCGGATGTGAGATTTTATTCAAAAGATTAGAGTAACAATTCAAGCTCAAATAAGATAGTAACGTTTATAACCTAAATACTGATTTCTCAATTGATCAAGATCGCTCAATTATTTTTTTGAGAACAAAGAGAAATTCAGCATTGCCAATGATAAAACATAGTTAGGTAACTAACCAAATTGAATCTCGACAAAAAAAGAATAAAAAAAGGGTGATTTACAAAATTAATGTGGCTTTCGGGTTAACATGAACGGGTGATACATAAACAAAAATGGATTAGAATCATCGGGGTTTACTAGGGGGTAATACAATAGGTAGGTTGTTTAAAGGTTAAGTGGGTAAAATCCTTAGTGTCTCTATCATCTCAAAATATCAAATCAATAATGTGGTCTCGACATGTATAATCGAAGCAAGTTCTAGAATAACAAATCTAGTTGACATACTCAAAAACAAAATAAAATGATCAAGAAAAAATAAATGCTCTATAGGCTCAAAAGCTCACAAAAAATATGGTTTTGATGTCAAACTTGTAAATTTAAAATTCAAAATAATATTTTAGTTCAAGGAGGCATCCTAAAATAATTGTTTTATGAAAATGGATTATCATGCTTTACTCTCTGGTGCCTTAAAGTATAAATAACACAATGCATAAAAATACAAAAAATAATCCCAAACATAATCAATAAAACTCCATATTTAGAGAAATTAACTCTCATGTAAGGTGTGAGGAAATTATTTAAACACAAGCAACAATTCAAAGAATATATCGCATCAACATATAAAATCCTCCCCACACTTAAGATGTACATTGCCCTCAATGTACAAACCAGATAGTCACAATAAGAAAAATATCATAAGAAATGGAAGAAGAGAACTTAAACCGCACTAAATTTTGATGAATGAGTCACGATAGTAAAATTAGAAAATGTAGGAGATCCTAAATTAATTTTATGGTTCCATGCACACCAATAAGAAAATAGACAAAAATAAAATAAGATAATGAGGTAACAGAAAAAACAGAAAAATAATTCAAGTAACAATAACAATGAAGTGCATAAAAAACATATCAATCCGGAAAAGAAAAAGAAATAAAAATAAAAGATAAAACTAGGTAGAATCACAAATCGACATTGCGAGGAATACTAAGATTAAGAGGCTCTAGGTCAGTCATGCGACCTTGGGTCGATCATTGTCCAAGGGCTCCTTATGTTCATCTTGCGGATCCAAATGAAGCAACAAAAATCGGTTTCCACCAGGTCTGGGCTGACAGGGAATCATCCGCATGTGATTCATAATAGTCAACCCTTGAGGGGTACCATCTATCCGACCATACTAAAGGAGGAGGTCTGCTCCAAAGTATCGAAAAGCCCAAAATACCTCACCAAGCGAGTCACGTAGTGTAACAACCCATTTTTTAGTGGTGCCAGAAACAGTGATTTTGGGGCCACCAAATCCGATGAGTAAGTTCGTAAATATTATTATTTAATATTTAGGAGTCAAATATGGTTTTAAAAAGGTTTTTGATTTGATAAATTTTGTTATATAAGCGATTTATTAAGTTCAAGTGGTATGACCCTAAGGTCAAGTGGTTTTAAAAAATGAGGTATCGGGACCTCGTTTCTATAAAATGAACCTCGTAATATTTATAATCAATAAAAACTCCATATTTAGATAAATTAACTCTCATGTAAGGTGAGAGGAAATTATTTAAACACAAGCAACAATTCAAGGGCTATATCGCATCAACATATAAAATCCTCCCCGCACTTAAGATGTACATTGCCCTTAATGTACAAACCAGATAGTCACAATAAGAAAAATATCATAAGAAATGGAGGAAAAGAATTGAAATCGCCCTGAATTTGGATGAATGAGTCATGATAGTAAAATTAGAAAATGTAGGAGATCCTAAATTAATTATATGGTTCCATGCACGCTAATAAGAAAATAGAAAAAAATTCAGATAATGAGGTAGCAAAAAAAATAGAAAAGCAGTTCAAGTAACAATAACAATAAAGTGCATAAAAAACATATCAATTCGGAAAAGAAAAAGAAATAAAAATAAAAGGTAAAACTAGGTAGAATCACAAATCGACATTGCAAGGAATACTAAGATTGAGAGGCTCTAGGTCAGTCATGCGACCTTGGGTCGATCATTGTCCAAGGGCTCCTTATGTTCATCTTGCGGATCCAAATGAAGCAACAAAAATCGGTTTCCACCAGGTCTGGGCTGACAGGGAATCATCCGCATGTGATTCATAATAGTCAACCCTTGAGGGGTACCATCTATCCGACCATACTAAAGGAGGAGGTCTGCTCTAAAGTATCGAAAAGCCCAAAATACCTCACCAAGCGAGTCACATAGTGTAACAACCCATTTTTCAGTGGTGCCAAAAACAGTGATTTTGGGGCCACCAAATCTGACAAGTTCTGAAATATTATTATTTAATATTTACGAGTCAAATTGGTTTTAAAAAGGTTTTTGATTTGATAATTTATGTTATATAAGTGTTTATTAAATTCAAGTGGTTTTAAAAAAATGAGGTATCTAGACCTCGTTCGTATAAACTAAGCCATAAATATTTTTATAAATATTTACGAAGTGTCATTAAGGTGGTATTAAAGTTTCATCAAAAAAATTTTAACGTTTCGATAGTTAATTAATTAAAAAGGACTAAATCAGAAAAGATGTAAAATTTGATCACTATTTGATTTGAGTGATTAAATGATTTATTGATTAAAGGGAAAGGGACTTAAATGGTAATTAAACCATTTACAGATTTATTTGGACGGTAAAATAAAGGAAAATGATAAAATAAAGTGTTTATAATGGCAAATTTGTAAATTAAACTAAATTAAAACAAATTTAATTAATGAAAGAAACAAAATCACTTTCATCTTCTTCTTCAAATGGCCGAAAGCCATAGCTAGGGTGAGGAGAAGTTTCATTTGGTTTAACTTCCTGTATGTAAGCCCGTTTTAGCCCCGTTTCTAATAATTTTTATGTTTTTGAAATCGTTGTAACTAAGTTCGGCTATCCCGTACCTTTGATTTTGAGACTATTAAAGATTTTGAATGTTGCCATTGATGAACCTTGTGATTTTAGATGTTAAATGATGAATTTGAGATATTATTTTTTATTTAAAAGTATTGTATTAAGTGATTTTTGATGAATTTTTTGATTAGGGACTAAATTGTTAAAATAGTAAAAATACAAGGTTTTGTTGTGAAATTATTAAAAAAATGAGCTGTATTGAAAGCCATGAATATTCTGCTAGCATGGGTTTGCATTAAAAATGGTTAATTTGCATGTTTTAGGCTTAAGGACCAAATTGAATAAAAGTAAAATGTTAGGGGCAATTTTGTAAAAATGTCAAAAATACTAAATTTCATAAAAATAAATTATTTTACTGTCTGAATTAATAAATTGAATGAGAATGGACAATTACCAAAATGCCCCTATACTTTGACATTTCTGTAATTTAGCCAGGTAAGTTCATACAATTAGAATTTAACATCAATATGAATATTTGAGTAGATTAACATGGTACAACTTGTATATTTATTTTTAATTGTTTATAATTAATGTTAATTTTAGATATAATATTGAATTTGATTACTCAAATTGGATTGAACGCGGGATAGAGTACAATCGTGATTTGGTGTGTTACGGGGGATTGGAGTGGAGATGATTATGGAGTGATGTATATTCATATTACCCGAGTAAACCAAGGATCAACATTTTTTGCGAAATCTCGTGTTATACACTTTGTTTGGTGTGTTGGTTAGATTAGCTCTTATGAGCATTGGTGTGTTGGAGGGATTAGCTCGTGTGAGCATCTTGTGTGTTTGATTGGACTGACAATGTACTCTCATCCATAAGTCATTCTTCATATGGAAAATCTTGGTAAGGTAAATTGTTTAATGAATTTGAAAGATTTGTTATTTATCGAATATTGACCTGAACATAAATGAATTCATCAGTTGAGATTGTGGATGATGTTTAGGTTTGTGCTAAACTTTTGGTTGCATTATATCATGTTTAATATTAATGATATACATTGAAATGGTAATTGGCCAAATAGAAATATGTATATGTTCATGAAAAGGTGGTAAGATTCAAAAGGTGTAATTTCTTATAAAATGGTTTATCATGTGATTGACCTCAAATGAGTTATATACATAAATGCACTAACTTGTGTAATGATGATGGTGATTAGGCTTATGTCAAGCTTGAGATTATGATTGATGTATATGCTTATGTTCGGTATTATACAAATGAAATGGTAAGTTCATAATTGAAATGTGATAAGATGAAAAAGGGATTGATGAGTTGAATAATATACTTATATATAAGAAATTACATATGTTATGCTTTAACTTACCTATGTTATGAATAAATATATTAATTAGTTAATTGATGTTGTTATTTAAGTTTATGCTTAGTAAATGGAATGGAAAGTAAGTAAAGGAAGTTATTCGTAGTTTTATGAAAAGGTTAATGATGGTGTAAAATGTTTTATAAAATCCTATTATCTTAGGAATGAAAATATATATGAAGCTGATAGACTTACTCTTTATGAGTTGGTGGTTATGTAGTTGATAAATCTTGAGGCATTGGTAGAGCTTTATATTTATCATATAAAGTTCATTATTGAATTGGAATATTATGTTTAAAGTTTGTACGAGCTTACTAAGCATTCATTGCATACGTATTTGTTTATTCCTTACTTTACAGATTATCGGAAGCTCGATCGGGTTGGAAGCTAGTCGAAGATCCATCACACTATCCATCGACTATATCAGTAGATTTTGATGATTTTGAGTCATGGTTATAATGGCATGTATAGGTGTCTTTGTTTGATGAAATTAGCCATTATGGTTGGCTTGTATATATGCTATTTTGGGTGCTGAAATGGTTGATATGATATCATCTATATTTTGCCTTATAATGGTTGTTATTTTGGTGTTGTGTATGTGGCTAGATTTTGGGTGAAAGAAATGGCTTGAAAATGGTCTATTTCGAATGTCCACACAGCTTGACCATACGGCCGTATGACCACTGCAGTGTGAATTTTTCTAAATTTTTCCTAAACTTCCTAAATGTTTTTGATTTAGTCTTGGACTGCTTCTATTATTTGTTTTAGGGCCTCGAGGGCTTGATTAAGGGATGCTATGAATGTGTTTGAATGAAATTTAGAATATGTATTGCATTGATGTATGAATTCAATGGTTTACTATTCTGTTTGTTCGGTAATGCTCTATAACCCTATTCCAGTAACAGATACGGGTTAGGGGTGTTACATGTAGGGACCCCATACAAATTGGTCCTTTGTTGTGTTGATCCGACTAGTGGTGCCAACACTAAGCCACAAAATACGTCACATCAATCAAGTGGCTCTCCTCCATACACCATAAGAAATATGAGTCTAAAGTACTCACGACCCCCATGGTTTCTTTCTGTCCAGTCATTATGTGTGCCAAACTGGCATGGATGTATTGTAAAGCAAGGGGTAAGCATGTTGCCTTCGACTGACTCGGTTTATATCGTGACTAAATTTTGATAATGTTAGACCAACAAAGTGGGGTAGGTCGATGGACGTGCCTAGATAATGTTGAAAACTTAGGAGTACTCGTGAACTCATTAAAATATAATTCAAGTGCAACTCCAAAACTCGGGATGTTAAAGTAATGCACCCTACCCCCTAGTTGGAACAAAATGGTGTGAGGCTCGTCCCACCGTGATATAGCCGTCTGTAAAAATAAAGTAGAGCAGAACTCTATTGTAAGTTCTACATAGGTGGGATAAACGAAGGTAAAGAATTAGTCACATGGTGTTGTGTTTATCAATAAACGGACCCCAGTAGACAAACCGACTGACTGTAGAGCATCTCAATCGATGCATCAACCCAATCCTAAAGGTTGCTCCTTCAAGTGTTGGTATTGTTCCTCATGTGGACCCGAACTAAATTGGACAAACAAGTATTTGGTAGGGACAAGGACTTTAGTCTTGCCTCTCGTATGTGCATTATGTACTTGAAATAAGAATGGCCAATAAGATGTATCAGGCTATTGAAATGCTAAATAGGGTTGTAGTATTCAAGTTTGACGTACAGGAGTGATAGTGTAATGACTAGTGAAATGGTAACTAGATTTGTGCGAGAAACGGAAGTTTGTAGTAGGTATATATGTAATGAAAATTCTCATTTGGCAATGACCATGCGAGCATCATGATGAATAGTAAAAAAAACTAGATGCCAAAATTCATTAATTGCACTAGACAGTATTTATCAGACGCAAAGCATTAGCATACAGAAAGTCAGAGCAACATTGCCATAAGGTCAAACAAGCCTATCAAAGTACTAATGTAAACCCAACTAGAACACAAAGCAGGGAACCAAACAATTTCACAAATCCAAAATGTAGAGCAATTAAGTTGAATGAGGCATAAACAACAAAACAAAATTAATTAAAAAGAAAAAATAATAAAGAGAAAACTAAAAGAAATAAAATAAAAATATGCTAGAAGGAGTATTAGAGGACAAACAACGGTGAGGGGTGTACAGAAGATGGTGGCAGTAGGAAGATGGAGGGACGGTCGGTAAAGAATAGGGCGATGGTGGTAGCTTGGGTAAATGAGAAGCGGCGTGGTTGGTAGTCAAAATGTGGCTGAAGAGCAGCGATTGAAGGGAAGAGGAGGGGACGACTAAAGGGGTGGAAGTGTTTGGTAGAGCACAAGATCGAAGACAGTAGTAGAGAGAGGAATGGATGAAGAGAAAGAAAGGAAGGATAAAGAAGAGAAGAAATAGGGGAAGGACAGCGTGAGAAGAACAAGAGGGAAGACGGTGGTGGAAAGAAAGAAGGAGCAGGAAGAGAAGAAATGGGAAAGAATACCACAGTTGAAGGGAAATCAATGGTGGAGAGGAGTGGGATCGGGGTGAGTGACTAGGGGACTAACGATCGACGATTTGGAAAGGACCGGCAGTGACGTAAGTAGAGGGGTTGGGGGAATGAAAATCAGTGACGGGTTAGGAGGAAAATCAAAAAGAAAAATAAAGAAAAACCTTAACTTTTAAGAGGTTACATAGCCTTGTGCCAGCTCATGTATGTCACAGGGTCTTGTATCTCTTTAGAGTCCTGTGGCTCCTTTACCCCTAACTTCTCATTTCTCCAATGGTCATGTATAGTAGTTGTGTGGGTCACATGACCGTGTCGCCAGGCTTTGAGCCTCTCTAGAGCCGTGTGTGTCACAAGAAAATTTCAAAAATTTTTACAGTATACGCAAGGTCCATAGCACGCCCGTGTGTCTGAGCCATGTGTACCACACGGTCATGTCTCTTCACTCAAACCGTATGGGTTTATAATTAACTTCTACCACGGTCGTGTTTGGGGACGTGTGGGTCACACGACCATGTCGCCTGACCATGTGACTCTCTTGAGCTATGTGGCTTCAATTTAATCCATTCCCCATATGCATATGGGTGTGTGCTTATGCCGTGTAGGCCACACGATTATGTCACCAAGTCATGTGGTCTACCCCAAACCGTGTGGTCCTTTTTTTGACAATTAATAATATTAAATGAAGGAAAATAACATACTAAGAACACAACACAAATAAATGAAATGAAATGAAATAAAAAAAACTTGGGTTTCCTCTAAAGAAGCACTTATTTAGATTCTAAGCTTGACTACCCTTTTCAAGCACACGATTAATTCAAATTTGGGTGCCAGAGCTCCCCTCTCTCATTATCAATATCACCACCAAGATAATGTTTGAGTCATTGAACGTTTACCTTAAATGTGTCGTAAATAGGATGTGTTACTTCTATTGTGCCATAAGGAAATACATGTTTTACCATAAATGGATTCAACCATCTTAACCTAAGCTCTTCAGGGAATAGTCGCAGCTCTAAATCGTGTAGCAACACTTTATCTCCACCTATGAATTGGTTTGTCCTCTTTAAATACACTCCATGGCATTGCTTTGTTACTTCTTTGTACATTATTGGGTTCTCATAAGCCTTTGTTCACCATTCATCTAGTTCATTGAGTTGCACCATTCTTTCTTCACATGTCCCTTGACTTCTATCACCTTGAACAGGATATTGTTCTAACTCGTCTTCATGAGTAATTTCCTGTAAAAAATGTTAAGCCGCATGATTAATAAAATCAATAGAATTATGAGTATCATCTTTCTCATTAGAAACTCACAAAATTTTTTGCTTGAAGAGTAACCTCTTTATCACCTACCACAGCACAAGTTCACCATTACCCACTTCAATAATAGTTCTCGCATTGGCTAAAAAGGATAGACAAAAAATCGTGGGTACCTCTATATCCTCATCCTTGTAAAGTATAACAAAATCTGCAAGGAATATGAATTTATCTACTTTCACAAGTACATCTTCAATAATGCCCCTAGGATATTTAACAGATCCGTCAGCTAATTGAATGCTCATCCTAGTGAGTTTTTGTTCCTCGAGACCAAGTTGTTTGAAAATTTTATAAGACAGTAAATTAATACTAGCACCTAGATCAGCCAATACTTTTTCAATGTTTAAACTACCAATAAAACAAGCGATAGTACAACTCCCTAGATCTTTCAGCTTAATAGGTAGTTTGTTTTGGAGAATGGGCGAGCACTCCTCATTTAGCTCCACAATGGATAGCTCTTCTAACTTCATTTTATTTCTTAACAACTCCTATAAAATTTTTTCTTATTTGGGCATCTGCAAAAGAGCTTCAACAAAAGTTAAGTTAATATGTAATTATTTAAAAAGTTTAAGAAATTTACCAAATTTTTCGTCCATGCGGCCTTTCTTCAACTTTGTTGGATATGGAATTTGTGGTTTGTATTCCTTAAGCACCAGTGTTTTTTTTTTTACATTCCTCAACCCATCATTTTTCTCAACAGCTTCTAGACTTAGAGTCCTTTTGATTGCCAGTAAAATGTTTTTGTAAAATGATTTCTGGAAAATGCTTTACTTTTCTGTAAAATGTTTTACTGGAAAATATTTTCCGGTGTTTGATTGAATCTGAATAAAATATTTTCTGTTGTTTGGATGATTTCCTGAAAATATTTTTAGAAAAAGTTGTTTTTACATATATTAATATATATTAATAAATTTTTATATTTTAAATCATTTTTACATATATTGCAATGATTTATTTATAATAATACTCCATTATTAAGCTACAATATTAATCGTTATAAATTGAAAAAAAAAACTAATATCAAATAAATTATTTGTAATTGTGTTAAAAAAATAAGTATTGAATAATTATAAATTGCTTCGAAACCACAATGCGTACTAGAAATTAATAATATTATCCATATTATTTATAAAAATATACATTAACAGTAAGTATTTTTTTAATTGCAAAAACATTATTAAAAATGGTGATGCCTCTTTTTTAAAATATAAAAAATTAAATTATAAATTACTATCAAGTGTGTTTTCTTTTTTTATTTCAAAATTTAAACAAAAAAAAATGGAACAATGTTATAATTTTTTTATTTCTATTTTTCATAATTTTTTAAATTAAAATTTGATTAATTTTTATAAAAAATAAATAATGTTTAAGTGCACTGCTATAATTGCCATAATCTCAAATGTCCAGCATAAGTTTGTTTGCTCCATTTTCAGCATGAAAAAAGCATTCAAATGTTTATAACAATATCAACGAAAAGAAAAATCCAAGACCTTTTTAATGTGCGTAAAACATCTGATTAACTGAAACCAAACTTTAGCATTCAAATGTTTAATTAAGAATATTCTCAAAAAACTGAAACAGATTGAACAAAGGAAGTTGGCAAAAGCCATGTGGCAAACTCAAATTTCAGATATCGAATGAACATTATGATGAAACACAAGTGAAAGAGCTCATTCTGATGAAACAGAGGCATCGATGTTACTTAAGGACCTTCCTTTGTAGTCAAACATGCTAGATATACGTAATGAACATTCATCACCCCTTTTCTCTAGCATCAAATACTAAAAGATCATTAAGTGCTAACAAATACTAACAGATCAGTAAGTGCTAACCAGAGAAAGGCACATATGCCAATTCATACATTAATCATACATTGCTCACTTGACAATCAGTTCACATTCGGATGCAAAATCATGCCAAAATTACCAAAATTCATGACAGAGGCACATATGTATTTACCTACCATCAACCAAATATAACAGTTCATCACTGCCATTTTGCAAATAATTTATAACAACCACAAATGCATATTATACCAAATCATATATCAAGCACACCACAAACATATAACAACCACAAATGCCATACCATTAGCAGACCAGAATCAAGAAATAAGACATTCCAAAGACGCTCAACACTAACTTCTTATGAAAATATCCACCAAGGCAACTAACAGGAGTAAGAATGCTGAGGTAGAGGCTAGGACAACAAGAACTGTATAGCTGGATGTCAAGCATAGAAAGAAATTAGAACCGTGTCAGCAACAACATTAGCTGCAACAGTTGATGCAACCATTTAAAATCTTGGAAATATTTGATGTATCATGCCAGGGTATATATGTTCAAATTGTAACCAAACATTGGTAGTTGATATTTAAAACTAGCAATTTTCAGTACGCATTATGGACTATGAATCTTATTTATGCCTGCTTGAATTTCAACAACACAGCGTGTAAAGAAAAGCAGAGATCCGAGATGGGAAGAAGAATTTCAGTTTATGGTGGATGAACCACCCATGAATGATAAAATCCAGGATAGGGCTACTGCATCCCAAGGTGCATAACAGGCTTATTTTCTTATTGTCTGTTTGAAATATAAATACATGTTTTGTGTACTCGAATAATAATACTTGTTTACATGTATGACCAGGAATCTTTGGGTTATGTTACTATAAGCCTAGCTAATGTTGTGAATAACAGAAAAATAAATGAAAGGTATCATCTGATCGACTCTAAGAACTGTCGGATTCAAACCGAGATGCAGTGGAGAACTTCTTAGATATGCTAGCAATTTGTTTATGAGGAAAGGAAGGTAGTTGTGTTACTTGAGACTACAACACTGTCACTATGTTTCTTTCTTCCCTTCCCTTCTCATGTTGATCAAGCTTCTTGACTCTCTTTTTTAGTGTGGTATTAATTACTAGGTCAATAAATATCAACTTCCTTGCAAATCTCCTATGCTAAATAAACTAATTGATGAAACCTTTTCATTTTTACATGAAGTTGATGGAAATATGCAAAGAAATCTCAGTAAAACTCAAATTACAGCACCTCGCTTTTTAACAGAGAGCGTTCTATTATTTAGGCTATTAATTTCTACCCTCTAAGGACATTTTGAGGCTATTAATTTCTAGTCTCAAAAACTAATTCTTTAGTCAATTGAATATGGTTAGCATACGAGAAAATGAACGAACAAAATTGATCAATATCAGTGAAAACAAGCAAACATTTTCAAACAAACGAACAAACAAACGAATCAATATCAGTGAAAGCAAGTGGAACATAAACATAATTCAACAAAGATCTTATCATTGTTTCGTTTTTCCTTACAATTTGAAGGATTTGAAGGATAATAATCTCGTATCTATATGTGTGGGGTAAAGAAAAACCACAAAAAAACCTACATTTGAAAAGGGAAATTCAGACAGAAGGATATTAGGCATTCGAAAATGGTGTAAGAGGAAAATCAATTTCAGTCCATGTCTTGTAATTTATTACTGTAAAATAACAAAACCAGGACAGCACATGTCAAAATGAAGAAATTTCCTTCCTAAACAAAAATGGATCGGTGGCAAAAAATGGATCTGACCCCATACAGAGAAAATACTAAACAAAAAATGGATCAAATCGCAAATGAAGAAATTCGAAACAGATCCGTTACCTACTGCTCCAATAAAGGCTTGCACTATAGCAGCTGCGATATCCGTTCGTCCAGGTTCTAATACGAGTTCGAGCCTACAGAAAACCACGGTGATAATCGACAGAGAGGAATGAAGGAGGAGAGTGGGGGCTTACTGGAAAAATATGAGAATGAAGTTTTCTAACAGAAATGAAGGAATAAAGAAGGAGGGACCGGAAAAATTGATAGAGAGGAAAGGTAGTAAAACGTCTTACGGAAATTGAAAGGCATTTTATCCATGTTTTGGAGTTGATTTTCCAAATGAAAAATCTTTTCCACCAAACAAACACCGGAAAAGTTGGAAATGATTTTCCAAAAATTCATTTCCGTCAATCAAGCAGACCCTTAGCTTCTTTTCAGGCTCAACTAACACATTTCCACTTCGTAAAGTGATTGTGTGAACTTGCTCTTTTGGGTCAATTTCAGTGTTACTAGGTAAATTGCCTTGTTGTCTCTCTAAAACCAATTTAGCAAGTTCGCTAATCAGATTCTTGAAACCCTAAATTAATGTCTGCTGATTCTTCAAAGTTGTTTCAGTGTTTTAGAATCTATTTTCTTACCTTGAAATAAATTTATTCAACATCTTTTCAATATTCGACTTATTTTCTTGCTTATAAGGTTGTTCGAAAGCTTAGAGGTTGTTGTAGCATTTGATTTCTTTGACCATCCCAAGAAAATTTTGAATGATTCCTCGATCTTGGGTTATAATTATTGCTGTAAGGGTTATTCTGAGTTCTTGAATTATTTCCCATAAAGTCTTGCTCATGCTCCATGTTAGACTTGAAGGGAAAACATTCCAGATTGATCATCCCCGCTCCAATTGCATCACATTGCATTACCAGATTCACCTATTTACTAAAAATCAAACCATCAATTTTTTTACCAACAGCTTCAACCTGACTTGCCAACATAGAAACTGCATCTATATTAACAACACCAATTGCCCCTTGGTAGACTTTGTTCTCATAACATGCCACTAATAGTTATTCACTGTCATCTCCTCAATAAATTCTTAGGCTGCCTTAAGTGTTTTATTATTCAGTGTTCCACCAATTGCGGCATCAATCATCTACCTAGTCGAGTGATTCAAGTCATTGTAAAAAGTTTGAACTTGTAACCACAAAGATAGCCCATAATAAGGACACCATCTCATAATATCATTAAATCTCTCACGTGCATCGTAAAGTGTCTAAAGATCAAATTGAGTAAAAGAAGAGATGTGATGTCTCAACTTAGTTGTTTTGGCCGATGGAAAATACTTCAACAACATCTTTTCAGTCATTTGGGCCCAAGTATGATGGAACCCCATAGAAGTGAACTCCACCACTTTTTTGTCGTGTTTCTTAAAGAGAATGAGAACAAATGTAAGTGTATGACATCATCAGTAACGCCACTGATCTTAAATGTGTTGTAGATCTCCAAAATGTTAGCTAAATCAACATTCGGATCTTAATCTTGCAACCCATCAAGCTAAACATATTGCTACATTATCTGAATTGTGTTCGGCTTAATCTCAAAATCATTTGCAGCAACTGTTGGTCTGACAATACTCGATCCGGCCCCAATATATTCATACATAGTCCGAGGAGCAAGATGTGCAAGAAGTTGCAAATTACCAGGATTAATATCCATCTCCACAGTAATGTCCTTTTGCTATTGATCGTTTATGAAAATCTGTTGTTGACATTGCCTTGCTTTTCTAACCTTTTTTCGATTTTTTCGAGCATTCTTTCCAATTTCACTATAAGAAAATCATAATTAAAAGTTAAATTAAAAATAAAATTACTAAAATTAAAATAAAAATGCCTAAATTAGTAGAAATAAAATTTTCCTATTTTTCTAGTCCCCGGCAACGACGTTAAAAACTTGATGGTCACGAAACTAACTAAAAATTTGATTAAGGCAAATACACCTATCAATTAATAATATAGTTACAGTGAGCAAAGATATCGTTCCCACGAGGACTATAAGTACTAGTAATTACTGTATTCCTATTATTTAATCAAATAATTCAAATGATCGATTACAAACTAAAATTAACTAATTTAATTAACTAATGAACGAGGCAAAGAACAAAACACGAAAATATCATATAACAACCAAGAAACAAAACAATACTCAAGTAAGAACACGTCTAGATTTCACTTGTCACTATCAATCTAAATTATGCAATTTCTTTTACTTAGCACATTGATCCATAAAAATCCCTAAATCATGCTAATATCTCTTTCGAGCGTAAGAGCAACTGACCATAGAAATCATCGAAGGCCTTAGTACTCTGTGCTACTAGATATACTTGAATGTCTCGATTTAGCCCAAATCGAAACCTCTTGCACATCTTCTTCTCAAAGAACACCACCTTCGAAGCATACTGGTTGAGCCACACAAACTCAGACTTGTACTTAGCCACAGATTTAAGTCCTTAGACCAAATCCAAAATATCCCTCTTTCTCACATCTAGGTACTACTCTCCCAAGTACTTCTTTCAGAAGGGTTCCAAAACAAACTCCTAAGTCAAGTGATCAAAGTCGTCCATCTCTTTATCATATTTCACCAGCGATGAGCTTCATCGTTTAGCAGGGATATGGCGCAACCCAACTTCTCTTCATCTAAGCTTCCCATCTGCTCAAGGAACCTTTCAACACTCTCTAACCAATATTCAACAATAGTCGGATTAGCTCCTTTAGCTCCCCGGAATTCTTTACCACCCAAAGCTCAGAGTCGTTTGAGTGCCAACCCTCTGGTATTTGGGGCAAGGTTCCTAATAGATATCCTCTAAAATGCTCCAATCATCGCTTGACCTAGGGGCTCAAAATCATTTCCACGTGAAATTTGCCCTAAGGGGTTCCACTAGTGCATGAGTAGTCAAATACCTACGTCTAGGAGGCATTTCTATCTACTATTTGTATAAATTTAAATAAAATGAGAAAGTGAGAAGTGAGAAATGATCCAAGGAAATTTTTCAAGAAAACATTTTCATAGAAGGCAATGTGTTCTTGTTCCTACCCGATATAAAACTAATTTTCATACAATATTATTAGTCAAAAAAGGCTTGAACTTTTCAATTTTTATATTAAAATTAATGTATTTATATTTTCAAAAATGCTAATTTGTCGAAAACTATGCCTATGCTCAGGTTTTTGTAAACATGACTCGAATACCACTAAATATGACGTCCCAAACTCAACTGGGATGATCCAGCCTGAATTTCGATTGTCACATTAGCCACCGAGGTGACTCTCCTTTTAAAACTTTATGAATCACACCAACCAACCATATACACCACATATTTGTAGAATATTTCATATAGTAAATTAGTTCTAAGGGCATGCTTTTCTTAGTTAATCATTTCATTCTTACAATCAGAAGGTATAAGGCATACCTTAATACTCGATGATTTCCCTTAACTGCAAAAATTTATTAGTTCATTTAATTATCATCACATTAAACTAGTAAAAAATCATCCGGATAAGCAATCAAGCCAGCAATTATAAAAAGTTAAAAAAATCCCCAAAATTAAACAATTTGTTTACAACCTGTTGAATATTTTATTTAAAAAGTCTACGACTAATTCTAGTACTAAACCCTTGGAACAACCTATATTGCCTTCACTTTGGAGTTTAAAAGCTCAACACACATACTCTGAAAAATGCCTTGCGATGGATCACCAAATTGTCACCCTCCTTGCTAGCCCACGAGCTATTTATCTGCAATGTAAAGCAAGGAATGTGAGCTTGGAGAAGCTCAATAAGTACACATGCATACAATACAAGGAAACACACCAGACATGTTAGGATTTAAACATACTTGAACAATTCACATTAACACAATTTTCATACTCAACATAGTATGGCAATTCGTGAATGTGAAACATGTTGGAACGCCGGCACCCCTACGGCGCAGCAGAAAATTATAACATTCAGCGATCCTAACCATGGATCCATGTGTGAGGAATTAATCGGGGTGAAATAAAGGTTTTGAAATTACCAAATCTTTATTCTGAGTAGACAGCAACGCCTCAGCAACGAGTAATCTGATCTACTATCGAACCAAGCCGCAATCTATCGTGACTTCGGCCTCTACGTAATCCAACCAGTTGACAATAAACGGAAAGAATCCCCAAAACTATTTTGAAAAAACTTTGCTTTGACGGCTGCTAGCCCCAAGCAACGAAAAAATGGGATTTTTATAAATATTTTTAGGGTTTTTAGAAATTAAATAAATATAACAATGTTTTTAAACAAAAAATTATAATTACATTAATTATAATAATGATTTCGGTAAACTATATATTTATTTGAATTTATATACTAACCAAATTCATGTTCTCATTATGCGTACAACAACCTTGTACATAATGTGTTTGATATTTGATTATCCAGTTAAATTAATTATATAATTAATTTAATTCAAGCGACAACCAAACACAATACCAACTATGTTTTATTCCGTTCATTTCAACTATAGGGTGTGACCCTGTAGGTTCTTGTAACGTTAGCAGTAATACTAGAACGATTCCAATGTTACAAACAATGAGTGGCACCTAGCAATGCATCATTACTACCTAAGTCACAAGAAATCATGACTCGACATAACCCTTTTATGATTAACCTTTCATGCAATAATCCTTAAGTCCTTTATCTCTAGATTGGACACAAGTCATGGAATAGTCACACTTGCATAGTCCATTCCATGTTCCTTGATATCTTAAGTAGACTATCATACACAAATAAGTATGACATCTCATATCAGCTTATTTGAGCATGGTCATGCATTTCTAGTCTCACTCAATCAAGTGGCCTAAGATATTACTCCCATTATGTAGGAGGGACTGATCCTATATCGATCAACCATATCTCTCTACATAGATCGTGATTTATCCAACATCAGCCTTTATAGAAAACCAGTCACGATGTATGTTTGACTGTATCAAAATATACAACTCACGATGTTGGGATTATGATGATCTCAAGTCTGAGGATCATATACATATTACTCACTATGAGTAATGTTGTGACAATTACATGATAATCCAAGAAACATACTCATAACGGGTCAGTCCAATATGTTGTTCTCTAACACACATATTCTTGCATCGGTTTTGACATTCCATATCAATGACAACTCTTTATCATCAATCAACTACATGTTAGTCTTAATGCATTATTGTTGTCCTATCCAACAATAATACTTGACTAAGGACCTTTTAAGAATAATCATATTATTCTAAGGACATTATTAGAAAACAGTTTATTTATACACACATAAAAGAAACTGAAATAATAATGGTAACGCCATATATTAATAAACATGATAAATCAAGTATGTTATTACAACCTCTCATGATTGATCTTTGGGCATACTCTAACAAAACATAGTCATGTTATATACTCATTGGATAAACGAATCTCCAGAACACTCCTTATGACTCATAAAGTCATAAGAAATCTCCAAGAGTAGCACGAATGCTCACACTCTCCAAACACAACATGCTATCTACAGTGAATAGAGCTATGCTCGACATTCCCTTATCTCTCCAATGATATCTCAAGGTCACAATGCCGTAACACGTATATATTATATATAAAGCAATACCCATAAACGCATATATATAATCATAAACACATATACATTATATATAATAAAACCCTAAGAAAATATATATTATATATAATAGGACCATGCACGTATGTTTATATAATATATAACTACCTATTTAGTACAATAGCTCATGAATATATATACTCTGTAACACCCCAAACCCGGCCTAGACGTTATGGTCGTATCTGGTGTGTTACATTGAAGTGTCTCTCAAAACTTAAACTTGTTGATAAAACTCGTTTCTTGTTGATAAAACTAGTTTTTTAAGTTTGGAAACCTCTTTAGTAATGTTTAATGGAACACTTAACCAAATGTTTACCTTATTAACTACTATTATTATATTAAGTTGATTTAAAACGCAGAAGCATTTGAAAACTCTAATGTTTAAAGTCCGTGTCTTTGAAACTCGTAGTTATTTTGAAAATTCATTTCCACCCAACTAGCAGTATAAAATATGTAAGCAAAGCCCAATTAAAGTTAAAAAAACCAAATTAAAGGCCTTATTACAAAAACAAAACCCAACAAATTAATAAAATTTAAAAAAACGCAAATGTAAACATCAACAGTAGTTGTGTGGCCACCTCTGAGTCCCTCGCAGCCCCGAATCGTCTATGGCTGAAGATTACCTGCATAGTTAAAAGGAGAGAGTGAGTTTTCGAAACTCTATGTGTAATCCCCTACCAAAAAGTCCACATACAACATCCAGTAACAATCTGGGCTTGAGCCCTATTCAGTAACAGTACAGTGTGGGCCTAAGCCCATTACACTAACAGTGAGTGGGCCCTTGCCCAATGCACTAACCAGTACAATGCAGTTATGCAACCCATCCCAATCCAGCCAACACACCACTCCGTACCACCAACACACCATATGGGGATCAAATCAACCCACCCAGCCAACACACCAATATCGTAGCAGAGCTGCCACTAATAATGACGCAACAAAGCTGCCAGTAATAGTAATGCAACAGGGCTGCCAGTAACAGTATATGTGGCAAAGCCACCAGTACAGTATACTTCCCCTATATCGAAATCCAAACCCCATGCAATATGTCATGTCATAAATCATACGTGTATGCAGTATGTCATACTTAGTAACAGTCATATATATAACATAGAGCAAATCGGTCATTCACTCATTTCAACACCTATGGGTATAAAAGTTATTTTACCCTTCAAGGGTATTTCGATAATTTTACCCTTCAGGGGTATTTTGGTAATTTTACCCTTCGAGGGTATATCGATAATTTTACCCTTCGAGGGTATTTCGGTAATTTTTCCATTCGGGGGAATTTCAGTAATTTTACCCTTTGAGGGTATTTTAGTAATTATACCCTTCGAAGGTATTTTGGTAATTTTACCCTTCGAGGTTATTTCTGTAATTTTACCCTTCGAGGGTATTTCAGTAATTTTACCTTTCGAGGGTATTTTAGTAATTTTACCATGATTCGCTAGTCGGGCTTACCACTCGAGCGTTCGCACGCCCGTGTGGTCTCAAACGCCACATTTTACAGCTTTCGACTTTTCAGATTTTCGCTGATCTACGGTTGCAATGAGGTGATTTCACACCTGATTGCGAAGGCGCACCTAGATCCACGAACACCAAAAATCTGCATTCAAACACGTTTTCCATTAATCGCTGAACAATAGGACTAATCTCCTTCTTTTACATCCATGATCAAAATTGAACTAATACTTGCCTCGACTAAAAAAATGGCTTGGCCCGCTTTTACAACCGATGAAGATTGACTTCAAACTAGTTGACAGATATCTACAACACAACAATCTCATTAAACAGTATTGTTTAATCATGTAGTTGAAATCCACACATGATCATATGCAGAACCATAGAACATTCAGACTTCACATAAAAGAAGACTAGCCTACCTACCTTGATCGAGGAATGAGAGAGTGATTTTGACGACTTTATAACACTTACACTGCACACCTCATCGAGGACAACCTTAATACCGCAACAAGCAACACGTCAAGAGAAAGCATCAGTAGTTGGTAATCAAAGATTACAAAGGAATGTATTTGGTTTTAAGATAAGGAAAAGAAGAGAATAGACTTACACAAGAGAGGAGTGTAACCACTTACCAATAATCAGAACCCTGCAGCACAGGAACCGCAAGAAGCAGGGGAGAAAGATCAACGTAGAGAATGATACTATGAATGATAATGTTCACCTACACCACAGTCAAACAAAAAGGAGATATGTCTCGGTCAAAAAGAATAAAAGAAGGTTGAAATCAAAAAGAAGGTTTTTCGGTCAATGGAGAAAAAAGGAGAAGAGGAAAAAGATTCGGCACACAAAGTAAAGAATAGGGAAAAGAGAAGGGAAAAATCAGTAACAAGAGAAGAAGAAATCGAAAAGAAAGAAGAAAAGAAAAGATGAGGGAGGAGAGTGTGTTCGGCCAAAAAGAAATTAGGTAAAAACAACCCGAAAGGTGCCCCAAAACTAACAAAAAGTGGCACCTAGAAGCAGAGAAAGAAAGACGTGAAACCGACCGAAACCACACTTGAAGAGGAAAAACAACTTTAACAAAGCCAATTATCTCAGTGCCATGGACCAAATTCGGTACAAGCATACTCCATACGGCACACAACTCCTCCTCTCCCATAAGCTCCATGATTTTCTCCTAAAATCACTCCCCTTATCCCTCATTGATTTTCTCCACCTAATCCTCCCCAACTCCCTCTATGACCAGTTCAGACTCCCATAAGCAGTATTCTAATCCAACTCCACCACCTACCCAGCTCAAGCAGCAAAATAAATACTCCATTGCATAACCCAAGACTTGAACCTCAGACCTCACAGTGACACAACACGTCAGCTTTCCACTAAACCACAAGCTCTTTTTGTATCATAAAACCAACACTAATATTTATAAGACCAACATGCCTATGTCCAGGTTCATTTAAGAGCAAAAATTAAAAATTCTGTAAAAGCCAAGACTTGAACCCAGGTTTCTCGAACACTCCCATACACACCCAAATCACTTAGCCATTAAACCAAATAAGAAATTTGTCAAAACATGCAAAAGAATTAAAGACTTAAATTTTAGGGCGTTACAACTCTACCCCTTTAATAAAATTTTGGCCTTGAAATTTACCTGGCCAGAAAAGATGAGGGTATTGTTGTCGCATCACCTCTTCGGGTTCCCACGTGGCTTTTTCTAAACTGTGATTATGCCAAAGCACTTTAACTAGAGGAATGGACTTCTTCCTTAATACTTTAACCTCACAGTCCAAAATCTGCAAAGGCTCCTCCTCGAACATAAGATCTAGCCTAACCTCGATCTCCTCGACTGGTAATATATGTGCAGTTTCAGAGCGATAACGTCTCAGCATGAAGACATGGAGCACATCATGAATTCAATCTAATTTTGAAGGCAACTCAAGCTGATATGCAATCAGTCCCACACACTTCAGTATATGGTAAGGCCTAATGAACCTAGGGCTAAGCTTACACTTCCGTCCAAACCTTAGTATCCTTTTCCAGGGGGAAACCTTGAGAAATACAAAGTCCCCCACAGAATGCTCAATCCCTCGATGTTTAAGATTTGTGTGGGGGTTCTGCCTATCAGATGCTTCCTTCAACCGATCTCGAATCAATTTTACCTTTGCTTCGGTATCAGAAACTAGCTCTGGTCCCAAAACTCACCGCTCGCCTAGCTCAGTCCAACAGGTAGGAGTACGACACCTATGACCATATAATGCCTCATATGGTGCCATTTGGATACTTGACTGGTAGCTATTATTATACGCAAACTCTGCTAGCGGCACATAATCTTCCCAGTTGCCTCAAAAATCCACTACACCACACCTTAACATATCCTCCAGTATTTAAATCACCCTCTCAAGCTGTCCATCTGTTTGGGGATAAAACACAGTACTAAAATCCAGTCTTGTACCCAAAGCCTTGTGTAACTTCTTCTAAAATTGAGACGTGAAACGATGATCTCTACCTGATATAATAGAAATCGGTACCCCATGCAGTCTTGCAATCTTAGCCACATAAAACTTAGAAAACTTCTGCAAGGAGTAATCAGTACGGGCTGGTATGAAATGGGCTGATTTAGTCAATCGATCAACAATAACCCACACCGAATCCTTCTTGGTAGGCGTTAAGGGCAGCCCACTCACAAAATCCATTGTTACTCTCTCTCACTTCCAAAGTTGAATTTTAACTGGCTGAAGCAACCTTGAAGGTAATTGATGTTCAGCCTTCACTTGCTGACAAGTTAAACACTTACCCACGAAAATAGTTACTTCACGTTTCAGTCCTGGCCACCAGTACAACTCATGGAGATCTCGATACATTTTATTCCCTCCTGGATGCATAGCATAAGAACTACTATACGCCCTCGCAGTAGAGACTGCCTCAAATCATTATCCCTCAGTACACAAACTCTCCCATAGAAACATAGTACTCCTTCACTATTAAACCCAAAATCTGAAGTTTCCCCATTCTCAACCTGACGGAAACGAGGAATTAATGACTCATCCAACAACTGTTTACCCTTAATCTGCTTAGTCCACGTCAGTCTAACTTGTAGCTAAGCCAACATGCTACCATCATCAAACAAGTTGAGATGAGCAAACATTGCTTTCAAATCAGATACAGCCCTTCGGCTCAATGCGTCCGCTTCCACGTTAGCCATACCAGGATGGTATTCAATTGAGCAATCATAGTCCTTAAGCAGTTCTATCCATCTTCGCTGCCTAAGATTCAACTTCTTCTGAGTGAGGAGGTACTTAAGACTCTTGTGATCTATGTAAATAGTACACTTCTCACCGTAGAGATAATGCCTCTAAATTTTCAGTGTGAATACCACCGTAACTAACTCCAAGTCATGAGTAGGGTAATTCACCTCGTGAGGATTAAGTAGATGAGATGCATAAGCAACCATCTTACCCTCCTGCATCAGTACACAACCCAAACCAACGTGTGATGCATCACTGTAGACAGTGAATTCGTTCCCAGACTCTAGCTGTATTAAGACAGGGGCCTCAGTCAGAACTTTCTTCAATTTGTCAACACTTTATTGCTGCTTATCAGTCCAGTTAAACGCTAACCCTTTACTTAATAACTTGGTCAGAGGTGCAGCAATTAAGGAAAACCCCAAAACAAAACGTCTGTAATACCCTGCCAGTCCCAGAAAGCTTCGAATCTCAATTACAGTCTTAGGTGGTTTCCATTCCAGTACAGCTTCAATTTTTTGAGGATATACCCTAATCACCTCGAAAAATACCACATGACCCAGAAAAGTCACTTCTCGCAGCCAAAACTCACACATGCTGAACTTAGCATACAGTTGTTTTTCTCTTAAAATCTACAGGACGATTTGGAAATGTGCATCATGCTCATCATCAGTTCTTGTATACACCAAGATGTCATATATAAACACCACCACGAATCAATCCAAATAGGGCTAGAAAACTCAGTTCATTAGGTCCATCAAGGCAGCTGGTGCATTCGTCAGCCCAAACGGCATCACTACGAACTCGTAATGGCCATAACGAGTCCTAAACCCAGTCTTATAGACATCAACCTCTTTAACTCTCAACTGATGGTACCCAGAAAGAAAATCTATTTTGGAGAAAAGCGATACTCTTTGCAACTGATCAAATAAATCATCTATCCTCAGTAAGGGATAATTATTCTTGATAGTCAGTTTATTCAATTACCGATAGTCGATACACATACGTATGGTCCCATCCTTTTTTCTTTAAGAACAATACTGGTGCTCCCAACGAAGACACACTAGGTCGAATGAATCCTCGATCCAACAGTTCTTGGATTTGAGCTTTTAACTCCACCAACTCCTTCGGTGCCATCCTATAAGGGGTGATGGACATTGGAGCCGTTTCTAGCAAAAGATCAATTCTAAATTCAACTTCGCGACTCGGAGGCAACCTATGGAGCTCATCAGGAAATACATCCAAAAAATCCCTAACCGTTCTGATATCTCCAATAGAAGGACCCTCAAATTCAGTTACACCAACATAGGCTACAAACGCCTCAAAACCCTTACGAACTAGTTTTTCGGCCCTTAATGCAGAGATTACATTAGACAGAAAGTCCCTTCGCTCCCAAATCACACCCACCTCCTCATCCTCATTAGTCTTTAATACCATCCACTTAGCAGCACAACCCAAATTTGCACGGTGTTTTACCAACCAATCCATCCCACATATTAGGTCGAATTCACCAAACGATAGCTCTATCAAATCCGCTAGAAATATAACTCCTTGAACATCTAGGGGCACATCTCTGAACAACTTGTGTACCTTTACCGATTGTCCCAGTGAACTTAACACAGTCATTTCATTAACAGTACTCTCACACATGATACCCAAGGTGCCAGACACAGTGCATGGAATGTATGAATGCGTAGACCCTATATCAATTAAAGCAGTGTAAGGTTCATTATGAATTAGGAATGTACCAGTTGTAACATCTGGAGCGTCACCACCTCTCGGTGGAGAACAGCATAAACCAGTACTGGTTGCCACGCCTCAATGTTACCAACCCCTCTCCCATCCGTTCCACGACCTCGTCCTACACCATTTCCACGTCTAACTTGCTCACAGCCTCTCGGTGGCTACTGACCACCCCTCACTGGCTAATCAAAACCCTGACCTGTAGCTTGCATCTGAGTAAGCCTCTGAGGACAATCCTTAACTTGATGCTCTTCTGACCCACATCTGAAACATGCCCTAATCTTCTTCCAACACTCACACAAATGATGTCTCCCACAGTCAGCACAAGGCTGTAGTGTAGCAACAGTAACCCCAGCTCGAAATGGCCCATCAAACCTGGCCTTCTTTTTAGGCCTTCTAAAAGAACTTGAGGGCTCTAGATCCCTCCTAAACCTTCCCTTATCTTTCTCACGGTTCTGGCGCTTAGAGCGCTTCACATCCTCGATGATTTTCGCCTTTTCAACTAGGGCAGCAAAATCTCGCTCCCTCGGCGGAACTATCAGTACTCGCAACTCATCCCGGAGGCCGTTCTTAAATTGCACATAGCGTTCATACCCAGTTGCCACTATTCCACGAGCATAACAGCTCAATTGCAGAAACTCAAAAATTTATTTCTTCGGGCGTCCACATAACTTGCACCCACATGCTTTTCTTGAAATGCCGACTTAAAGAAATCCCACATTAACCAGTCAACCTGAGTACCGTCTCTCACAGTAAGCCACCACTGATAGGCTTCATCTCGAAGTAAAGACACTGCACTTTTTAGCTTTTGCTCAGAAGAGCAGTCGATGTCATCCATTATTCTCTCTGTGGCTTCCAACCAATATTCAGTTACATTAGGGGCCACTTCAGAAACACCCTTAAAAATTTCCACTCCATTTGACCGTAGTCATTCTAAAATTGACCCACGGTCTACAGCACTTGTACTGGTCCCTGCGACCCTTTCCAGAATATGGAGCATAGCTTGGGATAGTGCATCATCCCCAGCCACACGATCGAATCATCCCGTTTTAGTCATTGCTGAAGCTGGTGCTTACCTAGCCCCAACATTAGGCATGTGCCCGATGTCGAAGACCCAGCCCTAGCATTTCCTCGGCCTCTATCGCGGCCACGTGTACCCCTTCCACGAGTACCCCTAGCACTCATATCGAATAACGTATAATCTGTTTACGAAGTTTTATGCATTATTTAGCAGTTCCAGTAACTATTAACAGATGTTTTATGATAAGCAATAATCAAATTTTATTTTCGTAATCCAGGAGTCTACCTACAATTTTCGTTTTCCTACAGTCTTAGTTTTCCCTAACTTAAGAGTTTCAGTACAGTCCTACTATCTATAGTAATCTCTTAATATATTTCAGTTTAAGCAGCCTACAGTATATAAAAACTTACAGATTCGGCACTGGAGACTCAGTGTGCCATACATCTAACCTTCAAGAATAATTCAAAATAATTTTCCAAAGATTCCAGATATTTTCAACCCAATTCCACAGCCAAGTTTTGTAACCTAGCTCTGATACCACTAAGTGAAACACTCCAAACCCGGCCTAGACGTTATGGTCATATATGGTGTGTCACATTGAAGTGTCTTTCAAAACTTAGACTTTTTGATAAAACTCATTTCTTGTTGATCAAACTCGTTTCTTAAGTTTGGAAACCTCTTTAGTAACGTTTAACGGAACACTTAACTAAATGTTTGCCTTATTAACTACTATTATTACATTAAGTTGATTTAAAACACAGAAGCCTTTGAGAACTCCAACGTTTAAAGTCCGTGTCTTTGAAAATCATAGTTATTTTGAAAATTCATTTCCACACAACTAGTAGTAGAAAATATGTAAGCAAAGCCCAATTAAAGTTAAAAAGCCAAATTAAAGGCCTTATTACAAAAACAAAACAAACAAATTAATAAAATTTAAAAAAAGGAAAATGTAAACATCAACAGTAGTTGTGGGGCCACCTCCGAGTCCCTCGCAGCCCCGAATCGTCTATGGCTGAGGATTACCTGCATGGTTAAAAGGAGAGAGTGAGTTTTCAAAACTCCGTGCGTAATCCCCTACCAAATAGTCCACATACAACATGCAGTAACAGTCTGGGCCTGAGCCCTATTCAATAACAGTATAGTGTGGACCTAAGCCGAGTACAGTAATAGTGAGTGGGCCCGTGCCCAATGCAGTAATCAGTACAATACAGTTATGCAACCCACCCCAATCCAACCAACACATCAATATCACAGCACAGCTGCCAGTAACAATAATGCAGTAGGGCTACCAGTAATAGTATATGTGGCAAAGTCACCAATACAGTATACTTCCCCTATATCAGAATCCCAACCCCATGCAGTATGTCATGTCATAAATCATACTTGTATGCAGTATGTCATACTCCGTAACAGTCATATATATATAACATAGAGCAAATCGGTCATACACTCATTTGAACTCCTAGGGGTATAAAAGTTATTTTACCCTTCAAGGGTATTTCGATAATTTTACCTTTCAGGTGTATTTCAGTAATTTTACCCTTTGAGGTTATTTCAATAATTTTACCCTTTGAGGATATTTCGATAATTTTACCCTTCGGGGGTATTTTGGTAATTTTACCTTTCGAAGGTATTTCAATAATTTTACCATGATTCGCAAGTCAGGCTTACCACTCGAGCGTTCGCACGCCCGTGTGGTCTCTAATGTCGTGTTTTACGGCTTTTCGTCTTTTAGTCGATCTACGGTTGCAGTGGGTGATTACACACCTGATTGCGACGGTGCACTTAGATCCACGAACACCCAAAATCTGTATTCAAATATGTTTCCCATTAATTGCTAAATTATATGACTAAACTCCTTCTTTTACATCCATGATCAAAACTAAAGTAATACTTGCCTCGACTAACAAAAATGGCTTAGCCCACTTTTACAACCGATGAAGATTGACTTCAAACTTGTTGACAGTTATCTGCAATACAACAATCTCATTAAACAGTATTGTTTAATCATGTAGTTGACATCCACACATGATCATATGCAAAACCATAGAACATTCGGCCTTTACATAAAAGAAGACTAGCCTACCTACCTTGTTCGAGGAATGGAAGAGTGATTTCGACGACTTTACAACACTTACACCACACCCCTCCTCGAGGAAAACCTTAATACCGCAACAAGCAGCACATCAAGAGAAAGCATCAGTAGTTGGTAATCAACGATTACAAAGGAGGGTATTTGGTTTTAAGATAAGGAAAAGAAGAGAATAGACTTACACAAGAGAGGAGTGTAACCACTTACCGATAATCAGAACCCTGCAACACAGGAACCGCAAGAAGAGCGGAGAAAGATCAACGTAGAGAATGATACTACGAATGATAATGTTCGGCTACACCACACTAAAACAAAAAGGAGATATGTCTCGATCAAAAAGAATAAAAGAAGGTTTAAATCACAAACAGTAAAAGAAGGTTTTCCAGTCAACGAAGAAAAAAGGAGAAGAGGAAAAAGATTCGGCACACAAAGTAAAGAATAGGGAAAAGAGAAGGGGAAAATTGGCAACAAGAGAAGAAGAAACCAAAAATAAAGAAAAAAAGAAAAGATGAGGGAGGAGAGTGTGTTCGGCTAAAAAGAAATTAGGTAAAAACAACCTGAGAGGTACCCCAAAACTAACAAAAAGCGGAACCTAGAAGCAGAGAAACAAAGACGCGAAACCGACCGAAACCACACTAGCAGAGGAAAAACAAATTCAACAAAGCCGATTATCTCAGTGCCATAGACCAAATTCGGCACAAGCATACTCCATACGGCACATAACTCCTCCTCTTCCACAAACTCCTTGATTTTCTCCTAAAATCCCTCCTCGATTTTCTCCACCTAATCCTCCTCAACTCCCTCCATAACCAGTTCAAACTCCCATAAGCAGTATTCTAATCCAACTCCACCACCTACCCAACTCAAGCAGCAAAATAAATACTCCACTGCGTAATCTAGGACTTGAACCTCAAACCTCACAGTTACACAACGTGTCACCTTGCCACTAAACCACAGGCCCTTTTTGTGTCATAAAACCAACACTAATATTTATAAGACCAACATGCCTATGTCCAGGTTTATTTAAGAGAAAAATTAAAAATTCTGCAAAAGCCAAGACTTGAACCCAGGCTTCTCGAACACTCTCATACACACCCAAATCACTTAGCCATTAAAGCAAACAAACAATTTGTCAAAACATGTAAAAGAATTAAAGGCTTAAATATTGGGGCGCTACATACTCATTTAGTGCAATAGTTCACAATTAATAATGTGCACACACACACACAAACACATACACACACAAACTTTAATGCACAATTCATTCACACACACAAAATTAAATGCACAATTCACACACACTTATCACGTCAAGTACATAGTTTATAGCTATGGCTTCTCCATTTTATATTATATAACTATATGTACGTGATTAAAATTCATGCATTTGGCACCCAAAATTTTGCACAAAATGCATGCCCAACAACTCATACAAGATTTCAAGGGTTTGCACTGGGAAAAGTCAATGCTTGCATACCAAAAAAGAGGGTCTGCTTTATGCTAAAACACAACGTACAAGTGCACTCTCCTATGGCTCACCATAGCTCACCGAATTAGAGAGCATTCTACTTGGCTTTATCTCAGTTTTTTGAGGCTCCTCCAACGTTTTCAGCTTCGTACAAAAATATATAGATTACTAAGCATTCAAAAATATAAAACTAATTCTCTTTGTGTTCCTACAACAACTCACCTTACTCACTAGCTCATCCCTTGTTTTTTACCGTTTACCTAGCCACCATTTTACTCTACTTAATTCTTATACCAAATCCTAATTTAATTCATGAATTTGTTTAAAGATTTCACGAAATCTAATTTACAAATCTCTTAATCCTATCAACACCTATTGAAAATTATTTCCATATCAACATTTAACTCTTTAATACTTCCTCCATTTTTATGCAACTTGAAGCTTTAAAACCATGGATCTTTAATTTTCTTGTTTAGATCTATGAAAATCAGAATTAAAAGCAATAAATAAGCTTGATACATAATAAAATGATAGATTTACCTTTATTTTGAAAACCTCCATGAATTTGCACCAATTGAGCAAAAACGAGCTATGTTTAAATGAAATATTGGAGAAAAAAGAGTGATTTTCTTACAAAGTGGAAGAAGTAGAGGGTGTTTGGATGCCAAGAAAATCTAAATAATGTAGAAATTTTGAGAGAAAAACTTCCAATCTAGATCCAACAGAATTCTAAAATGAAAAAAGCATGGAGGGAAAGTTGGGATGGTGGGTGGCCATTTTCTAGCCAACTCAAACTTTAAAATTGGGTTATTTACCCTCTAAGTCCTCTCCTGTTTTTCCTTGTTCTAATAGTTCCCTTTTTAATTACTAGTTTTTAATTTATTCATTTAGCTTTTAGTTTAACAACTATTTCCATTTAGTCCTTGCTAACCTATACGATTAATCCAATTGTTTTATTCTTATCATTATTATTTATTTAATTATTTTATCCTATTTTAATTTTTATGATATTAAACCCAATTTTTCTCTCGAGCCCACAATCTAATACCCAATTCTACTAACCCAGTTTCTGAGATGTGATAGAATGAGGTTAAAATATGTTACTTTTCGCACTTATCAATGTCAAGGTGTTTTTGATAACTTTTCAAAATTCCCGTAAAAAATCTTGTACTTTTCAGTACGGATGGGGATTTGACATGATGGAATCCTAGATCAATTTTGGATTTTTTTAACTAAAGAACTCGACACCTGTAACTGGAAACTTTAATCTAAAGCTTGCAGGTTGATCATCTTCTACTATGATTAAGATTAACAGTCTCTCAAAATCGTCTCATATGTGATTCTCTCGTAGCCATTCCATTACAGTCAAAAGTTATACAACTCAACTTATAAGTTAAGTATTTTTGGTATTCATTGAATCAGTGTTATGATAGTTGTCATCAATTTTATAGTCAATATTATGTTGTTATTGTACTTATCAACTGTTGAATGTAAATTTCTAAGTGTGTATGTGAGTTAATGTTATGCTATTATTATTTTTGCAATTATTGAATTCGTCATATGCATGGCATAAGAAAGTTATGTTATTATGTATGGTTCATATTGTAGTAAGTTGGTGTTAATTTTGTTAAATTCTTGGTGATTAAGAATTGTTGAAATCATTAGAATTGTAATGTTATTATTGTTGGAATAATTTTTTGAATATGTTCTAAGTACGGTATGAAGAAGTTATGTTATTGTGTACAATTCCTGTTATATTAAGTTTATGATAATTTGTTTGTATTTTTTTATTTTTAAGAATTGTTGAAATTGATAGACGTTTATTTTTTGTAATATTCAAATTGCAATATTGGCAGCCTCAAGATGGCAGATCGACTCTTGGTGCAAATCCATTTGAATGGAGATATCTATTCGACTAATGATATATCCGTATTCCAATTGGACATGACCTTTTACATGACATTTAAGAGTGATGCTTCATTGCAAAACATGAAAATGAAGATCTTGAGGAAAATAAAAGTTGAAAGCACTAAGGGAATATCCAACATGAAGTATAGATTTCTAAGGTCTTGCGAAAAGAGGTGTATATACATTTGATAGATCTCAATAATAATGAAGATATGACTATTTTGATTTGGAGTTGTCAGTGGAGATCAGAGATATGCCTGATATTGTGTATGATATTTCGAATTACATAAGCACAATGACTATCTTGATGTATATATATCATCTTGGTATTCCATCACTGACTTCGAGTTCAAGTCTTTTTTCAGACTACTATACATTGGATTTAGATGTCAGAGAATCTATCAATGCAAAATATTCCTAGTATCTATCTTGGTTACTATAATCAGGGGTACATGATGCTGAAGAACCTGAAAATGCTAAATATACATGGTGCCTGTCTCTAGTACTGTACTTAGGAGTACACGATGTCGAATATTTGTAAGTTGCATAATAGGATGACAGCTATGTCATAGTTTAGACTATCTCTATGGTCAGACTATATCATCTAGGATGCCTAACTATTATGATAAGGCATAATCTTTGAGAAATATATTCTAGGAGAAGCTCTAATCGAACTCATTCGACAACTTCTTGAATACAAAATGTCCTAATGATGATGTTGGTGAGTTCAATAAAGCTAAAGTTGAGGTTTAAGCATAAGAATTAGTACATGTTGAAGTTGTCGTTGTTAATGATCCAAAGTTGCAAGACGGACCAATAGTTCTTTCTTAGAGGAGTCATAATAGTCATACATATGAGTCCTTAAGTTGTTATCAAACGTTGGGTGTTTGCACTCATGAGTATGAAATTTGCAAATATGCCCATGAATCAATAGATTTGAATTTTGGTAGGCGTGTTTCTTTCATTGTCTAGTTTGGACATTTTTAAGGGTTGACACTGTAAAACCACTATCCAAATAGGTTGCACATTTGTATACTAGATGGTACAAGAATTTTTTGGTGGTTGTTTCTTAGGATGGGGTTAGGAAAGTTGTTCTACCTGTATTCACTATAGTGGAACAAGATATGAAGGAGGCCTTGGCATTCTTTCTATAATAGTTGTAACTATATGTAACTTGCGACATTAAGGATAAAGAACTACGACAACAACTTGTAAATGTAAGTATAAAGTAATAGTTTCATAAATTACAATATGTTGACTGCAATATGCTTTTGTTATGGGAATGTAAATGCATAATGTTGAGTAGGGTATGGGTTTCTTGGCTCTAGATTCCACTAAAAGGTGAACCTTATCAAGGAAGTAGAGACCAAAGCGCAAGCCTTTATTAAAAGCATCTGGCAAGAGTAGTAGATGCAATAATACGATGAAGGTTGACGCTATGGGTATATGATAACAAACCTTATGAAGTTTATAAACAAGGTTATGAGATATATATATATGTAGTTTAACCATTATGGCAATAGTTGAAGCAAGATACTACAAGTTTAACGAACTTTGGGTCATTATCAGGTTAAAAATTTCTAACCTAATGGGAAGTGGACACTTTCGGTAAGGATGTAATGAAGAACTTGTTACCAACACACATGTTAATAATGACCATTGCGTCTCAACTTGCTCCTATGAGCATCTCACATTCGAGTTGTGGAGCTAAACCCCAATATAGAAAGTACCGCCTAGTTTTTGTAAAGTCGATCTTCAAGAAGGGTGATATGGCTGTAGGCATTTTCAAGCATAAAGATACCCATTTTCACACATTTATACAACATCCTATAAGGTGCATCTTGATGTTATGACCCATATTGTTGAAATGTATACACTTTATCATATTGTAAAGGTATATGATCACTTATTTGTACCGCTTTCAAATCAAGAATAAATTCCTACAAACCAAATTCCTATAAAGCTTTTCCAAATTTGCTACACTAAATGCTACAAAAATTTCAACCTTAATAAACTCAAACATGTACAGGGATGGATGAAAAAGAGAAAAGCCATTGAAAAAGGTGCTGCCAATGTTGCAGTGAAGGCCATGGTAGGTATAGATGTCTATTTTGCTCCTAAATGCAATAAAAATATGGGGTGAGAGTTGGGATTCCATATTATACTCCCTACATGATCTGAACTCTAATTTCATTCAATATTAAATAATTTATACGTCCATTTAATTCATTTTTATTAGGAAGCCTTTAATACGTAGTTGCAATGTTCATAAGCCCAATATATGTTATTCGTTTCGAGTTTGATATATTGAATTCATTAATTTAATTCAATTATAGTAGATTTCTTCCAATTATATGTTGTATATCGTTTATATGCTTCGGTTTAGAGAATTCCATATAAATAATTTATATGTTTATGAAATCAAATTATATGTTGTACATCAATTATATATTCCATTTTGTAATTGGAAAGTCATTTTCTTATATTAGATAACATTCATTTAAATGTTTAATCAATCCAAATTGATTGTTTTCTAAATGAGGTATCAACCCAAAATAAAAATAAATTAGTAATACCTTTTTTTTACAAAATTAAACAAAAATTTATCATACATCAATTTTTACAAAAAAAAAATTCTTACACCATAAAACCTTGCAACCTAAATGTAGGCCCAAATCATCTGCATCTCTTTGAGTGTGTTTCGCATATAGGTAGATGTCGATCGCGTGGTGGATTCTACATACGTAGGACATTGAGAGATCTTCATTTGACCCCTAAACTAACGTCTGACTCAAAGTGTGTGGGCTGCAAAGAAACAATTGAAAAGTTTGATGTCTACACCATATCAAAACTCGTCGATGCAAATTAAGGAATTAGCCACGAAGCACTATCTCCAACTAGTATGATGTTTTTTGTTGGCTAAAATAATACACAATATCTAGATGCAAATGAGCGATGACCTGAAATGGTTCAAGGTTATCAATGAAGGGTCAGTAGGCTTATAACAGCCCGTTTTCAGTGAACTCAGAAAAGTGGTTTCGGGACCACAAAATCGAGTCCGAAAATAAAATTATTTTAATGTTATTTTATGGTCTGCATTATGATAAGAATGTCGTATGAAAATTTTGTTTAGAAAATTTTATCGATTACATGCTTAATTGATAAAATGACCAAATTGCATGAAATGCAAAAGTTGAGTTCTAATAGCTATAAGTATCACATAGCTATGGAATTCAAAATTTGAGGTCCTTATTTGGAAAATAGACCATTAAGAGAAGTTAGTAGATAAGGATGATGATTCATCCATTGAAATTTAATTAAAGAAAATGATGAAATTGAAAAGTAAAATAATAAAAGATGATAAAAATCTAATATCATCTTATTTCATCATCTTTCCCAAATAAAATCTATGGAAACCCTAGCTACGAAGATTGGGTTTTGAGCACACTTATTTGGCTCAATTAGGTAAGTATTCAAGTCGCGTTTTTAGTAATTTTTATATTTCCGAGATTGTAATAGCATAATTAAACTATTTTGGGGATTAATTTGCGAAGTTATCAAAGTTCTAGGATTTCGCCATGGATGAATATAATTGAATTATGAAGTTTTATGGTAGAAAATGAAATGTTGTTGATAGATAAGCAACTTTTTTTAAAAGAATTTTGATGAAAATGTGATTTAGGGACTAAATTATAAAAATGTAAAATTCATGGAAAATTTTTTATTTTTGTGAAATACATGGGCTGGTATTGATACATGTAAAATTTGGCTAGGCTTGGAATATGAATAAATTGCATGAATTTCATTTTTCGAGCCTAAGGACGAAATCGTCATTAATTAAAAGTATAGGGACAAAACGATAATTCTACCTAAGATGTGACTTGGGTTGAATTGAATGTAAATTGTATTAAATTGGTTTTAAATTTACTCGTATAGATCCAGATAGATAAAAAAACAGAGTTAGATCGTGGAAAAGAAAAAGTATTGCATTAGTAGTTTACAAGCCACGAACAATTGTCGAGGTAAGTTCGTGTAACTTAATTGTGTATATTTATATGCTTATATTGAGTGTTGAATATGTAAATTGTGTAAATGTCATATATGTGTATATAATTGATCTCATAACTAAAAATCCTGGATAAATAAATATGTCATGTTTGGATAATGAGATTCGATGGATACAGGGTTCTATTTCCCGAAATGGTAGTGGTCCTACATATGTTGCGGATTTACCATAGCTCGAAAGAGTGTCCTATTACAATCCCTCTCAAGCTTTCCGTTATAGTGTTCTTGCGAGCTTCCCGTTAATAGCTCTTCGGAGTATCTCGATCGATCGTGACCCTACATGTGTTGTGGGCACACCGCAGCTCTTATGAGTGTCTCGTTATATGGCTCTTTATGAGCTTTCCAATTATAGGCTCTTTGTGACCTTCTCGTTAATGTTCACTTGAATTTCCCGTTATATGGCTATCCGGTGCTACCCGTTAATTGCTCTTCAGAGCTACCCGTTCATTACTCTTCGGAGCTACCCGTTATAGGCTCTTTGTGAGCTTTCTGTTATATTGCCCAGATAAGCTTCCCATTACAATGCTCAATGAGCTTCCCGTTATAATGCTTGAGAGAGAGCTTTCTGCTTAAGTGCTCATAAAAGCACTCCCGGATATGAATTGACGGATTTATAGTATTGTACACTTTAAGCATACTACCCAAGTATCCATCGAGATTTCAAATGATTCAACGGGTGAAATTCTGACATAAGAATATGTGAAATCAAAATGAAACTATTATATGTATATGCATGAAATACGTGGAAACTTGATACTTGATGAGCTCATCCTCGTTCTTGTTATTCACATGAAATACATGACTAACATGTTTGTTGAGGTTATATGTGTTAGGCTAATTGCCAAATTGCTTTGGATGTATCATACATGTTTACTATATGTGTAAATGAATGGTAAGATAATTTCTTGTTATATGAACTTACTAAGCATTAAGTGCTTACTGAGTTTTATTTCCTCTATTTTATAGTAATCGGAAGGCCATTGATTTGGAAGCTTGGCGAAGATCTCTCACACTATCCACCGACCCATTTCAGTATAATTATGAAACTAATTTTGGTTATAATGGCATGTATAGGTTAACTTGGCCATTGATGGCATTTTAAATATTTTGGTTGTAACTAGCCATTGGTATAGCTTGTGTTTGGTATATATTTTGAAATGTGTATATATATATGACCTTAACATGTTTGATGTGTGAAATTGAAATGTTTTAATGTTGGTAAGCTTATGGATGAATCGATGGAGATAGCATAATTGATAAAGTATACATATATGTAAATTTGATCAATTAGGTAAGATTGAGGATAGGAATACATGTGATGAAATATCATGCATAAGACTTGGTTTTGTCTTGTTTTAAATGTCTTGAATTGGTTGGTAAATGTGTTTAAGTGTTTATGTAGGTTGAAGGTGAAATTGGGTGAGGAATAAGGCTTAAAAATGGCCTTATTTTGTGCCACGGGCAGAGACACGGGTGTGTGTCTCAGGTGTGTGTGACACATGGCCTAGCACATAGGTGTATGTTCTAGCCATGTGCCCCCTGCATCTTAAAAATTAAAAATAGAATGCTCAAGAATTTTCGCACGGCCTGGCACACGGGTGTGTGGCTTAGCTGTGTGATCCCTGTACTTAAATGTATTGCAAGTCAGAGAGTTACACGGGCTGGGGAAAATACCGTGTGCCCTACTTTAAATACCACACGGCCTAAGACATGGGTGTGTCACTAGGCCATGTGAGCCACACGGCCTGACCACACGTGGGTATATCTCCTGCACTTAAGAAAATTTTTAAAGCTTTGCGAAAAATTCTCTGAGTTACTGATTTAGTCCCGACTTGTTTCTAATGTATGTTTTGGGCCTCGAGGGCTCATATAAGGGACAATACAATTAATTTATAACTAATTTCTGATATGAATGTTAAGCAATATAAAATATCTGAGTTTGATCTAAAAACTCCAGTAATGCTCTTAAACCCTGTTTCTATGACGGATACGGGATAGGGGTGTTACATTTATTTGTATTAGAGCTACAGTTTAGCCGATTCTTAGAGTAACGTACCAAGTACGAGTGTAGCTATCCATGTCATTATATAGCCCCTATGATAGTGTGATATCTCCTAACCATTTTAAACATGTTTTTCATATAGTAATGTTGTCCAATAGAGCTGAATCTGAGGAAGCTGAGAGTAATGCTCAAGCTTCAGTTCAAAAAGCTACTTTCAGCAGTAGAAGGCTCGTATCTGAGGGCTGAGGTGACGAGGCTAAAGAAGCCTTCTTTCAAATGATGAATGAACGGTTCACTAAATACTTGAGAATAAATCCTGCTGTACAATAACCTGCCCCTCCCATTTCTCAACCGGTTCCTGATATACCACAAGGTACTGAACTTGTTACAACTGGTACGCCTCCAGTAGATAAAATTCAAAAATATGGGGCAGAAGAATTTAGCACCACTGCTAAAGATGATCCGAAAAGGGTTGAATTTTGGTTAGAAAATACCATCAGGGTTCTGGCTGAATTATCTTGCACACATGCCGAGTGTTTGAAATGTGATGTATCTTTACTAAAAGATTCGACTTATCAGTGGTGGAATACTCTGGTTTCTATTGTACCAAGGGAAAGTGTTACATGGGAATTTTTCCAAACAGAATTCAAAAAGAAATATATAAGCTAGAGATTTCTTGATCAGAAAAGGAAAGAATTTTTAGAACTCAAACAGGGGAATATGACTGTATCTGAGTACGAGCGGGAATTTATCAGACTAAGCAAATATGCTTGAGAATGTATCCTGACTGAAGTTTCCATGTGTAAATATTTCGAAGAAGGATTAAATGAAGACATCAAGTTGTTAGATGGGATTCTGAAATTAAAAAAATTCGTTGTACTAGTTGATCAAACACATAAAGCTAAAGAACTTAGTAAAGAAAAGAGGCAAGTAGAGATGGAAGCCCAGACTTCGAGTAAAAGATTTGTGGGAAAGTCATAACTATCGGCTTCAAAGAAATCAAAGAAATATCATGATCATTCTATCACATCTTTGAGGTATTCTAGAAGAGATCGAAGTGCTCAACGCTTTAATCTGATATCTCCGGTCCCATCAGTAACAAGTGCAGGAAGTGTCAGAAACCCCAAACCCAAATGCAAATATTGTAATAAATTTCATTTTGGTGAATGTCGTATGAGAAGTGGGGCATGTTTTAGATGTGGTTCTTTTGATCATTATCTCAGAAACTGCACGGAAAAGCCTGAGAAAGATACTATACAAACTTGAAAATAGAGCAACTCTGCTATCAAAGGTAGACCACCCTGTAACCCTCGTAACATGAGTGATAACTGAGGTACAAGAAAAGATTCAACTGCCAAATCTGAAGCACGAGCACCAGCAAGAACATATGATATTCGTGCAAGAGAGGATGTCTCTACACCAGACGTCATTACTGGTACTTTTTCTCTTTTTGATACTGATATCACTGCTTTGATTGACCTTGATTCAACACACTCATACATTTGCACAAATTTAGCATTTATTAAAAATCTATCTATTAAATCCACTGAATTCGCAGTTAAAGTCTCGAACCCCTTGGGCCAGTATGTAATGATGGATAAAATTTGTAAGAATTGTCCGTTAGTGATATGGGGTTACTGTTTTCCTACTGGTTTAATGTTATTCCTAGTTGATGAATTTGATGTAATTCTAGGTATGGGTTGGTTAACTTAACATGATGCAGTGGTAAATTGTAAATAGAAGCATATTGTGTTGAAATGTCAGAATGGTAAAATGCTCGGTATTAAATCTGATAACTCGGATGATTTGTCTAATGTGATATCAGCCATGTCAGCACTAAAATATGTCAGAAAATGTTATGATGCTTATGTGTTGGACACTAAAGTATCTGAGTCAAAGATGAAGCCAGTGCCAGTAGTATATGAATACTCTGATGTATTTCTAGAGGAATTACCTGGATTACCGCCAGCTAGAGAGGTAGAATGGTGAAATTGATCTTGTTCCAGGGACAACTCCTATTTCTATAGCACCTTACAGAATGGCCCCCACAGAGTTAAAAGAATTGAAAGCACAGTTGCAAGAATTGACTGATAGAGGTTTCGCTTGACCTAGTTCATCACCGTGAGGTGCACCAATTATATTTGTTAGAAAGAAAGATGGATCATTGAGACTATATATTGATTACCGTCAGCTCAACAAAGTCACAATAAAGAACAAGTATCCTTTGCCTCGTATTAATGACCTGTTTGATTAGTTGAAAGGTGTCACTGTATTTTAAAAAATTAATCTCCATTTTGGCTACTATCAATTATGAGTAAAAGACTCAGATATACCAAACACAGTCTTCGGAACCAGGTATGGGCACTATGAATTTCTTGTGGTGCCGTTTGGCTTGACAAATGTATCTGCGGTATTTATTGATCTGATGAATAGAATTTTTAGACCGTATTTAGATATATTTGTTCTGGTATTTATTGATGATATCCTAGTATATTCCCGAGATGAAAATGAACATGCTGATCATTTGAGAATTTTGTTGCAAACTCTGTGTGAGAAATATTTGTATGCCAAATTCAGTAAATGTGAATTCTGACTTAGGAAAGTTGGTTTTCTGGAACATATAGTGTCAGTTGAAGGTATTAGAGTTGATCTGAGTAAAACATCAACTATTGTTAACTGGAAACCTCTGGAAAATATGTTTGAAGTCAGAAGTTTTCTAGGATTAGTTGGTTATTATCGGAGATTTGTGCAAGGGTTTTCGATGACAGCTTCTCCGATGACACGGTTATTGCAAAAAGATGTGAAATTTGAATGGTCTGATAAATGCCAACAAAGCTTTGATTGATTGAAAGCTCTGTTGACCGAAGCGCCAGTTTTGGTTCAACTTGAATCGGGTAAGGAATTTTTTAATTACAATGAGGCATCATTAAATGGCTTAGGCTGTGTTTTGATGCAATAAGGTAAAGTAATAGACTATGCTTCTAGACAGCTTAAGCCACATGAAACGAATTACCCGATACCTGATCTAAAATTAGCAACTATTGTGTTTGCACTAAAAATTTGGCGGCATTACTTGTTCGGTGAAAAGTACCACATATTCACTGGTCACAAAAGTTTAAAGTATTTGATGAAACAAAAAGATTTAAATCTGAGACAATGAAGGTGGCTTGAATTATTGAAAGATTATGATCTGGTTATTCATTATCATTTGGGAAAAACAAATGTGGTTGCTGATGCTCTGAGTAGAAAACCTCTATTTGCCTTGTGAGCAATGAATACTCGATTGTCATTGTCTAATGATGGTTCAATTATAGCTGAGTTAAAAGCTAATCTGACATTTCTTCAACAGATTTGTGAAGCTTAGAAAAGTGATAACGAGTTGCAAGCTAAACAGGTACTGTATGAATTAGTTTCGGGTTCAGAATTTTATATTGGACCTAATAACTGTCTGTTATTCAGAGGCAGAGTATGTATACTGAAAAATTCGAAACTTATATAGAAGATTTTGTACGAAGCTCACAGTGGTACTATATCCGTACATCTGGGAATTAATAAAATGTTTAATGACTTGAAAAAGATGTACTGGTGGCCAGGAATGAAATGCGACATTTCTAAATTCATATCTAAATGTTTGATATGTCAGCAAGTTAAAGCTGAACATCAGGTACCTTCAGGTTTCCTACAGCCAGTGACGATACCGAAATGGAAATGGGAAAAAGTTACTATGGACTTTGTGTCGGGATTGCCCCTATCTTTGAAAAAGAAAGATTTCATTTTGTAATTATCGAACTGTTTGACAAATTCTGCAAATTTTATTACGGTACATATGGATTTCTCCTTGGATAGATTAGCGGAGTTGTATATTTTTGAAATTGTCAGATTACATGGAGTGCCAGTCTCCATTATTTCTTATAGAGATCTGCGGTTTACATCTCGATTCTGGGAAAAGCTACAAGAAGCTCTGGGTACACGTTTATATTTTAGTATTGCATTCCAACCTCATACTGATGGCCAGTCTGAACGTGTGATACAGATTTCGGAAGATATGCTTCGGTGATGTGTTTTGGAATTCGAAGGTAATTGGGAGAAATACTTACCTTTAGTTGAATTGGCATATAATAATAGCTCTGTATGGTTGTAAATGTAGAACTCGATTGTATTGGACTGAGCTTAATGAAAAAAAGATACGTGAAGTTGATCTGATCCGAGAAATCGAAGAGAAAGTGAAAGTAATCCGCGACAGTCTGAAAGCAGCTTCTAATCGTTAGAAATCCCATGAGCATCTTAAAAGAAAAGAAATAGAATTTCAAGTTGGTGATAAGGTATTTCTGAAAGTTTCACCTTGGAAGAAATTACTTCGATTTGGCTGTAAAGGCAAATTAAGTCCACAATTTATCGGGCCGTATGAAGTTACTGAAAGAATCGGACCTGTTGCTTACCTATTGGCTTTACCACCAGAATTAGAAAAGATTCACAATGTCTTTCACATGTCTATGTTATGACGATATCGGTCAAATCCTTCACATGTTATCTCTCCAACAGAAGTCGAGATTCAGCCTGACTTGACCTACAGTGAAGAACTGATTAGAATTCTGGCACGAGAGACAAAAGAGTTAAGAAATAAAAAGGTAGCTCTAGTGAAAGTTCTCTGGCAATGACACGGAATAGAAGAAGCTACTTGGGAACCAGAGGAAACTATGAGAAAGAAATATCCAAACCTCTTTGCTGGTAAAATTTTCGAGGACGAAAACTCTTTATGAGGGGAGAGTTGAAACAGCCCGTTTTTAGTGCAATCGGAACAGTGGTTTCAGAACCACAAATTCGAGTCCGGAAAGAAAATTATTTTAATATTATTTTATGGTATGCATTATGATAGGAATGTCGTATGAAAATTTTGTTAAGAAAATTTCACTGGTTACATGTTTAATTGATAAAATGACCAAATTGCATAAAATGTAAAAGTTGAGTTCCAGTAGCTACAAGTATCAAATAGCTATGGAATTCAAAATTTGAGGTCCTTATATGGAAAATAAACCATTAACAGAAGTTAGTAGATAAGGACGATGATGATTCATCCATAGAAATTTAATTAAAGAAATGGATGAAATTGGAAAGTAAAATAATAAAAGATGATAAAAATCTAATATAATCTTATTTCATCATCTTCCCAAATAAAATCTATGGAAACCCTAGCTATGGAGATTGGATTTTGAGCAAACTTATTTGGCTTAATTAGGTAAGTATTCAAGTCTCGTTTTTAGTAATTTTTATATTTCCGAGATTGTAATAGCATAATTAAGCTATTTGGGGGAATAATTTGCAAAGTTATCAAAGTTTTAGGATTTCTCCATGGATGAATATAGTTCAATTATGAAGTTTTATGGTAGAAAATGAAAGGTTGTTGATAGATAAACAGATTTTGTTAAGGGAACTTTGATAAAAATGTGATTTAGGGACTAAATTGTAAAAATGTAAAATTCATGGAAAAATTTTAATTTTTGTGAAATACATGGGCTGGTATTGATACATGTAAACTTCAGTTGGGCTTGGAATAAGGATTAAATTGTATGAATTTCATTTTCTGAGCTTAGGAATGAAATCGTCATTAATTAAAAGTATAGGGGCAAAACGATAATTCTACCTAAGATGTGATTTGGAAGGAATTGACTATAAATTGTATTAAATTGATGTTAAATTTACTCGTATAGATCTGGATATATCAAAAACGGAGTTAGATCGTGGAAAAGAAAAAGTATCGGATTAGTAGTTTACATGTCACGAATAATTGTCGAGGTAAGTTCGTGTAACTTAATTGTGTATATTTATATGCTTATATTGAGTGTTGAATATGTAAATTGTGTAAATTTCATATATGTGTATGTAATTAATCTCATAACTGAAAATCCTAAATAAATAAATAAGTCCCATTTGGATAATAAGATTCGATGGATACAGGGTTCTATTTCCCGAAATGGTAGTGGTTCTGCATATGTTGCGGACATACTATAGCTCGAAAGAGCGTCCTATTACAATCCCTTTCAAGCTTCCCTTTAATAGCTCTTCAGAGCATCCCGATCGGTCGTGACCATACATGTGTTGTGGGCACACCGCAGCTCTTATAAGCCTCCTGTTATATGGCTCTTTGTGAGCTTCCCATTAATACTCGCTTGAACTTCCCATTATATGGCTTTCCGGTGCTACCCGTTAATTGCTCTTCAAAGCTACTCGTTATAGGCTTTTTGTGAGCTTCCTGTTATATTGCTCGAATACATTTCCCGTTATAAGGCTCAATGAACTTCCCGTTATAGTGCTTAAGAGAGAGTTTTCAGTTTAAGTGCTCATAAAAGCACTCCCGGATATGAATTGATAGATATATAGTATTGTACACTTCAGGTGTACTACCCAAGTATCCATCGGGACTTCAAATGATTCAACGGGTGAAATTCTAACATAAGAACATGTGAAATCAAAATGAAACTATTATCTGTATATACATGACATACGTGGAAACTCGATACTTGATGAGCTCATCCTCGTTCTTGTTATTCACATGAAATACATGACTAACATGTTTGTTGAGGTTATATGTGTTAGGCTAATTGCCAAATTGCTTTGGATATATTATACATGTTTATTGTATAAGTAAATGAATGGTGAGATAATTCCCTATTATACAAACTTGCTAAGCATTAAGTGTTTACTAAGTTGTATTTCCTCTGTTTTATAATACTCGGAAGCTCGTTGGTTTAGAAGCTTGGCAGAGATCACTCACACTATCCATCGGCCGATTTCAGTACAATTATGAAACTAATTTTGTTTATAATGGCATGTATAGGTTAACTTGGCCATTGATGGCATTTTAAATATTTTGGTTGTAACTAGCCATTGGTATGGCTTGTGTTTTGTATATATTTTGAAATGTGTATATATATATGGCTTTAACATGTTTGATGTGTGAAATTGAAATGGTTTAATGATGGTAAGCTTATGGATGAATAGGTGGAGATAGCATAATTGATAAAGTATGCATATATGTAAATTTGATCAATTAGGTAAGATTGAGTATAGGAATACATGTGATGAGATATCATGCATAAGACATGGTTTTGGCTTGGTTTAAATGTCTTGAATTGGTTTGTGAATGTGTTTAAGTGTTTGTGTAGGTGGAAGGTAAAATTGGATAAGGAATAAGGCTTGGAAATGGTCTTATTTTGTCCACACAGGTATAGAAAAGGGCATGTGTCTCAGTCGTGTATGACACACAGCCTAGCACATGGGCGTGTGTTCTGGCCGTGTGTCCCCTGCATCTTAAAAATTCAAAACAGAATGCTTAGGAATTTTCACACAGCTTGGCACATGGGCGTGTGGCTTGACCGTGTGACCCCTGCACTTAAATGTATTGCAAGTCAAAGAGTTACACGGGCTGGGGACACAGTCGTGTGCCCTACTTCAAATACCATACGACCTAAGACACGGGTGTGTCACCACACGGCCTGGCCACACGGATGTGTGTCCCTTGCACTTAGGAAAACTTTTAAAGTTTCATGAAAAATTCTCTTAGTTACCGATTTAGTCCCGACTTGTTTCTAATGTATGTTTTGGGCCTTGAGGGCTCATATAAGGGACAATATAATTAATTTATAATTAATTTCTGATATGAATGTTAAGTAATATGAAATATCTGAGTTTAATCTGAAAACTCTGGTAATGCTCCTAAACCCTGTTCCAGTGACAGATACGAGATAAGGGTGTTACAAGGTTCATTGAGAATAGTTGTACTTCTACGAGCTCAACTTCATTGCTATCGGCTATGAAGACTATTACTAATGGTTGGGTTAGGCTAGTGGGTTGTGGGAAAAGCTTTTTATCATATTTTATATGTTTTTACGTTCAAGCTATCTGATACTAAATTCGATGGCTATTCAATATCGATGCCCTTGAAATAAATAGATATATGTCATTGGGATAAAAGAATAGTAATCTACTAGACCTTAAAACCAAAGCATGTAATGTGGAGCGGTGTCAACCTAAAAGTCATCGATTGGTTGTCTAAGGTTGACAAATTTGTGAATCCTGTGCCACTATTTGATCTACTATCGACATTTATGAGCCTAGGTTTTTCCACCGAATCCCTCATGTCACCATCCTAAACTTTCCCCATGTTTTTTTACTCTCTCGAGATAAGTTGACACATGCCAAATTATCACAACACTTGATCATTGTGTTGTTATTCAACAATGTGGAAACATATAATTGTCATGCAACTCCTTCTAATATATGAGTCTCATCGACTACAACCCTTGGGAGCATAGACTGTGTGACACCACACACCCGACCAAATTGTTGAATCCGAATATGTGACATCACATTACATTGCCAAAGCAACTCATATTAACTTGACATAATTTCAAAATTTTAAATTCATAATCATCATTCAAAATAATAAACTCATTCATCATAATCAATTACATACATTCATAGTACATAAGAATCTATTTCATGTAATTACGAGGTTGTGATAAATTAATTTCAGAGTTAGAATTAAATACAAACTAAAATATAATATTTCAAGTTTATGTCTCGAGACAGGGGTCTCCATGTCTTGAGATAGGTCAAAAATTATTTTGGAAGTTTTAGTTTTGAAGTTAACATATCTCAAGACATTGCATGTCATGTCTCGAGCCAAAGTTCTTCATGCCTCGACAACAACCTCTCTTGTTTTCTTATTTTTGCTTCAATGTTTAAATGTTTCGCAACAAGAGGTTCTTATCTCAATTCCTAGAGTAGGGCAAAATCTATTTAGCTTCGATGTACTTTTGACTCGAGACAAAGGGCACTTCTCTCGATACCTCAAAACAATTGTCTTGAGACTATATAGACATGTCTTGAGACTTCAGACTCTTGAATGAAAAATTTTAGTAAAATTTGTTCTAATAATATTGATACATATTTTATGTCTCAAAACTCAATGACCAAATGGTCAAAAATTTTCACTTTTAAGTGTTGAAAGCCTTAAACAAATAAACCTAAACATACCTAAAACTTACTATAAAATATATTCATCCAATTAGACTATCTAAACATGCTCAAACATTACCAAATTATAACCTTCAATAAAACATTACTAAATCAACCAATTTGCACATTCAAACTCACATAATCAAACATAATTAACTAGTAATCAAAAAACAACCAATATAACATTATAGGTCACTTACCAAAAGTGTCAAAATTAACTTAGGCAATAAGCCTACTAACCTAGGTACATGTCATATGACTTCAAAACATATATATACATACAAAATGGGATTGAAATGGTTTTTGAGCTAAGCCTGAGAGTTGGATTCCTAGCCACAAAACTTTTATAACTTTTATTCAAAATCTACACATGGAAAAAAAATTCATACTATGAGCAATATATATACTTAGTGGTGCTAACATAATTCGAATTCAATTATAAACATAAAAAATTCTAATTAACATAATTAATAAGATAACTCAAGTTAACCAACTAAAAATTTCACATTTATCCTCAAAGATATGTATATAGCATAGATTATTTATCAATTCATCTTATTCACATCAATGCTTTATTCAATTTCACAATATAATTTTCGATGTGCCCTCAAGGTATTAGCATCTAGTTTAACATATCAAATAATGTAATATTTCAACATTTTTATCTCATTTCGGTTACACATGTATACAATAAGAAGTATTACATTGTTAATCCCTACTAACCAAATCAGATACAAGATTTGATACCCGGATCAATCCTCCATCACACCAAATACACATTGAAGTGCTAACTGGGCATAAATGCACCGATCCCACCAATCACACAAGAATACACTTGTACCTTAGGTTATTGAAGCCGATGATACATTCTCGACCCCTAGGGTGTTAGAGAACTATCACAATATATACGCACATAGCACTGAATCTCCCCCATATCAAAATAGACCCTATGGCATGTCAACTATACCCATGACTATCCGATAACATTAATAGGGCAATATCTTATTATTAAGTATCGATATCATCAAGCAAACATATATAAATACAATAAATCCAATAAATGATCACAATTCACATATTCAAGTATATATGTACCTTTCAAGCATAATTTTATAAGTAGTTTACCATCTCCGAATATTTAACAAATCAATATAACCATATAGTATTATCTTATGAACTCAAATTATGAGAGTACAAACTAGCATATTTATTCGTCAATGACTTTAGCTTTCCTTTTTCTTTTCGACATCTCGACATTGTATTTAGCTTAAGTAATGGCGTTAGGCAAGAAGGAAGAAAACTAAAGAATTTCTTTCTTTTATCCTTAATGGTTCGGGTAATAAAATGGAGAAGTTGTAAACTTTGTTTTCACTTTCTCCCTCCCACTATTGCATGTTAACATAAAATAATAATTTTCACTAAATCTAATTCATAAATTATCAAAGGTCGTGATCTTTTAATGGTGAGTTTAATGGGAATGAATCATTTGGATCATTGTCAACCACTAACACTAATTTTATTATAGGTTATTCATTAATAAGGCCTTGGTTTAATCACTTAATAAGGACCTACTCTATTCTCTAATTATTTCTATCTATTTTGCTCACTTTATAAATAGTCCTTGTACTATAATACATAATCGATCTAAATTAATTTCACTTAATAATTTGACTCTACAACTCTGTAATCGACACATATTTATTCTATTTAAAGTATTTAATAATTTTCTTCGTTAAATTCGATTCAAAATTGAATTTTCCAACACCATTAAGAATCGAGACGTTACAGAATAAATATTCTTAGTCCAATATAGTGTCCACCAGAATTACAAATACATATTAACAATTAGAAAAATAAAAATAATGATAACAATCAATTCAATAAATAGTAAAATAAATTAATAATTAACCTTTGAAGCTTAATATTTATCAATGTCAATTCAGATTTGTGAAAGCTCCTAATAATAAGTTGTATGATCCAAATTAACCCTAAATATAAAAATATATTACATTTTTATTAGTCATATTATAAAAACTCATAACCTAAAATGCGTATTAAATGCTAAAGGCCTAGTACATGAATGCCAAGGTTGTGGACACTCAACTATATGGGTAGACACAAGTGAGGTCATCTAACACAATGTTAGATACATTAAGTGGTAAATATTTTTAGATATATTTTCCATAAACAATCCACTAATGATGTATAGTAGTATGTAAGGTCTAAATATTGATCAACCTCTTTGTCATTCACATTGTCAACTAGATGATGCTTGACAAATGTATTCAACCAGGAGAACTTCATTACCCCCATTTGAAATCATCCTCGCTTTTTGGGTAATAGTCGATTAGCGTTCTCATTTCTAACCGAAGCTCAAATTCAACCACCCTAGTGACAATGGCTCCTTCAATTGGAAGGCCCATGATTAGGATTGCATCTTTTAACGTGATTGTCGCTTCACCACAAGGAAGTAAAAGGTAAGAGTTTTTGGTCTCCACCTTTCCACCAAGGTCGAAAGCAATGACGATCACAATGGAATACAAGGTACTTCAGCGGCCATCAAAAGAACCGCTACATATAGACAATGTCTAAGTCGAATGTGGTCTTCTTCCGGCATTAGATAATTTACATTACTTCAAGTTTGAAGGTTTCATTCCTCAAACTAGTAAGTAACTGAAAGTCTAAAAGCAAAAATTAATATATGTTTTAAATTCAATAAAATAACAATTCAATACTCAAATTAAATGTTAACAACAAATCAATAAATACATTCTTAACTAATAAGTTAATAAAAAAATCATCATATCAACAATTACTAGAGTTATATGATTCACTTACCTCAACATAGCCATAGTAAGGTTTAAAAGATCAAGTTTAAGGTGAAAATAAAGGGTTTCGAGAGATTTTTAACTTAAGAACCCAACATTCATTTATGAAGGAATATTTATAAGCATGGTAAAAATATGTTTTCTGAAAAAGTTGACTCCCATAAGCATCATCATTCATTTATGAAGGTTAAGGTTTAGGTAAATGGTTAAAATTCAATTACAACAAAACTCGACACCTATGGTAATTGAGTTCCCACTAAAGTCTTTGTTAATGTTAGATTTATGGTAAATGGTGAAAATTTATATACATTTAAACTTAATACTCATGGATGTCGAAATTCTACTAAAACATTTATTTGGGCTTAGCTTCCAACAGTAAAAATTAATTATATGCTAATTACAATTAAAATATACAAAGCTCGTCACCAAATACGGTCAACTTAACATCTAAGGCTATTAAGATTATTAATCATTATATAATTATTAATATGATTTCACTAAGATGATGAAATCTTTACCACACTAATTTTACAGCAAAACCGGACAACCTTAAGTGTTTACGTATGAAAAGCAAGTGTAGGATTTATTTATGATAGGACATAATAAAATAATATTAATATATTGAAGTAAAAAAAAAACGACATTTTAAAGCGACCTGAATTTCAAGATACAACATTAATGAAAATTCCTAGAAACTTCAAGGTTGCTTCAAAGCATAAGCTTCTCTTAAGCTGATACGGCTGCATGCCTTTGCTTGCCACTTCCACACAAATATTCAATACGGGATTTAATCACTTGTATTTAGTAGTACTTTTTAAAAACACTTTTAACATGAAAAAGTACTTTTGAAGTAAAATGAATGCTAAACAAATAATTTATAAAGAGAATTTTAACTTTTCAAAAGTATTTTTTTTAAATAAAAAAGTTCAAATTTTTAGCTTTTTCTCCTAACAACACTTTTAATAGTTTAATTATGTTTTCACCCTTCCAACACATGGTACTTTCTCTTCTTTGGTTAATTACTTAAAAAAATATTTAAAATTTATTTTTATATATTAAAATATTAACATCAAATTATAATAAATTATTTTCTATGTTATTATTAAAATATCATAATATTAACTAATTTGAATCTTATTTAAATATTTATTTACTACTTTATAATATCATGTCTAAAATAGATATTTTATTTCTCAAAAGTACTTTTTGACAGTAATACTAAACACTTAAATTTTAAACTAAAAATTACAAAAATACTTCTTAAAATCACTTTTTCAAAATATTTTTTAAAAATACTTCCCAAAAACAATGTTGAACTAGAGTTTAAATTCGGGTTTTTAATTTTTTGAAGAAAATTATCGATTTTTTCAATAAAATGTAACTTTATTTATTTCAAAATCAATAAGAAATTTGAAACAGTTTTTTTTTTGAAAAGAAAATTTCCCTAAGATTCTGTTTTCAGGAGTCACATTATGTAGAAGATTTGAACATTGGAGGCAAATCTCAAGTGAAAAAGACGGTAAGCTACGGGACAAGCAAGCAATGAAACTTGATATGACATCCAATTCTTTTTTACATAGTCCATCAATCCCTACTCCCACTGCCATTAAAGTACAATCCACTAACATTAACTTTTTTTATATATTAATGATTTTTGAATTTGATTAAATTTGAAGTCAAGAAGAGAAGTAAAATTTTTTGAATTTTTTATTCATAAAATTTGAACTTGAGATATTGTTTAACGGGTATCACATTATTTACTTCTTTATAAGATAAACATTTATCTAGATATTCTTTTTATGTGTTTGGGAATCATAGGGTAATTGCAATAAATTATAATTATTAGAATACTAATTAAACTCTCTTATAATTATAAGGAATTGTAAAAAATGTAATTATAACTTATACCTAACTATCTCGTGTAATTTTTCTAATTCTCAACTCCTCTCTTAAGAGGTGGAGCAAATAATGACAATGCTTCAATTAACCTCAATTGAGTGAGATTCATTAATTCAATAGTTGTCTTAACATATCACAAGTGTAATAACAAATAAATGCACTGAAATTTAATTATAAATTTATTGCTGAACACATTTTCTATGGAGGGATAAGTTTTGAATTCGAATTTAACTGTACGTCAAAAATGATATAATATTTTCATTTTCCCTCCCGATAGGGTGTGATTATACACACGAGGCTTGGTGGCTTTGCAGCTTCAAACGTAGATTTCTACGTGACAGGATTTAATGCATGTCACTTTCCCTAGTAAATGCCAAGAAAATGGCATGGTGTAACAGAATTTAACTAGACAGTCGATGAGACAAAGATTTTAAACATTGTCATTTGAATTAACTGGTTTTCTTTTAGACATGTCTCCCAGATTAGATTTTTTCCCCTCAGCTTTGATATTTTACCTTTTGTAACAACCTTGTGTGATTGTAATAAAAGAATATGAAAAGGTAAAGAAAAAAAACAGAAAAAAGAAAGTTTTATGTGCTTTCATTGGGTGCAATTCCACAAGTCAATGAATTATTTGCTCAACTGTCGTACTAATAATTTTATGAAACAATACAGTTAAAATAAGGTTGAGAATTTAGGGTTTTTTTTTTCCAGAAATTCAACCCGATTTGATTCAAGATATAGTAAAATTCAGTCTGAATTGAACTGCCTCCAGATTGCAAATTGCTTGCTGAGCCCTCCCAAGTCCCTACTAGCTCTCCATATTGGTTTAGAGCTTAGGCTAAAGGGCCTGAGCTGAAATTGGACATTTAGGTGGCCCAATTGACATATTTTGCAGGTCCCAAAGTCCCAACTGCTGTTGAAAATTTGGCCTAAATTATGTTAAAAAGGAAACAATCCAAAGCCCAAAATTTGTGCAGGTTAATTAATATTTTCATCTAATGCAATAAACATGGGATTATAAATCCGAAATTCAGTTTTTCATTACTAGTGGAAATTGCAAATTTACAATTTACTCATCATACAAATGAAAGCCAAATAACACTCTTCAGCCAAAGCATCTTACAAGAAATGCAAATACAAAGCCAAAACAAAATGCAATGGTGGCGGGTGGTAAAAGTCCACCTCTGCCCTTACAAATACTTTGTTGAAAAACTGATAAAGGGGCTATTTTCAAAATAAACCCTTCACATTAATATAGTATAATCTACTAGCTAGATATACTAAAAAGTCAAGCTAGTTAATTGGTATATATTGTATTTAATTGATAAGGCTAAGATAATAAAGATGGGTGTTTTCTTCGTTCTTTTCTCTAGCGGAATTGGCCGCCAGTGAAGGTCTGCCCAAAGGACCAGCCAGCTGGGGCAACATTGTTGGAGACCACGGTACGGCCATCACTAGTTGTGACCTTAAATGACAGGCTTTGCCCGTTGAGGTAGTTGTTGCTTTGCCAGTTCTGGCCCCAGTTCCTGGACATGGGTTGCCAACCAGTCCTGGAACCCTTGATGGCCACCGCATGTACGTCACCGGCACCGCCGACGTTGCTGATGAGGACTAGGTTGAAGTAGGAGTGGCCGTTGATTGTGAACCTTATCCCTCCCTTTCTCCTGCATGGTACCCTGCAGTACCAAATAGTCAGTTAATGCCTGTTAAAAACATGCTCACTATTGACCTTTATTATTATTATTATTACTTCAAATGAAGTTACCTTCTGTAAGAAACAGGCACAATTCCAGCTTTGTACTGAGCAATGTGTTGGAAGACAGGCTGAGAAAGGTCAAAGTGTTGCAGGGGAGGGTTGCACCACCCACCAGCATTGTTTGGGAGAGCATTGTTTGGAGGGCAGAAATTGGTAGCAGTGACCACAATGGAACCAGGCAGGCACCACTTGCCATCATTCACACACTTAATCTCATAGCAAGACCCACAGCTAAGCCCATTGTTGAACAGAGCTGTGCTCAAAGCTGCGGTGTTTGTCCCATATCCCTGGCTATACAGGTTCCCATAACCACAAGCACCACCTGCAAAATCAAAACTTAAAGAGTTTAGTCCATTAAGCCAACCATTGTACCCTAAAAGTTGGCTCAATTTGGGGGGGAGGGGCAGGCATACATACCCATTGTGCCTGAAGCATCACTCCCACCATAGAAAGTAGCATGAGCATTAGTCCATCCACCACCATATCCATGAACAGCTGAGACCATTGAAAGTAAACCCAACAAGAAAAACCCAGCAAAAGCCATTTTTGTCTGCACACAAGTAGTGAACTTTGAGAGAAAATGTGAGGCAGTTGAGTGAAGGAAATAGAGAGGGGGGAAGGGGGTTTTATAGAATTTAAGGCCACAGTTAACTTACAACTAAAATTAACTACCACTTTTCAGCTATTGGGGACCAATAATGCAAAACGCCAACCCTTTTTTTAGAAAAGGAAAATAAAAGGGTCCAAAAAGGTAGAATATTATGATACTGAAAAATAATTAATAAAACGCCATCCAAGTTTTTTCAATTGCTTAATCTCGGACATACGTATGTCCTTAATCATACAGTATGTTCATTATATTTTATAGTCATTTATTCAATAATAAATATACATGTTTTTTAACTTTGTTAAATTGACCCAAGAAAAAAATAGTACAATTTCAGCAGAACAACAAAAAAAAAAGAAAGCAACGGCACATGCAATGCAAGGTTAGAAAGTGTGTGTTTCCTATGCTTGAAAATTGAAACCGCGTGGTTTTTGTAGTTTTCTAAATGGGAAATTGCCCTTAAATATAGTGAATAGGTCCCTGTCTATTGAAAGGACTAGCAAAATAGTTTTTTTTTACTTTTACTATTTAAAATGCTTTAATTTCTTATTGTGTTTCCATTTTGCAACAGTGGGTAAAATTTTTTCCCTAATTTTACAGTATGAATGGTTTTTTTATTAGCTGGTCCAAAGCACATGGTTCATTTGTAAAACATCAATTTTCAAAAAGGGACAAAAGAAAAAATAATTGTTTTGTTTTATTTTTCTTAAAAACATGAAATGAGCTTCTTCTTTTTTTGGCACTGGCCACTGTCTGCGGCCGTTAAATAGGACTTAAACTAGGGTGGAAGAATTTAATACCCAAATCTTTCTTTGGCTACACTTATTTAATTCGATTTATTGACTTCCTATTCTCTTTTTTTTTCTTTCAATTTTTAATATTTTTTATATTCGATTTATAGTTAAAAGAAGAGTGTTGTTGTCCCTTCCAATAATAGTGTATCTATGCAAAGCACATATGCAAATAACGAAATTGATGTGCACTTTAATTCTTTTTATTTTATTTTATTTTTATTTCTTAATGTACCATTAAACATTGATTAATTATACTCAAATGAGTAAAATTAGAAGTATTCATGGGTTAGGTCTAGGTCTTGTTTCAAAGAAAATTTAGATTTACACTCAGCTCAATACACTCAAATGGTTTGTTTTATGGTTAAAAAAATAAGAATAAATTGAATTATAAAAATATATAATTGATAATATAAAATTATTTTTATATATTTTTATCATTTTTAAATAGTGAAACGGATTGGATTGGACCAACCCATGGTTGAAAATCTAAACCCAAGCTCTAACTAAATCAAACTGAGCCAATTGGATCGAGCGGACTACTTGACCTATAAACACCTCTAATTGAGACATTACGTGTCTAAGTTCATTTAAACTCATAATTCTGAGACTTCAAATGTCAATTGAACTTGTATTCAAGTCTACTTCTTTTTCTCTTCAAATAACATAGTTTAGCAAATAGTTTGATAATTTATTATACAAAAATACTAATAATCATCTATAGGTAAGATTGATAAATATGTTTTTAACACATTTTTTAATTAATACCAACATAGAATTAATTCATACTATATGATTGTTAAAATAATTGAAGAGATTTAAAAATCCATGTATATAATTGTATATGGTAAATTTCAAATCTAAATACACAAAATTTAAGGTTTCTGCTTTTGTTAACTGTGTCAAGATCTTATTGACATATAATTTTTTTTAATTGAATACAATAAATAAAGTGGAAATGATTGAAGGTAATTTAGAATTTGTGGCAAATAGACATCCTATAAAAAGAGTATGAAATTTAGAATTTCATAGATTTCGTCATTTATTTTTATACACTGATAAAAAATGGAGAAATCATGGAACTGGTAACAGGGGAGAAGCTAGGGAACACGTATGAGCTTTGATCTCGTTTGTCAAATGGTTTGATTTCGTATTTATTATTATTCCCCCTTAAAAAATAATCAATTAATTTAACTTTTTAGTCTTTAACTTAATGGTAAATTTTCATTTTCGCCTTTAATTTTTTTTCAATAGTGAACTCGAGTCCTATTTTTATCATCCTAACTTGATTTGAAATCTTTTTAAATCGAGTCGAGTGAAATGAATTGCAAGTTGAGTTGAATCGATTGAAATTGTTCGAGTTAAATTTAAAAATTAAACATGTCAAATTAAAATCTTATTACAATATAATCAATTTCATGTTAGAGCACATAAATTTGAAACCATATATATTTGAAAACTTTTTCAAAGTAAAATAAGATACTTTAGCATGATAAACTTAAATTGTTAATTAACTCATTTATGTCCCAAAATTATTATTTTAAAAAATTAACTTTTTTATATATTCTTTAAATTTTTAAAATTTTTAAAATTTTAAAAAAATGTATAAATTTTAGAATTTTTAAGATTTTAAAAAATGTATAAATTTTAGAATTTTAAAAATTATATTAAAATTTTTTTGTAATTTTTGTTGAGAGATGAATCAATTTGTTCTTTTAAAAAATGACAGGGACGAAAGGGATATTTACAACAGTCTGTTATTTAAATTACTTGAATCGTAAAATTCAACTCAAAACTCAAAGTATTTATTTGATGGCTCGAAAAAATCAAATAACTAGAAATTCAAATTCTTTTTTTATTTTTTCGAATTGAATCGAGTTTTGCTCACCTCTACTCCCAACACAATTTTTAATTTCACTTCTGCTGTAAAAGTTAATTTAATGTTTGATTTTTTTTTTAAAAAATGAATTTATAAATATAATTACAAATCATACATATATGATAAATTAGAATTAGAATGAATTGAATACAAAATAAAAGAAATAAAAATCAAAATATATGAAAAGAAATTTAAACAAAACTCAAACCCGAAATAAGATCAGGTAAAGCATTGTAATTTGATTTTATTAATTAAAATAGATAAATTGCGTACGCGTGTTGAAGTTATAATACATTGATGTCAAAAGGAAAGCTTGAAATCACGGGAAGAGAGATTGAGTGGGAGACGTAATTTAGAGAAGAAAAAACAATGGTAATTAGCTGGGATGATTAGCCAAATCATGATCTTTGCATGTAGACAAAAAAAGAGTGGATTTTCTTAATTGGTTGGCGAAATAAATGGGCCGTGATTCTCGCTATTTTGTACATTTGATTGTTGAATCAAATCTGTAGCCAAGTGTTGGTCTGCTACTGGTATTGTAGATTGACTTAATGGGTATCACCATGTTCTTGGTTTTTTATTTTTGCAACGGGGGTAGTTTGAGGTTGTTGGAAGTAATAAAAATAGGTATTTATGCAATTAAGTCAGTGTTTGGGTTCTTCTAAAATTATGAAGGATTGTGGTAATATCTTTGGTTTGTTGAAAGCGATAAAGGGAGTGCGGCTGCACATGCAATGCTTTTGGCTTCCAGTTTATTTTTTTACTTTTTAATAATAATTTTAACTTTGAAAAATGTTTCTACTCTTCCTTCCAAATCTTTCAAACTTAAAGATGATTGTGTTAATATAATTACCAACATTAAAAAGTTGCATCATCTTTAATTCAGACTTGAACTTCACATCAAATCAAAAATCTTTCTTGGTTGGAGAATTAAACATTTATCATTAAATTAAGCTGTCTCATCAACCCCCCATGTGCTATGTTCTTATATTTTTCCTAATCATGCAGTAAATAGTTAACTTTAAACCACTCATGCAGTAAATAGTTAAAAACAACATAACACGCTGTGTTTTTCATTCATACACCTGTCTTTTTCAATGGATTGGTTCAAAATATTTGGCACGGAGATTAATGAAGTCAGGTAAAAACCCCGCCATACACAAAAGCTGTAAAGTTTCAGAATACTTTTGGTAAACTAATATTTTTATTTTAATTATTAACGTTATTTAATTTTAATATTTTGGTCACTTATTTGTCAAATTATCAAAAGTGAATTTTTTTTATTTTTTATTGATATAATAATAAATTTAATCCTCTAATATTAACTTGATACAATTTGTAATCATTGGATGACTAAATTTATTATTATGTCGATAAAAAGGTTATTGTTAGTAATTTAATGAAGAAGTGATCAAAATATTAAATTTTAATAATGTTAGTGATTAAAGTAGAAGATTTTAAACTTGGATGACCAAAATAAAAATATATACTATAGCTTGGTGACTATTTTTATAATTTATCTAATATATTTTGGATCTAGACTTGATAACTATTCTTGCATTAGGGTTTGTATGTTTTTTGCCCATTAATCCTTAACATTCCCTTGAAAGCACAATGTGAGAATAATTGCCTAATTCAGGCCTCAAAATTGTAACATTTATCAAGTTTAAAGACTAATTAAGAGAAAAATATATATATTCAAATTTAAATGTAGAAGTTATTGCCAAATTTAAGCTCTAAATAACACCTATGAAAAAATCATCAAAAGGTTGCGTTCGAATGGTGAAAACTTATAATTTAAGTTGAATTTTAAATTTATTGATTGAAGTTGGGTTCAAGGTAAATGATATATTAATTTATAAGCTTGGTTTTGTTTAATTATTATAAATTAAAATAGGGGTTGAGTGATACAAGATTTGAATGTTGATTTTTGATCCCAAACATATAATGATGTTACCACTTCAAATGTGATTATGTGATCGAGTTTGCTTGGTTTATTTCCCAATGAGGCTTGTTTGATAATTGGTGAAGTATACAATTTGTTTAAAACAAATAAACTAATAATTTATTATCAAAATGTTAAAAATATAATATTAAATGAAAATTTTAGTTACAATCAACAACTCGTTTTTGTTGAGTAACCTTTTTTTTACAATTTTACACCCATACTGCCAAGCCCATGCTTACCCTGCTATGTTACACCACAAAATTATAGTGAGTAGATCTGAGCGTTGGATTGATTGTGAAATTTTTTGAGTTGATAAGTTCTATTTTATCATCTTAATTTAATTTAAATTTTTTTAATCGAGTCAAGTGAAATAAAATTTGAATCGAGTCAAATTGAATCGATTGAAATTTTTTGAGTTAAATTAAATATTGTTATAGTATAACTAAGTCATGTTAGAGCACATCAATTTGAAATCATATATATTTTAAAGCAAAAAAAAGATACTTTAGTATGATAAACGTTAATCATTAATTAACTTATTTATGTCTTAAAATTATTATTTTAGAAAATTTTAAAATTTTAACTTTTTTATATATTCTTTAGAATTTTTAAATAATATAAATTTTGAATTTTTTATAAATATTTTGAATTTTGAAAATTATTTGAATTCTTCTTTTGTAATTTTTGTTGAGAGGGAGACTAATTTGTTCATTTTCAAATTTGACAGGGACTAAAGGAGTATTTATATCAATATGTTATTTGAATTATAAAATTCAACTTGATTCGAACTTGAAACTCAAATTACTTATTTGAGTTCACTCGAAAAAATCGAATAACTTGATTTGATTAACTCAAAATTCGATTTTTTTCGATTTTTTCAAAACCAATCGAGTTTTGCTTACCACTGACAATGAGAATGTAAACAATTATATCATAGAAATGCAATGATTAAAACATGACATTTTACTGTTATTTCAAGGAATTTAATTTTATTATTTTAAGATTAAAAAATACAAGTTTAATTACTAATATCGTTAAAATTATTAGGTTAAATTTAAGTTTATTATAATGTTAATTTTTTCGTTACGTGACTACTAAGTGAATTTTTTTTAAGGTGTCACATTAGTGAATTTAATAGAAAAGTTTTCACGAGGTTAATAATTAAATCCGAATTTTAAAATCAAAAAAGTAAAGGACTAAATTCTTGAAAATAGAAGTAAAATAATTAAATACCAAAAATATTCCCAAATTATTGGAGAGCATTAGCCACTGGCTGTAATCAATGGAGTTTTTTGCCTGAATCTTTGGACTAGATTTGCTCCACTGCAATATTGTATTTTAACTCTTTTTAACTGCCTTAAATTGGTAGATGACCTAACTAGCTTATGATCCTTTAAAACAGACAAAAGATTTCCAACAACAACTACCCATTGGATTCGGTGAAGAACACTTTGAAAAACTCCTGGCCTGTAATAATTAGGTTAAGAGGGTTCCAAAGATATATATAACTACATTTTCTTCTCATCAATTGAAGAAAGGGTAATTGACCAACATGAAGTAAAGAATAGGGTAAATTTTTAAATTGGTTCATGAACTTCAAAATGTTTTATTTGTGTCCTCAAATTATTAGTATTGTATCAATCAAGTCTTTCTATCATCCTACTAGCCAATTTAGACCTTAAATGCTAGTTTGAATCCGATATGGAATATATTTAAAACACGTTAATTAAATTGTAAGCACTTGTGACATGATAAAAAAAGACATTATCAATAGAAATTAGGAAAACTAGTTTTTCCTAATACGTTCGATACAAGTTGTACATGCAATAAATATACATGTATTTATAATTTGATTTTCTTGTTTTAATATGCTCCATGCTAGAATTTAGTTGACATTTAACATCTAAGCTAATGAATAGGCTGATAGGACGGCTTGATTGATACGATATTGATACTTTGAAGAGTCAATTACAAAATTTTAAAATTTGTAAATGAATCCTGGCTCAATGGTTACGTCTTACGTAAATGTGTGGGTTCTCCTCCATATTTATTGTGGTTATAGTTAGTTAGTCGTTTAGATGTTATGTTATTTATTCAATTCAATGCTTGTATTGTTTGTTTTTTTTATTGAAATAGTCGATATAGTTATAATTTTAAAATAGTTAATTGCACCAAACATCCTCAAACATGACCCTCATTCTAAGCTAGTCCCCAAACTTTAAAACATTCGAATTATATCCTTGAACTATTGATATTATATCAATAAAGTCATTTTTTACTAAAATCAATAACTTGCATATTAAATTAGACGTCACATCTCGCGTCTCATCTTTTAAAATGAAAATTTTAAAGAAAAATGAATATTGTGAAAATTGATGTTGTAAAAATCTTGGTTTCGAGGTTTTCAAAACTTCTATAAAAGCTTTATCGTTCATTCTTTTTTTTTTTACTTTATATTTAGTTTTTACTTTTAAAAGTTATGTGACAATGTTTTATTTTTTCTTTAAAATCTCCATTTTAAATTATGTTATATGAGATTTGACATGTCTTTTAACGGTTAAATTAATGATTTTAATAATGGAAGGACTTTATTTATATAGCATCAATAGTTTGAGGATGCATTAGAATATTTTGAAGTTTAGGGCCTAATTTAGAATGAATGTCATAATTTGGGGATGTCAGGTGAGATTTGGAGATCAATTTAAAATCTTGGTCATAATTTGAGGATTGTGATGCAATTAACCCTAAAGATTGTTTCTTTTAAAAGAGAGGTTGCTGAGGGATTTTGTGTTTATGGCTCAATGAGCAACGTTTGATAATTGGGTCCATCATTGTACAAGCCTTAGGATTACTTTTGAGAATGTGCCTGCCGACACCATGAATGTTGCTCAAGGATTTTCCATAGAATCACACCTTTTTTTTTCTCCGGCACATCCTTTCCCTTTTCACACTCGGGCATTTTATTTTAAAGTTTACATTGATCTTCGATAAGATACATGCATGTTATGGTGTCTAAAATTATTGGCGTAGGGTTTTACTTTGAATTTTAAATTAACCAAGAAAAAAGTAAAAAGTAATCAACTGAACCTATCCCACTATCACCATGATTACAAAAATTGGAACATTTTTTTAATTTAAAGAAACCCAGATTTTTCATTGCTTCACTTTTCTTTTCTTTTTTTGCTGTCCACAAAATTTTGAGTATTATCTTGGATTCCATTTAGCATATGCCGTTAAAAGAAATGAAAAGTCATAATACAGATGAGTAAATGTGTGGAGAAACAAAAAAGTAATTTAAAAACTTAACTAACAAGTTTAAAATCTCTTTCATAATTATTGTTTACTACCAATTCTTCAGTTCTTCATATATTCGTGACCATTGAAATATTAATTCCATTAATAATATTTTTATATATAAAAATACATGTGATACACCGTCAACGCATGGGTATTGAAAAAACGTTCAGAATGACTGCTAATTGCATATTAAGCTGCAACTAGATGAATAAAAAAAAAAGACTAAAAATAGATTAAAGATTAACATTGTTAGAATAGTGAAACTCAATCGGTATATGTGAAGAATCTTTAGATTTAGCTCGGGGATGAACAAGAATGAAAAATGAAAATAAAGAAAGAGGGAATGAAAACCATCATTTATCAACTAAAAACTTGAAATTCACTTTAGAGATCAAAATTACGGAATCTAAAACAAGAGATGCCAACAATCCAATCTGCAGAAATCAATAACCTTTAGATATCAAACTACTAGCTCAAGCAACACCAATTGAACTGCAGATCAGTAGCCAAAGATTTTGAAGCAAATCACACCCAAAAGAACAGATATGTCAAAGATCCATACAACAATAGTAAAAAAAATTTGAAGCAGCAAACCAAAAAATAATAAAATCAAACAACTGTGATAAATGAACAATGGAAACCTTTGGCTAAAGCCAATTTTATTTTATTTTTGATTATTTGATATGCATTTGAATGGTTTATGGATGATGAAATCAATAAGCATGCGCACATATATGATAACATGTCATGTAATATCCTTCACCCGACCTGATCGTCGGATCCGAGTTATGGGATGCTACACATGTTGCCAGAGCAACTACCATCAAATTCACAAGAAAATCATCATTCCTGCAATCAACAATAATACAATATTGAACACCATGAGCATTCTTTCACGGGTCTTATATGAGCATACGAATGCTTTAAAGTCAACTTGAGACCAAATAGGGACATTTTTACAACATTTATAAAATTTTAGATTAAGTATATCATAAATAAATCATTCAAAACATTCCGACATGCATTAGCACATTCACGTTATGGTATACAATAAAATAGATCCTTAATCAAGCTTACGAAAACTCTTTCATTGACCCAAGCACGAAATAGGACCAAATTGAAAAATTTTCAAAATTTCAAAATTTCAAAACAAATATTGATACCCTTGTTAGGTACTAATACCATTTTTAGCTTTGATATTTGTAACACCCCAAACCCGGCCTAAACATTACGATCAGATTATGAAGGTTGCATTAATATTTAAAACATTATCCGTGATTTTCATACAAAACGTCAGTTTTGAAATACATGTTAAATAGAAATTATAGTCGTCTCTCCCTAGTAGCGATGTTGTTACCAAAAATTCATATGAATGCGTCTTGATATAAATTGCTTTATTAGTTATATTTAAACAAAACCATACCACATAAACTACTCGATTCGTAAAATCCCATTTCAAAATCATGCCTTGGCAGTAAAAAAATCCCTTAAAGTTATTATTTTCGAAAACATTAAGTTTCATAGATTATGCTGACTTGTCCAAAAATACCAATTAAAAATAAATATTTGCAAAAACCAAAAACCATAATAAACGTCATGAAAACGAAACAATTAATTTGAAAGTCCAAAAAGTCTGTAAAGTCCATAATAAGTTCTAACATACTTAAAGTTCAAATAACTGAATCAAGCTCCGGGATCGCCGCCAAACCCTAAGTTTGAGGATTACCTAAAATATGGTAAATTAACAGAGTGAGCTAAAAAGCCCAGTGTGTGCTTTGGCCCACAATTAAAAATCATACCAGAATATTCTCATAGCCAAAAATTAGAATAACATATTAGAATATGATAATCCTATCCCCATTCGCTACATACCATTACCATCCAACCAATCACACCGAATAGGACTATAATAGCCCATCCATACATCACACCATGTCGTGGTCGTATGTTGCTCAGAAATTATGCAACTGAGCCACCAAAGAGATATTGCAGGTATTGATAACTCTTGAAAATAGTTATATTTTATGCCTTTAGACCTAGTTAATTGCTAGTACTTGGTACATTTAGTTGCATTTTAAGGCATTTCACTGGTATTTTTATCATTGCACTAGGAGCTTGGACTGTGTTTAAATGTTAGGTACTTTTAATTGCATGTGGAAGGGTTGTGTTTGGTGGTTTGGCAAGTGCGGGATATAAAGAAAGAAATAAAGGAGTGAAGGTTTGTCGGGGAAAAATGTTGGAGAATTTGTCAACATGAATGCCGTGGAAATTTCAAGAAGATGATTGAGTCAACACCCAACGCAGATCAGTTTCAGCCCAACTCTACTTGTACCAGAAAAATCTACCTAAAAAAGTGGAGAAGATTTTGTGGGTTGTTGGAGTTACCCTGGGAAGAAAAGCTTATAAAAAGCCAAAGGTGAAACCATAAAAGGTGTGGAGATCTAGAGGCAACAATAGAGGGTAACAACTGAGTAGAGACAAAAGGAGGAAACTAAAGGTAGTCCCTCTTAGCCACCACAGGATACTATGCTGCTAGATTGTGGATTAACTTGGTGACAGCTATCTTTCTAAGTTCTTTTATTATTTATTAATCTGATCTCCCGTGAATTTGATCGAAACGATGTTGGGTGTTATTTTGAACTTGAATTTTAAATGCCAACCCATGAGCTAAATCTCATAGGGTTGGGATTACATGATGAAACTTTTATTTTCGTTAATGGTTGAAGCATATATTTGATTTAATCTAATGTTTCATTTAATTGTTTTTATTTTCCAATTGTGTGTATACGTTTTCTAGACATATATAAGCGTGCAATATACCCATAAACTGAATCTAATTCTAAAAAGGTTAGATTAGTTGCACTGGAATTGAATGATACAAATGGGTATTCGACCGAATACTTGTAGTAGACTCTAAACATAGAGCAGCATTTTTATAGAATGAAGACAAAACAGTACAGGGTACCGTGCTAAAGCCTATAGACACAGGCTAGGTAACTTGAGATCTAGTCTCTTCTAAACAGTAGATCGAGTATGATTTTGCTGAGGCATTACTGAAAGTAAGAGCAGATTCTTAGTAATCCCAACCTTCCAAATCACATCGTAGACCCTTAATCCTTTGTTGTAGTACTTTTTCCATAGTAGTTTTAGTTATTTATTTATTCACTCGCAGATTATTTACGTAATTATTCTCGTAATTGCCATTACATTTTTACTCTTAGTTTTCCTTAGTATTTTTCAGTATTAGTCAATATACATTTTGCACACATCCTTACTACTTTAATTTACCAATGTGTACTTAACTTGGTTTTGCCATAACATTAATCATAATTCATTATAATAGCTTGACCACTTTTATACCTAATCCAATCTCTGTGTAGACGATCTCATTTACCAATTTATTACTTGATTCGACATGTATACTTGCACAATTCGCATACCATTTCAAACACAACAAGTTTTTGGTGCCGTTGCAAGGGATCGATAATTTGGTGAAATTTGGTTTTGTTGTTTTACTTAGTTTAATTTAATTTCTATAGGTTTGCCATTAATGTATAAGAAGAGGCAATCCTACTAACAAAAAGTATCCTTTAGACCCAGAGATCGAAAGAACTTTACGAAGAAGGCGAAAAAATTACGAAAAATGGCTAGGAACGGGAGTGATCTTGGTCTCAATAATAATCTGAATGGTCAAGATATTAATCCTCCTATTCGTAGGGTGATACCTGGTCTGAATGATAATATGAATGGTCAGGACGCTAATCTTCATGTTTGTAGAGTGATAGATGACTGAGACAGACCAATCCGAGAGCATGTTGTGCCAATTTTGGATGACCTGAATCCAGAGATAGTCAGACCATAAATATAGGCTTAGCAGTTTGAGCTGAAATTAGTAATGTTTCAAATGTTACAAATAATAGGGCAGTTTAGTGGATTACCCACCAAAGATCCAAGATTGCATTTAAGAATTTTTCCAGAGGTCTGTGAATCGTTTAGACAACAGGGTGTTCCTGAAGACGCTTTGCAGCTTAAATTGTTTCCATATTCTTTAAGAGATCGTGTAAGAGCGTGACTGAATGCTTTGCCATTAGAAATAGTGGCGTCATGGAATGATCTCTACTAGAGATTTTTGCTATTGTATAATCCCCCAAATATGAATGCCAAGCTTAGAAATGACATCCAATATTTTCAGCAATCGGAGGATGAAATACTATATAAAGCTTGGGAATGATTTAAAGGCTTAATTCAGAAATGTCTAATGCATGAATTTCAACACTAGACTCATATGAAGATATTCTATAATGGGCTGAATGCATATACGATGATGGTAGTTGATGCTTCTGCCAATGGTACTTTGTTGGATAAATCTTATAATGAAGCATATGAAATTCTGGAGAAGATTGCCAACAATGATTATCAATATCCTACCACAAGAGTTGGGACGAGCAAGAGAGCTATTGGTACCATAGAGCTAGATGCAATCACTTCGTTAATAGCCCAAGTATCTTCTTTGGCTAATATGATCAAAACATGAAGAAGCCCACAACAGTTCAAAAGTGAAATCAACCGAGCTTTCGTGTTTTTATTGTGGTGAAGACCATATGTTTGATGAATGCCCGTCAAACTCAACATTTTTGTGTTACATGGGTAATTTCAATCGGAACAATAACCCCTATTCCAACACATATAATCTGGGATGGAAAAAATCATCTGAACTTTAGTTGGAATAATCAAGGTATGAGGAATTTTAACAATGTTATAAGATAGAATGCCAACAGTGCTTCACCTGGTTATAATCATCCTATGTCAAGGAAAAATGTCCAACAGTATCAGGAATCGACTTCATAATCATCATCATCATCATCTATTGAAGCATTGTTGAAGGAATATATGGCCAAGTATGATGTCTTAATTTAGAGTCAGGCTACATCTCTCCTAGCTCTTAAGAATCAAATGGGGCAAATAGAGAATTCTTTGAATTCGAGACCACAAGGAGCATTACCAAGTGATACTAAGAATTTGAGATCACAAGGATAGGAATAGTGCAAGGCCATCACTCTTAGAAGTGGAACTCAACTTTATGACGTTGCTCAAAATGCTATGATAAGAGATGATAACTCGAATAACAACCATGTAAAGATCCTAGAGTTATCTAAAAAACATACTGAACCTAAAAATGGTAAGCAGGAAAATGCTATGGTAGAATCAGATCATGATGTTAACAAGAAAGCCACGACAAAACAATATCAGCAACCTAAAGGACAACCACTTCTACCTTTTCCTTAGCGATTTCACAATTTTAAACAGAATATTTAGTTCAAAAGATTTTTGGATATATTGAAGCAACTTCACATCAACATGCCATTGGTCAAAGCTTTAGAGCAAATGCCCAATTACGTAAATTTTATGAAAGATATATTGTCAAAAAAATACAGATTGGGAGAATTTGAGTCCGTCGCTCTCGTTGAAGGGTGCACAATAATGTTGACGAATAAATTACCTCCAAAGCTGAAGGACCTAGAGAGCTTCACTATCCCATGTTCAATTGGAAATCATTATGTTGGTAAGGCGTTATGTGATCTATGAGTGAGTATAAATCTAATGCCTATGTCTATTAACAAGAAATTGGGAATTGGAAAAGCAAGACCTACTACAGCTACGTTGCAACTGGTTGATTGATCTTATGCGCATTTGGAAGGTAAAATTGAAGATGTGCTAGTAAGAGTAGATAAATTTATCTTTCTTGTGGATTTCCTTATTTTAGAATGTGAAGCTAACTAAGATATGCCAATTATTCTTGGAAGACCTTTTCTTGCTACTGGCAAGACATTAATTGATGTGTAGAAAGGTGAGCTAACCATGAAGGTAAATGATCAGCAGGTTACCTTTAATATATTTAATGATTTGAAAAGTGATGATGCTAATGATGAATGCCATGCCATGCCATGCTAATGAGGAGTTTATCAGATTTTGCCACAGCAATTTCGACAGTGATGAAGACCCACTTGAGCAGAATGATAGAGTAAGTTTTGAGAAATTCGGTGAATTTATGGAAGCCAAACAGATGGTAGATAGACTAGGTAAGAAGTTTGAATCCTGGATTTATCAAATCGATCATTCAATTCTCCTAAACCTTTTATAGAAGAACTCCCTACACCGAAGTTAAAACCTTTGTTGCAGCATTTGAAATATGCTTACTTGGATGACAACAGTATCTTATCGGTAGTAATTTCTGCGGGAGCTGACACCTGAGCAAACGACAAGGTTGTTAGAAGTTTTTTGGTGATTTAAAAAGGCATTGGGATAGACCTTAGTTGATATAGAGGGAATTAGACCTACATTCTATATGCATAAAATTTTGTTGAATGATTGTCCTAGCAATTCCATTGAACAGCAACGAAGACTAAATCCGAGCATGGAAGAAGTTGTCAAAAAAGAGATTATTAAGTGACTTGATGATAGCATTATTTACCCAATTTTAGATAGCTCATGGGTGAGTCATGTATAATGTGTACCCAAGAAAAGAGGTGTCACAATGGTAAGTAATGATAACAATGAGCTCATACCAACTTACATGACATGAGATGGAGAGTATGTATGGATTACTGTAAGCTTAACAAGGCAACTAGGAATGACCATTTTCCCCTATCATTCATTGATAAGATGTTAGATATATTTGCTTGGAAAGCGTTCTACTATTTTTTGGATGGTTATTTAGGATATAATCAGATTGTTATAGCTCTCAATGACCAAGAGAAGACAACTTTCACATATCCATATGATACTTTTGCATTCAAACAGATGCCATTCGGGTTATGTAACGCCCTAACAACTTTTCAATGTTGTATGATGGCTATATTCTCTGACATGGTGGAAAATTTTCTTGAAGTCTTCATGGATAAATTTTCTGTGTTCGGGAATGATTTTGAGGATTGTTTGAAAAATGTGGAATTGGTTTTGTGTCACTATGAAGAAACAAATCTTATTTTAAATTGGGAAAATGTCACTTCATGGTTCGTGAAGGAATTGGCCTGGGGCATAGGATATCATAGAGAGGAATTTAAGTGGAAAGAGTAAAAATTGAAGTGATAGAAAAATTGCCACCTTCCACCAACGTCAAGGGTATTAGCGGTTTTTTAGGTCATGCATGTTTTTATAGAAGGTTCATAAAGGATTTTTCAAGGATATTTAAACCCTTTGCACTTTGTTGGAGCAAAATAGACCTTTCAATTTTAATGAACATTGTTTGGCAACTTTTGAAGAGTTAAAGAAAAACTTATAACAACACCAATTGTAGTAGTTTTGAAATGGACACTGCCTTTTAAACTCATGTGTGATGCCAGCGATTATGCAGTGAGAGCCATGTTGAGGCAAAGGAAAGACAAAATACTACATGCAATATATTATGCTAGTAGAACTTTATCAAAAGCGCAACTTAATTATACCACCATGAAAAATGAGTTTTGGCTATGGTGTTCGCGTTCTATAAATTTTGTTCGTGTCTAGTTAGTATAAAGGTCATAGTGTACACAGATCATTATACTATTAAGTATCTAATGAGTAAGAAAGATGCTAAGCCAATGTTGATTAGGTGGATACTTTTGTTGTAGGAGTTTGACTTGGAAATTAGAGATCGAAAAGAGACTGAGAATCAAGTGGCTTATCACTTGTTGAGGTTAAAATCTGGAAGTAAAGGTGATCATGACAGGCTTATTAAAGAAGAATTTCCAGATGAACAATTGTTAGCTGCTATGACATTATCTTGGTATGTTGACATAGTGAACTATTTAGTGAATGGTGTGTTGCCACCCGATCTCAACAATCAAAGAAGACGAAAATTTCTTCACAATGCCAAGCACTATTATTGGGATAGACCTTTCTTGTTTAAACATTATGCTAATTAAATAATTAGGAAATGTGTCCATGATGACAAAATCTATATCATTTTGCAACATTGTCATTCAGCTCTATACGGAGGACATTTTGGAGGGATGAGAACTGCTGCCAAAGTACTTGAGTCAAGATTTTATTGGCCAAGTCTTTTCAAGGATGCTCATGAATTCTATCATCCATGTAACCGTTGTTAGAGAACAGAAAATCTATCTAGAAGACACGAAATGCCATTGCAAAGTATACTGGAGATTAAGTTGTTTGATGTATGGGGAATGGACTTTATGGGTCCATTTTCACTATCAGTGGGCAAATTGTACATACTATTAGCAAGTGCACTATGTTTCTAATTGGGTTAAGGCTGTTGCCCTTCCTACTAATGATGCAAGGTCAGTAATGAAGTTTTTACACAAGAACATTTTTACAAGGTTTGGTACACCTAGAGCCATTATTAGTGATGAGGGGTCTCATTTTGACTGCAAGTTGGTAGCTAATACTTTGCATCAATATGGGGTGAAACATAAGATTTTCATAACATATCACCCTCAAACTTCAAGCTAAAATTTCTAAAAGAGAAATTCTTTTTTATAAAAAAGTGGTGAATCCTACTCGTAGGGATTGGTCTACCAGATTGGATGAAGCTTTGTAGGCATACCGTATCGCGTACAAAGCACCGTTAGGGATGTCACCTTTTAAACTTCTCTATGGCAAGCCATGTCACTTTCTTATTGACTTGAGAATAAAACATTTTGGGCTATTCAAAAGCGGAACATGGATTGGGTCGCTGCTGGCCATAAATGGTTGTTAGAATTGAATGAAATAGAGAAGTTCTGAGCATAAGCATATGAGAATGCTAAGTTGTACAAGAAAAAGACCAAGCGTTGGCACGATAAAAGAATCATACCGTGACAATTTGAATAAGGACAATAGGTATTGTTATTCAACTCTAGGCTCAAATTGTTCCCTGGTAAATTAAAATCTCACTAGTCAAGTCCTTTTGAAGTAGCTGAAGTGTATCCTTATGGAGCTATTAATATCAAAGACTTGAAAATGATGGTCACATTTAAGGTTAATGGGCAAAGCTTAAAGCCCTACTGGGGTGCCCATGTGGATTGAGACAAACACTCCATTGACCTCCGAGATGTTTGAGATAACAATTTGTTTTATCTCTCTTTTCTTTACTTGTTTTACTTTAATTTTATTTTTAGTTCTCATTTAATATTGTTTCCATTTTTGTTTTCTTATGTTTGAATAGTTTTCTATGATTTCCAGAGAGAATAAAGAATGTGAACTGAGCAATTGTGATATTAAGAGGAGTTTTTGTAGCATTGCTATAAACTAGGTAAAGGGATAACATGAGGATGACCGGGCAAATAAGTCCAAGGGGAGAGATTTGTGTTTTTTTTATAGCAGGGCCAATTTTGTTACTTGGCGAGCCCATGGTAGAGATGTTAAACATTTTGTTTAAGAATTACGACACTTTACATCCCCCCTTAAAATCTTCCTTATTCCTTTTTTTTCTCCTCCACGTCACGCAACTTCTCTTCAATCTCTCTTATCTTTTCTTCTACTACATTCTCCAAGATTTGTTTCAGTCTTCTCCAATGGCTCGTGTCAAAACTGCCACCAAAACTGCTGAACCTTCAAGGGCTAGTGCTACTCAGCCAAAGACATTCTTTAACAGTGTCGTAGCCACGAGATACAATAACAACATCGTGAATCGCCCTTTTTATTTTGAGCAAGGGTTCTTGTTTAAATATGAACCATACATGGGATACGATGAATTTGTATCCTCCATAGTAGAAAACGATGGGTGGAATATTTTCTGTTTGCACCCCGAAGACGTTTTAGGGAAAATTTTTTGAGAATTTTATGCCCATGTCAATTCTCCAGATTCCTTTTTTATCTACGTAAGGGGCACTTTTGTTCCTTTTGATGAAGATCATATGAATGCAATGTTTGGTTTTGCAAGTGTCCAAGATGAACACACACTGTTTGTTGACAGTATCACTACTGAGGGTTTAGCCCAGGTATTGGATGATTTATGTATAGAAGGAACACAATAGACTATTTCAAGTCAAGAGTGTTATACTATTAAAAGGGCTTTGTTGAAGCCTATTGGGAAAATATGATATCATTTTCTGAGGAGTCGACTTATGCCGTCTACGCACAATACAACTATTTTAAAAGAGAGAATTCTTTTACTACACTTCATCATAAAAGGGAGAAGAATTAGTGTTGAAAGGATCATTTTTTAAGAAGTACACCGGTATGCTGAGAAGAATGTTGTTAGCTTAAACTTTCTCTCACTTATTACTGCTTTATGTCGAATCATCCTAGTCCCACTCAATAAGGATAAAGATATCACCCCTAACAAGGGTGGACTGTCTAGGACTATCTTTACCAAGATTCAATGTACTGATGCTACCAGGGAAACTCAGCATAGTCAGACCACCACTTCCACTGCCGTCCATTCTTCCATAACAACACCTTCAAATTCTCATAGCTCCCTCAAATAAAAAATATGGAACTCCTTAAAGAAGTTGGAACAAAGGATGTCCTTTTTTGAAATTCAACAGTTTCACCTAGCTGAAAAGATGGTCGAGGCCTAGCAGCAACAAGATCAATATTGGGACTATGTGAGGACTAAGGATTTGGCTCTCACGAGATCCCTGTAAAAGAATTTTACAAAACCAATACTAGACTTTCCTATCTTCCCCGCCACTTTGCTCCCATTTTTTTATGCTACCAAGGAGCCTACTCAAACTGCTGTTGAGGAGCCTCCTCAATTTACTGTTGAAGATCCCGAAAAGACGGCCTCCCTAAATATTGATAAGAATAAAGAAAAAGAAAAAGATGACACTGCCACTACTACCACCACCAAAGGTAAGGACCTTGTTCCACCTTCGCCACCAGCTTCCGTAACAGCACAAGACCGTGACATTGATCCTCTGATCAATGAGCTTACGGAAACCAATGAGGGGAAAGAAATAAACCCCAAAAAGAGAAAATGACAATATAAAGTTTGTGCACGAAAATTCACTTATCGGGCAGACTGAAGTATCTACATGCTAGTTCAAGCCAGCTAAGTTTTCTATTTCTTTCATGCCTCTACCATTTTATTTCTTTTTTCATGGAATTTGTTGTACAAATTTCCCTTTTGATTATTCTCTTATATATCTAGTCATGCATTGAGGACAATGCATCCCTTAGGTTTGGGGGTGTTGTTGTGCATTTAGGCTGCATTTTATATTTAGTATGTATCATCATTTTAGTATAGTCATTTTAGTATAGTTAAATCTACTTTGCCACTACAATGTAACTATTAAGTATTGTTTGCCTATGAGTAGTACAATCTGTACTTATAATGTTTGATGGTGAGTTTAGATTCTTCAATGCACCTAGAACATGTGATAGTGGATTAGGTGAATTTAACTTAGTTTTATTACTTGAAATCAATTTTTAAAAATGAGATGTCCTATACTCAGTTTTTTCGGAATTATAGTGAGTATCTTTGAATGAACTAAAGAACTTTTGAAGCCAAATTCAGTCTTATTGCCTCAACATTATTAAATAAAGGACAGTAGGCACTCCAATGCTTAGAATTGCTGAGTAAGTCAACACCACTTTGTTTGCTCCATCGTGTTGTTGACTAGAAAGGTGAGTTTAAGTAAGAGTGTGTAATAGAAAGTAAATAAATTAGGGGCATTCTGCCGTAGTAACGGGCTGAGTAGCTAAGAAGGTAGTTGTTTGCTCCATCCATCTTCTAAGTCAAAAGCCTTAGCTTCAAGAGTGATTTCTATTTCAATTGTGACATGATTGAGTATTAGGTAATTCAGTGTATGCTCTATTGTGATTATCAAGTCAAAGAATTTGATGACATGCTAAATCCCCTAATATACTAATATTTTGCACACAAAAAAAACAACACAAATATAAATGCTTTATACATTTCACATATGCTTAGAGCAAGAGTAACTTGAGTTTAGGTAACAAATGAACTGAGTAAATTAGGAGATATTTGCTATGGCCAGAAAACACATGGCACTTAGGAGATTTTGTTTTTAGGGAGTAATTTTCTACATTACCTTTGTTAAAATGAAACTTTGAAACTCGAACAAGTTTTTAAGAAGATTGTTGAGAACTGATGTATATATTGATCTTCAAATAGATTGATAGTACAATATGGGTATATGTACTGGAAATATTTTTGCATTTATGCATGCATGCATATTTTGCTTGAGGACAAGCAATAACTCAAGTTTGGGGGTGTGATAACTCTTGAAAAGAGTTATATTTTATGCCTTAGACCTAGCTAATTGCTTGTACTTGGTATATTTAGTTGCATTTTAGGACATTCATTGGTATTTTTATCATTGCATTAGGAGCTTGGACTATGTCTAATTGTTAGGTACTTTTAATTACATGTGGAAGGGTTATGTTTGGTGGTTTAGAAAGTGCAGAATATGGAGAAAGAAATAAATGAGTGAAGGTTTATCGGGGCAAAAGGTTGAACAACTTTTCAATATAAATGTCATGGCAATTTCAAGAAGATGACCGAGTCAATATTCAAAGCATACTAGTTTCAGCCCAACTCTACTTGCACCAAAAAAATCTACCTAAAAAAGAGGAGAAGATATCGTGGATTGTTGGAGTTACCCTATGAAGAAAAGCTTATAAAAATCCAAATGAGGAAACCCTAAAGAGGGTAGAGATCAGGAGGAAAAAATAGAGGGTAGCGACTGAGTAAAGATAAAAGAAGGAAATTGAAGACAGTCCCTTTTAGCCACCAAAGGATACTGTGCTGCTGGATTGTGGATTAACTTGGCCACAACCATCTTTCTAAGTTCTTTCATTATTTCTTAATCTTTTTTCCCATGAATTGATTTGATCGAAACAATGTTGGATGTTATTTTGAACTTGAGTTTTAATTGCCAACCCATTAGCTAAATCTCATAGGGTTTGGATTACATGATGAAACTTTTATTTTCGTTAATGGTTGAAGCATATATTTGATTTAATCTCCAGTTTCATTCATTTTTTTATGTTTCCCAATTGTATGCGTACGTTCTCTAAACATAGATGAGTGTGAAATATGACCATAAATTGAATCTAATTCTGAAAAGGTTAGATTAGTTGGACTGGAATTGAATGATACAAGCGGGTATTCAACCGAATACTTTTAGCAGACTCTAGACATAGAGCAACATTTTTATAGAATGAAGACAAAATAGTGCAGGGTACCGTGTTAAGGCCTATAGATACAAGCCAGGTAACTTAAGATCTAGCTCTCGAAAGAAGCAGGTCACTTTAGGTCTCTTCTGAGCAGTAGATCGAGTACGATTTTGCTGAGGCATTACTGAAAGTAAGGGTAGATTTTTAGTAATCCCAACCTTCCAAATCACATTGTAGACCCTTAATCCTTTCTCGTGATATCTTTATCATAGCAGTCTTATTTATTTATTTATTTGCTCGCAGATTATTTACGTAATTATTCTCGTAATTGCCATTGCCTTTTTACTCTTGCTTGGCCTTAGCATTTCTCAGTATTAGTCAATATACATTTTGCTCACATACTTAATAATTTAATTTACCACTGTGTACTTAACTTTGTTTTTCTATAACATTAATCATAATTTGTTATAATAACTTGACCACTTTAATACCTAATCCAATCCCTGTGGAGACGATCTCGCTTATCACTTTATTACTTGATTCGACGTGTATACTTTCACAATTCGCATACCATTTCAAATGCGACAGGTATACCGCCAAAAATGCAGAAATATTGCCAGAAACACACTTCCTCCAACACATATCATACCCTACCCCAAATGCACATACATGATCATATTAAAATCCCATGCAACGTAAAATCATATCGAAGCAACGACATAACATATTTACATTAGCGTCATAACTACAGATTTTATCACAAAGCTTATACAGAGTTAGAAGTCATAATTATGCGTAGTAACATACATTTACATAAATTTACTAACTATGCTTACAAGTTTGAGCCCAAAATCTTATTTTCGGCTCTAATTGGGCACAACAAAACTAGCTAAAATGGCCCATACGCCCGTGTGGGCCACATGACCCAACAAGCCAGACCATGTGGCCCACATGGCCTACCCAATGTGCCCATGTAATTGCATATGCTCGTGTGCTCCACACGACCTGGCACACGGTCGACCACACACCTATGTGGTGCACATGGCCATGTCACGTAGACTGCAGTTTAAAATAACTTACTTTTTTGAGAATTTCTGAGGTTTAAACGGTGTTTTCGGGTTAGAAACACACACCTGATATTTTCTTGATTAACCACACAACAAAGTACTTCTGAATCCTACATACGACATAAAATCGCGCCAATTAATAACCAATCATTAAATTAACATCTAACTTGATAATTCCATTTACTAAAATATTAGTCCCCAAAACTAATATACAAGCACTTACTCCGCAAAAACAGTGTTCAAAACATCAACTATTCCATTGGAGGATCACGAATCTCACACCCTTTGCCTGATTCAAAGATCACAAAAAACGCTCACAACAATGAAAAACAAGAATTAAATACTATTACAACCCCTATCTTGGTCAATGAACAAATTGAAATTTAATAATAGAGAAAGATTCGATGATACTTATACTACGCCTGGACTTTGATCAAAGAAACAAACGCCACGTACAATAACAAAAGAAAACAAGATGGCAGCAAGCCAGAAATAAAACAAAAAGAAGAAAAGAAAAGAAACATGAGTCAAAAGAGGAAAAGAAATGGACGGTAAGTGAGGGAGGAAAAATAGGGAAGTTTTGATAATTTTGAAAATAAAATCAGAATAAATAAAAAATAATCTGATAATATCTTGACCCACTAGATTATTTAGAGTTCAAATTTAACTCAACCACTAACAAATGGGCAGAGAAACAAAAAAAATTCCACCTTTGCACACACAGGGGTTTGAACGTAGGACCTCAAGGATAAGCTGGCACTTACCACTGAACCAGCAGACCCATCCTGTTAGTAAACTCACAAAAACAAAAGATAAGCCTTATGGCTCAAGTTTAAATAATTCAAATTTAATAGGAAATTCCAAAAATAAGATCGAACTCAGAACCCAAAGCAGACATCAAAAGCACTTAATCACCAAACCAAATGAAATTTCTTAACATGATTTTAACCACCAAACCAAATGATTTCTTGATGGTTGGTTGAAGAAGATGATGGTGGCAACAATGGAGGTGAAAAATACCAAGAAAGTTCAGTTTTTTAACTAAGAAAAAGGAAATAGAGCTAAGTTATATTGAATGCTATGGATTAAAATGAAAATACAAAGAGATTTTTTAGTACTAAATTGCAATTACGAAAAAGCTACAGAAAAAACTAACTACCATCTAAACAAGCAAAACCAAAAACAATTATGAACTAAACCTTAAAAATGAAGAATAAGAGTAAATAAAAAGCTAAAAGGATGAAAGAAAAGTAAAGACAAAAGCTCCCTTTTAGTTTTCAGCCGAAAGTGGCTTTTAAGCGTCTAATTACAATGAAAAAAATTGACTAGAATGCCCTTAAAAGTTGTGTTTTGATTGGGTAATGTGTTGGACAAAAGACTACCCTTATAGCTAATTTCTCCCTATTAGGCAGCAGTATCACGACCCAAGCTTCGGTGTCGCAACACCCATTAGTCGGTGTCGTGACATCGCTAGAGTTAGCCTTAATTTCTTCACTTCATCATCTTTATGGGTAGCATGAATTCAGAGGCTCAGTGTCGTGACATCCATCTCTCGGTATCATGACTCCCATTATAGACAACTTTCATCTTGAGGTTTTGCATCCTCAAAGTGAAAGGTTTAGGTGTTGCGACTTCTACGAAATTAGTGTTGTGACACCCACTCTAGATGATGTTTTCCTCAAGGTTGGGTCATTATCATCTCCCTACTCAAACTCAATCACATCGTTAGGTTCCTTATGGCACCGTTTGGCCAATTTAGGTCTCAAAAGGGGCAAAACTTAGCAAAAATGTTTATTAAGGCTTGAAACTAAAAATTGATAAAAATATATAAAAGACACTTAAATTTCTTGAGAATAAGCTCCTCAAATGTAATGGAAAGCCTAACTTGACAAATCAAATTACAACAAAACAAATTCCCCCACACTTAAGTCTTTGTGTCCTCAAGCAAACACCTAAAACACATGCAACATAGACGACCCTTGAGTAATGATTAGAATTGACCATCAATTAACGAGCATGTATAGTGTAGCTAATGCTTCTAATATACAATCTATGAGTGATGCACTACAAATTCACAACTTCAGAGGCAAATAAGTTAGTTCACGAAGTTCCAGAGTATATAGATATAAAAGTAGTCCCATAAAAACACAGTTCTTCATATTATTCCATCAAAATAGATATGCATATATGATCTATCTATACACGTAGGAATTCAACTTATTCATTTCACGCGAAATTTTTGCAAATTTCAGTTTTTGTAAACAATGATGCTAAGGTCTCATAGTGCTTTTTGGCTTGTAAAGTTCTGAGGCTTATGTTTGTATGATGAGTTCAAAGAAAGGATCAACTCAAAATGGTTCAAGCATTGCAAGCAATATAACACATGGAATTGTTCCCAATTCCCCCATATGTAATCATTAAACTCACTGCCTTATTTCTCCTTCTCTCACATTCATTTTTCTCTTCAACAATGTGGAAGATATGGTTCGATATTAGCTAGTATAAACAACTTAGCGAGTACTTGTGCACTATGATAATGAAAAGCTTGATTTCTCATTTTGAGCATATTTTACAAGTTTTACTCTTTTCGCTCTCAATGCTTTTATCTCTAACCATATTTTTTATTCACTCGCTTTACTTTTGACTCTGACAATTTTTTTCTTTGTTTGCTCACATTTTACGTTCTTCGCACGTTTTGTAAAAGCCTATACTCACTATATCGAACCATCTATTCACTATTCATTCAATTTTATTTTTAAAACCTTTAAATTATTCCTACCTAACCCTCAATATATGTGGCCTAACGCCTATTCCATAGTGAAATTTAAGATCAATGACTAAGAAGGGTTGAGTTTTTAACTCAATTTAGGATCAAGGTTTTAAAAATGTTGGTTCATCAAGAAAGGGTCAACAAGGCTCAAAAGTAGGGTACTAGAGATGCATATAGCCTCTATGTTAGTCATTTAGGCTCTTGGCTAAACAAACAATGCCTTAGGTCATCCATTAACATCTCAATGTATAGAAAACCAAAACATGCTTCTACTTGTTTCCATAAATAATGTTAAATTCCATTACATGCATTCGCAAATTTATCCACATACTTATTCATCATATGGTAAAAAATTTAAAAATTTTGACTACTTCTATTATATTATACAATGCAACTAATTGAACTAAATAATCTAACTCACAAAGAATGAAAATTTTCAAACATTATTCAAAATTTATATAAGTCAAAGAATCTATTACACAATATCATGCCATATGTAAATATTTGTCAATCAAACAATGTTCAAGTGCCATGCAACAATTAAAATAAAAAGATAAAATTAACACACAATCATAACAAAAATGACTAAGCATGAACATTTATTTCTATGTATGCCCCATATAATTAAATTACACATTTTCATAAGTGTGTTACCTTCAAAGGATATCCTTAATCTCTTTGGGATAAATCTGTTCTCCCAATATGATCCTATTTTATCTCATGGTAACTATTACATCTTTCTTCATGAAAAGTCAATTACTATCAAATAGTAATCAAGTCATTCATCATAAAGAAGAATGACTTGTGACCACGTGTATTTTTCATCAACCATGTAATGCCATTGAGAGGATATCATTTACTCATATCTCGGGCTATGGATTCCACTATGATGAATGATGCTACATATTGCATAAGTTGTATACTAAACATAGCAGCTTTCGACTCCTTATCTATTTAAACTCAGGCTTTTGCTTGCATCAAAATATACGAGTCACACAAACATAGTTTGTCATCCACTCAAGATTAAGGTATGCCACACTTTGAACGTCACAAGTGAATAAATCCATAAACAGATTTATGATGTATTCTTGTTAGGTACAATTCGATGTACTATTAGTCCAATCAGTCACATTTATATCTCCATCTTGTGGGAGTCATCTGCTTTGATGCCTAAAACAAAACATCTCCCCAATTAGACTTGATAGATGACATTTTAGTCTCTCAATTGGTTTCCTAATTTTCGATTAGACTAAGGACATGTTTAGTTTTGTCTACTAATATAAGTTGTCTTTACGTATTATGATTCGACCATATAATACCGCTTAGTATTAGTTTAAACATTAGATAACAAGTGAGCTAATATTTTCTTCTATTTTAGTTTGCATGCAAAAACCACGTGAGGACAATTATACAAAGTATATTAATGTAATCCATGAATCGTTTTTTTAACCAATATGTTTTAAAAAAAATCAAGTGTACATAAACGAAAATACGGCACTTAGGACACCACATCCAATAGGACTCTCCTTAGAAATTGGCCCCTCCGAGCGTTTGTTATCAACTTTTCCAGCTAAGGGTCAAATAGGACTAACTCTTTTTCGCCCTGTGTCATACACTAACGATGCAATCATGAAAAATACTAAAAAAAATAAGAATACTTAACAAAGAAAATAAACAATCAAATGCAAGAAAGAAAAGCATTATATCTATAGTCCTAACTTTTGCTAATTATCACTTTAGTAAGTATATGCATCAATTACACAAATCACTCAATCACACACAAACTCCTCGACAATAGTGCCAACAACTTGACCATGCCCTGACGTGTGTGCACCGAGGCTATGAATCAACACAAATACTAATAATAATCTAGTGGTCTACTGTAAGAGTGACAAGTTGAGTTGTAATATTTGTAGCGTTACAATAGAACTCCCGAGTATTTCAAGGATTGAACCTAAGAGAGCTCGGGGACTAAGTGATTCCTAAGTAACAAGCATGCAACTAAGAAGTCTATCTAACTACCCTCTAAGTGCTATATATTGCATGTGAACGTGATATGCATATTGTGCAAGTATACACATCAAATCAAGTAATAAAGTGATGAGTGAGATCGTCTCCATAGGGATCAGATAGGTACAAATCGGTTAAGTTATTATAATGAAGTGTGATTAATGGTATGGCAAACCATTAATAAGAATGCAGTGGCAATTGAGAGGATGATGATGTATAAAATGTGCAAAATGAATAAGCAATCTATTAAGAAGGTTGTGACAAAGACACTACGACAAACGATAAAGGGGCTACAATGTTGATTGAGTAGGTTGGGATTACTAAAGAATTTAACCTTACTAACCTCTAACGCTTCAGCAAAATCTTAATTATTCTACTACTCAGAATGGTGTTACTGTGGTTTGCTTCTTTCAGAGCAAGACCTAAAACTACCTCACCTAGGGTGCTATATGTCTATAGGCCTTGAGTTTGGTTCCCAATACTGTTTCTTCTTCCTTCCGTATGAAATACTACTTTATGTCAAGAGACTACTACGAGTAATTGATTAAACACTATCATATCATTCAACTTCGATTTAAGTAATCTAACCTTATCAGACTTAGGTTATTTTTTATATACTTGTAGCATATTCATCAATGCACCGCATGCATGCAATCCTGAAATACCATTGAATGAAATAGTAATCCAAATCTAAACTTCATCCATTAATAGAAATAAGGGTTTCTTCAAAGTAATCCCAACCCTAAGAGATTTAGCTCATGGGTTGGTAAATAAAATTCAATTTTAGCAAAAAAAACCAACATTTTCTTCATTAATTAAGCTCATGAAGAAAAAAGATAAAAAATAGAGGAAGAATTTTGGGATGACAGCTTTTGCCTATCCAACTCACAACACAAGCAACGTAATATCTTGCGGTGGCTAAGGATCACTGCCTTCTTCTTCCTCCTTTTTCTCTACTCTTGTTCTTAGCTACTTCCCTCTATTGTCCCTGCACTGTTGTCCTCTCTTTTTTGGCTTTTACATCTCTTTCTTCTATGGTAGGTCTATTAGTGCATAATCCTTTCCCTTTTTTAGGGGGATTTATCTGGTACAAGTACAATTGGGGCTGAGAACGGTACACATTTAGTACTGACTAGGCATCTTCCAAGTATTGCCACAAAATTTGTGTTGGAAAACTATACAAAATTTGTCATAACAAACCTTCAAACCTTTACTCATTTTCCTACATTCTACACTTGATAATCAACCACCATGCAAGTCTTCCCCACAGGCAATTAAAAGCAACATGTAATAACACTTAAGTACAATTCAAGCTCTTTAATGCATTGCTCTAAAAATACCAATGTAATATCCTAAAATGAAACTAAACTCACCTAAGTATAGACAATTAACTAAGCCTAAAGGCATGAAATATAACTATTTTCAAGAGTTATCACTATATTACAAAAATTCATAATCGAGGTTAAATTATGCTAATTGGCTTCCTAACACTAAAAATGATTAGATTGTATAATAGTAAAAAGTTAAGCGATTAACAATTCAATAATAAAAAATAGTTGTTTGACTTCTATGTTGCTGATTAGCCTTTGGATTAGGGATTTAAGAAGCTTTAACTTATAATCAACTCAATTTTACCTTTCGGCCACCATTTTACCAATTTAAACAATTTAGTCTGGTTTATCTCTCAGCCTCACCAAACTAACTTGGACAACCAAATTGGTGCTCAATAAAATCTCTTCTCAATCTCACCTATCAATATTTTCCCCTAAATGTGTCAATTCTTTGTTTTGAAGTTTATTCGATTTAGTCCAGTTTTTACAATTTAGTCCCTATACTAAAAACTCACCAAGCAACATTTTCATCAACCAACCACCATAGATTTAGTTACTTAACATCATTTTTGAACAAGCAACAACCCAATATACATACAAAGCATACATTCAAATAAGCACAAAATTTAGGGTTAAAAAAAGCTTAATGATTTCTTGATGGTTGTTTGATGAAGATAACAGTTGCAACAATGGAGATAAAAAATACCAAGAAAGTTTAGATTTTTAACTAAGAAAAAGGAAATATAGTTGACCTATATTAAATGTTATGGATTAAAATAAAATTCCAAAGAGAGTTTTAAATACTAAATTGCAATTAAGACAAAGTAACAGTAAAAACTAACAAACTACCAACTAAAACAACCAAAACCAAAAAAGGTTAAGAAATAAACCCTAAAACTAAAGAAGACGACTAACTAGAAAGCTAAAAAGATGAAAAGTAAAAATAAAAGCTCCCTCTTAGTTCTCAGCCAAGATTAGAATGCCTTTAGAAGTTGTGTTTTGATTGGGTAATGTGTTGGACAAAAAATTTACCCCTACAGCTAATTTCTCCCCATTAGGTAGCAATATCATGACAACTAGGCTTCGGTGTCGTGACACCAAAAATAGTGGCAAACTTGTGGATCTTGGGGGTCTCAGTGTCTCGACACCCACTGTCGGTGTCGTGACATCACTTGAGTTGGCCTCAATTTCTTCATTTCAACACCTTTAGGGGTATCACGATTTTAGAGGCTTGATATCGTGACGTTGGCTTGGTGTTGCAATATCCATCCCTCAGTATCGCGACTCCCACGATAATAAACTTCCATGTTGATTTTTCGTTAAAGTTTTGCATCCTCAAGGTGAAAGGTCTAGGTTGTATCACCCTAAACCATATTATACCTTAAAATATTTTTCTTATTGTTTTATTTAAAGACTCCATATTATAAAACAAAGTAAAGTATTTAAAAATTAATACATATTACATCAGACTTGTTACAAATTATTATAACACATAGGCTTACAAAAGACAGACTCTTAGGGCATAGTCTTACTAAACGCCACATTTTCCAAACATTCACTTATGCATAATATCCCCGTATATCGCATCTCTGGCGTGTTCCTGGCGTTTTCCCTCCTAGTAAAATCTTTTAAACAACCATGCCTAAAACATAAACATGACACTAGTAAGTTCAGAAGAACTTAGTGAGTTTTGAACACAACATACCTTTTAACTTTTCTTGATAAATTCTTCATCTTGAATTTTTGGATTTCCTCATATTTTTCTTTGGCAGATACCTTCACCTTATTAGTTGTACAATTACATTCTTATATGCTATTTATTATTCTTAACGTAACATCATTCGTCTAAATGCTTAATTGACTTCTGATCTTAACAGACAATACTACATTTTTTTCCTTTTTCTCTTTAGACAATTTTTAACAATTATTTAGAATAGTTAAGTGCAGGTATTATACTTGACGAATACCACTTACTGTTCATACTTTCGGTTATTTCCCACACTGAGCTTGCTAAATCAGATTGAAAATCGCTTCATATCTTGATTCAACCCAATACTTACTCATACTAATGAGAAACACTCTAGTTCATTTAGAAGAATTCCACACACTTTACAACAGGGCATGAGACCCCGATGATAACGAACCACTCCGATTCTATCAGATCGTAGATCAAGACAATATACTATTTAGATTCAATTACTCAAGATTCCACATTAATAGCACGTATAACTCAAATTGACGGGCTCTTATATCGAATATGCCCATATACTAAACTGACAGATAACTATGGTGGATACCCGCTTTGAACATATTGATTCATACTTCTTTTCAAGAAACTTCCCTTAAGACTTATTCTATTTTATCACAGAACGTCTCACAAAATAACTTCGGATAGTTCATATCTTTAACATAGACTTATCAAAGTACGCCACAAAGGCAACATATAAAATACGCCACAAAGGCTATCAGAGTACGCCACAAAGGCAACATACAACATATACCACAAAGGCTATTAGAGTACGCCACAAAGGCAACAAACAAAATATGCCATAAAGGCCAAATAAAATGCCACCCGAGCACCCAAGTGAATTGTCATGTTTTCGATATGGATTTGGCTAAACTCAAAATCGCATAATTTTTCCCATCATCATCTCGGGACACACAGAAACTTTAGTCGATAAAATTGGCTCATTAGTCCTTTTTAGATGTGACATCTCCATGGACTTTCTTCAGATTTATCATATCATAACTCATTTTTATTGTCCTAACGGACTTCATTGAAAACCACCACAGTGTCAAAACTCACATTTCAAAACCTCTCAACACTTTGTTACAACCTATTTCCCATCTTTATCAATCACAACTCATATATCTAACATATGCACATTCAAATTGACTATACTCATTTTCCTAACCAAATCATGCTCAATACACATTTCACACACACAACACATGATCAAGTATCATAATATACATCTTAGACACACATACACAGTTGCTTCACGAATCATATACATCTCTACATACAGTCCATTTCATACTAGACTCACAAGGACACTATATCAAGATCTCACACATATTTCCAACAGTCATTCAAGTACTCATCCACCAATATTAGAAAATTGATCACAAAATATTTATCTAGAAAGACTTGTAGGAGTCGAGATTAAAGACTCACCTGAGACTCATCTACTGCAGCTACCAGCACCAGACTCAGATACCTAGTTCGAACCAGTAGCAATAACTACTTAAAGAACATGAATTTACCATTAAAACCCATTTACAATTATATTGCTAACATTTCGTTTATAGATAATCCCCATGTAAGGGTTCTTATTCATAACTTACAGTCTATATACTTTATAGCATCCTTACTCTTAACTTGCATAGTTACCAGACTTACCAGGAGATGGAACACCCTCTGTTTATTCCAAGAATCCTCAACTTTCAGTTTACATAAGAAGAACAACCAACAAATAACATTTATTATTTAAAAAAAAAAGAATTAAAGAATCATCTTGAAGGAAGAATAAACTCTTCTCACGAACCCTCCTCACACATATATATTATCAACTTCCATTTAGTGGAATTTGACAAGTGTCAAGAAATTTCAGAATGTGCCCTTCTTAATGGCCTACAGTATCTGGAAAAAAAAACATAAATGAAAGTATCGTCCATATGCTATTTGACTAGTTAGTTTAGTTGGTTTATAACTAGATCTAGTTACCAAAATCTGCTTTTCACAGTGCTTGAGCAAACTAGGTGTCCTATGCTTTTGGCGGTAACCTAGACAAAACTTACTTTTTCTTTTATCGAATTCTTTCTTCTTTTGAAGAAGACATCAAGAACTAAATCCTAGTATCCATACATGGACGAATACTGAATTCGCCAAAACATTAGTTTGCCCTTGACTTTCCCCTTGAAAGCTTAGTTACAAATTGAACATAAAAAAATTTGTTTAAAATCTATTTGCACTCAAAATAGGTTTCTTACAATGAACAAATAAGTGCTCTTTCACAGCCATGTCTAATAAAACAAACAATACTCTTTAAATATGAATTGTTGGCTTGCAATTTTTCAATTAGTGCAAGCATATATTCCTTTAAATTTTTCATTAATGAGTCTTCGATAAAGAATCAAATACGTAGCAATATTGAGGAATCAAGCTTCTATAAAAACTAGATCTCTTTATTTAAGGTTGCAATATCACACATAAAGTCTTTAAAAATAGTCATTGCTTGATTTATATTCAACATGATTCAATCCACTAAGTTGTTGCTCAAAATACTCAAAAGATGTAAACGTAAATCCAAGGTTTTTTAGTCAAAAGATTGTTAACATATATGACAAGTTGCACATCAGTCTAGTTGCAAAGCGAGTTGCAACTGGCATTACGTTTGAGATGTAACATTGGACATAACAAGTCTCAAGCAGAAACATTGATTGATAACATGACACTTCATCATTGAGTAAAAAAAATAGTTGGGGATTTTAAATAAATACTAATAAATTTATTTGAATATAATTAAATATTATATAAATAATAGTATTTATTTATAGATCTTCTATTTTTTTCCTTTTATTTAGAGATTAAGTGCCATATTAACTAACATGCATGAGACTTATGTACTAACTGTGCATAAAATATTATCCTACATATATGGTCACATTGTCTTATATTTTTCAAATATTATTTTTTATTAAGGGCATAGTCATAAGGAAGCAGAGCATTGGTCTTCTTGGTAAATAAATTTTTTTCATTTTTAACCCCTCCAAAAAATTAGCAATTCAATTTAAAGTCTTTTAACACAAAAGTTTTAAACTTTCATCCTTCAAAGTCTATAATTATATCACAATCTCTCAACACAACATTCTTGGTTTCACCCTTATTATTATTTTTTTATTATTATTTTTGTATATCATACGTTTGGGATTTACTAACTATATATTTTTTTTTATTTTTTATTTTAGAGAAGATTTTAATTTTAAAAAATATTCACTCTTAATGCTGGGGTGTTGAATTTTATCAATACTTCAATCACCATACGTGAACTCTCATATAAGTAGAGTTAACCCCCCTCCCCACAACTTCATTAATACTAACTCCTACACAAAAATATTAAAATTAGTGGAATTATTTAATTTGATGATGACATAATTCAATTAAGATTAAGTAGACCACCAAAATTATATCAAAAACATTCTTTTAAAATAGTACATCACTTGGGCATTCAAATACAAATTATAAGGTTTGATATTATAACCTCCAACATGGTAAAGACCCGCCACTATCAGAGCTGGTGGAACATTTTACATCAGTCAGTTTGGAGAAATATATATACTTAGCTTAGCTGGGAGCTAGCTGAACAAATCACATCATACTAAATTATGAACATGTTAATGATGGCAGGTTGGAAACCAAAGAAAAGAAAAACCCTAATTATTTTGCTGTCCTTAAAAGAATTGTGGATTTGATGAGTACTATTTTTTAAACAATCGTGCATACAATTACATCTAAAATGTTAAACAACTTTGATTTTAAGGAAAATCTTTTGCCTACATAATTACTTATTCTTTCGATTTTTCTCTAATTTAAGAAGTTGATTAAGAGTATCCAAAGTTGATGGTACAATGGCTAGATGCTTACTGAATCATTAATGTTATAACCACAATGCAATATTATGCTATCATTATAGTATCTATATGCCCAAGTTGAGTAGAGAAAACAAATTTCCTTTTAGAGGAAAAAAAAAAGCATAATTTCTCATAAAGTGAAAAAAATTTCTTTTGTACCTAACAAAGAGCACAATCCTGTTGTCTGCCATATGTAGCCAATAATTTCAACTTGTAGTATTGACTCCTCTATAAAGATTGTTTCCCTTGTGATTTAAACACTAATCACCTAGCTAATTATTTGTCTAATTATACCATAATCTCTTAATTTCTATATATGAAACCAACTATATGTATTTGATATTAATGACCAAACTAGTCTATTCCAATCCATGATTAAGTTGGACAATTCCATTGGAATAATCTCAAGTTATTATTTTTTTAGGTTTTAAGTCTCAATCAAGTTTTTTATTTTCATAACAATGTTTCGTATGGAAATGAATAAATGCCTATTTGGAAGAGTTGAACTTTATGACTTGAATCTCTTGCAAGTTGGATGTGAGTAATGTCGACTTGAAAATTTTAACATTGATCTAAATTAATGTATTTAAATGATTTATAAAATGTAGGTTTAAAAATTGCGATGATTTAAAATTGAATTAAATTATATTTTTTGTTTAATATATAATTAATTTTTAAATTTTATGATTGAAAAATAAGAAAACAAGTGGAAGGGGGATGTTGAAAAACAAAACCGATAATTTAGAAAATAAAAGGGCGATTCTCAAAAAAAGAAAAGAAAAGAAAAGGAGAGGGTGATGTTGAAAACCACGTGCAATGTATTGTAAACAAAGAGTGGCCCAGATTAATGGGAGGCCCATTTCAGGATGAGTTGGGTTGAATGTTTGGTGCCAATCACACAGTAAATTCAGCCACATTTTTCACCTCTCCTATCCTATGGCTTAGCTATAAAAATAAATGGTCCAACGCCATCTAACTACGCTTTATGGCAAGTTATAAAGAGAACACTACGTAACCCACACCCATGAAATAGATAGCTCTATATAGCAAAAAAAGAAGATATAATAATCATATCATTAAAAGGAAACTTAATGGAGTAAAGGTGGTGAATTACTTTTTATTTTTTTGAATTACAAGAGAAGAGTAAAGTCCTAACAACAACGCAACTATCGCGATTCAAACTCAAGCCACATCTAGGGTAGTGAACATCTTGGCCATCAAGCCAACGCACAAGGTTCATGGTGAATTACTCTTTAAGATGTGAAAAATAAGATAGAATATATAAAAAAATAGATATACGAAAGTTTTTTAATTTCATGTTAGAAGTTTGGGTTTAATATATAAAAATAAAGTGTTAAGTACAATGGTAAAATATATTACACTCTTAAGGAGAATTAAATTCGAACATTAAAAAAGGTAAACATGAACTTCGAAAAGATTAAACTTTATAAACTCTAAAATAGACATGATAAATACTTTAATTATACTAAAGAAAATGTTTGAGTTCAGATTTCTCTAGTTATGGCCAGGGGCGAAGCCAAAAATGTTTTTGGGGGATCGGAATTAAATTATATATTTTTATAATAATAAAAGTGTAATCTTACTATTTTAATAGTCTACATCTTTATCATTTTTAAAAGATTAAATTAAAATTTTATCATTTTTAGAGGGGTTAAGGCCTTTGGCAACATCCCTAACTCTATCTTTGATTATGACAATTTTTTTCTAGATGCAATGTAATTTGATAATGTTAGATACTATAAATAAATAAAAACTAATGTTAAATCAATTTGACATAGAACGAAATTTCTCAAAATATTTCATGCTATGACTTTATCTATTGAAAAATCTCCACCTCAGAATTAGAATTTTTGAATACTCAGCCTAAACCTAACCTAGAAAAGATAAAAGATAAAAGATACCCTAAAAAAGAGTCATTTTCTGGCTAATTGAATCCAGCTCCACATCACAATAACTAAGGTCATCCACTCAAAACAAAAACGAAAGGTTAGAAGTGTTTTAATGAGAGGCAGAGTAATGATGTTGTAAAGCACTAAAATGATCTTTAAATACAAAGCAAAACCCACTTGAAATAGTTCAGTTTAAACAACCCTAATAGCTATAAATGCAGGCTGGGACTTCTTTCCAATAAAGGAAGCAATAATCTGTTAGTATAAAACACCAAGTTCTTAGGTAGGTTGCCAATTAATGGACCAAGTTGATTATCTTTGCTTATGAATAGTCTTACATGTAGCCTTTAGGGGCCAATATGTTTGCTCAACTGTTTTGAATTATATAAATGTGCATTTTGATTTGGACTTCATTTCCCTTTCTCTTGTATGGCCTAAGATTGAGTTTTTTTTCTTTCTTTCTCTTTTGGATGTGGGGTAATCAATTTGAATTTAAGCTTCATATCGGATATGTTATGTATCTCTTATCAGGTTCATTTGGGTAATCGTCAAAAGCTTATCCCTATTATTTCTTCGGCCAATATGAAAAAAAATTATGCCTTTTGACTCATTCCTGCCTTCCAAAAGCACATATACTTGAATATAGATGAATTGGTGAAACATTTCTCTATCTGTTCTCAACACTTATACTTTAAATTTCACATTGATTATAAAACATTTTCATAGCTTGCACTTAAATTATAAATAACTATTGATTTATTCATTATTTACAAAAGTTCTTTTAAAATTTTAGAATTATAGTTTAAATTTATTTATATAATAATATATTTTTTTTATTTTTTATATATAGTAATATATATTATTATTTATATATAATAGTATATATTATATGAAAGAGAAATGTTTGCACTATAAAAGTGATATTCTATGCCAGTGATGAAACATAGCAAAGAATTATAAATCAAATCACTGGCAGTTTAAGGTTTTTTAACCTTATTTCTTATTTTATATTTTTTTGTTATTTTTACTTTATATCTTTTAATCTTATTTTACATCATTTGTTTTAACATGATTTATTCTCTAATAGTTGACATTAAGATCACAAAAGAGAATCATCCACTAAGGCTTTAAAGAATGAATTTGATGATAGAGTGATTGTGCAACTGTAGTGCGAGGCCAAGATGTACATGACAATGTACAATAACATTATGAAGATTTATCAAGAAGATTCCATTAATTCAACCAATCAATGGGTTGAACAATATACAAATAATTTATATAGTATTCATGTTATATTGTTTCATATTATTTGTGAAAATGTACATTTTTTAAAAAAAATTAAAAATAATTTTAATATATTATGATTAATACATACAACTAACTAGTGCTTCACAAGTGATAAGACACTAGTTTTTTGATATATTAATGTTGGGGTTTTTTAACTCCACGAATGAGGTAGAAAAGTTGTTATGCATCCTTAATTGATATTTTAATATAATAAAAATAAAAAAATGGAACACTTACAACTTTTTAGCACTTCTTGTGGAATTAAAAAACTTCATCACTAATGTATTAAATAATAATTCATATATGTTTGAAAATGTTAATTATTAATTAAAAATAATAATTCATACATGTTGATCCAAAATTGGGAGTTGGTGGTTGGTAGTGGTTAATAGGGTGGTGTTGAGAATCAATGAGAGCAGTTCCTGGGGTGAGAGAAGAGGATTGAAGGTTCTCTAAGAAATTTATAGAGTTTGGGTATGAAAAGACTATCTTGGTCATATATGATCAACAAAGAAGCTTTATATGTTTTGGAAGAATCGTGGAGAGTAGTTAGTTGAGCCATGATGAGCTTCTAACACATGCATTGATGTGATTAGGTGATTTACTGTGTTACTAAGGGGTCCCTAGGTCGGATAAATGTGGCTTAACCTTTTACGACGTGTTATACTTGTAAGATGTTGGTGTTAATCAAGGAAGCAACCTAGACCTATGTCGCTTGATGAAGTATCATCTTTGGGCGAGATTGTGTTTGAGTTAGTGGTCTGCCATAATTTGACGTGTCAAATTAGGCTCTCCATTACACTTTACGATCTTGTTTCCGAGCAGTTTGTATGTTTTTGTCATGTTTTTATTTAGTTTTCATTTTTGGCTTTAATAAATGAAATGTTGTGTTTTCTACTATTTTTGAAACCCGAAATGACCAAATGGCACCTCAAGAATTTAACGAGTTGATTGAGTGTTGCAACTGCTAAGTTTTCTCGTTAAGGGTACTGTTGAGTGGTACTACGAGGTGAGTTTGTGAGGAGAGCTCGCAAGGTAAGCTCACGAGGTGATATCGCGATATAGAGATCCAAGATCGCAATACCCTGACAATGCTAAAATGAAGAGAATGGATACCACCTATAGTGGTATCATGATATCAACCTTGGGTATCACGATACCTAACATCCAAGGGAACCCCCCATTTCGAGACTATTGTGGATATAGTGATTGCCGAGAGGAGACAAAAATTAATAGTAGGGTAATTTTTGTCCACCTCCCAAAACCAATAAAAGATACATCCTAAGGGGCATTTTGGTCCAAAATTTTGGGTTATAATTAGATTAAAAGTCACTTTTGGTTAAGAACAAAACAGTAATGTAGAGGGAGCTTTTAGTTTTAGGGTTTATTTCGTCTTTTAGTTTAGGTTTAGGGTAATTTTCTTCTCCGTAGCTGTAGGATTTAGTTTTTCTACAACTTGTTTAGTTTCCTTACATTTTCTTAGTTAGTTAAGTTAGTTTTTACTATAGCTTAGATTTATTTACATGTTTAGCACATTGAATTCTCTTGTATTCACATTTTAATCCTAGTTTAATATTAGTTAACTTTGTTTTCTTTTACCTTTTAAAAATCATTGTTTTAGTATTTTTATTCATCTATCTTGCTGCCATTTTTATTCTTTAGTTTCTCAAAGTAAAAATCCAACCTTTTATCTTTTTGTTGATTTTATGTTAATGGCTTCCATGGTCATCTATTTGGTTCTTGTTAGCTTATATATGGTAATGGATAGCTAAACACTAGGGGGTTGGTTGATGGAGATGTGATTAAATAAATTTGTGGAGTTGGGGACTAAATTGCAAAATTGGACTAAATAGAATAGACTTAAAAACTTAGGATTGACATCCCTAAGGGAAAATCAAGATAAGTGAGATCGAGAGTAGATCTTTGTAGGCACCAATTTGATGAGTCCTGGGTTAGTCGGTGAGGTCGAGAGATAAACTAGACTAATTTGTCTAATTTGGTAAATTCGATGTCGAGAGGTATAATGGAGTCACTTTAGTAGTTTAAGCAAGTTAGACCCTTAATTCGATGTTTAATGAACCAAATTGAAGTCAACCAACCATTGTTTGTTATTAATTTGATAGTTTTGTAACTTTGCATGCTTTACGATTTGGTCCTTTTGCTAATTAGCTAGTAATTTAGTTTAGTTCTTTTTAATTTCGTGGCTTGTTGTACTATAGTATCTAGTGAGTAATTCTTTAGACTCTTTATTTGTACGTTTTTCGCTAGAATCCACTCAATCATTGACTCTCTTGGGTCCGATCCTTGGAATACTCTAGTGTTCCATTGACACTACAAATATTACAATTGATCTGTCACACTTGCAGACACCGCACTTATTATTTGATTGATTATTGTTTTATTGTTGATTTCTCACCCTGTTGGCGAGGACGATGAGAGGTGGTCAGTTAGGAGTTGGACAAGTTCTCCTAGTATTTTTCTTTAGTCAAGGCAATTAATGTGGTAAGACAATTCTATATAGATTTTTGCTAGATTTTTATTAAGGAGTTATTTAAAGGCTTATAAACGACCTTAATTATTTTGGTTGGAAGCTTTTAGGAATCAAGCCAATATAAATGTTATTTTGCCTCCATTTGGGACACCTCAGCTAAGAATCATGTTATGAATGCCAAGAGAATTAAAGCTTTGATTGATTTCAAAAACATGAGGCATCCAAGCTTGAGAAGTAAGGTGATTGTTCTACTACCATTACCACCATTGCTATTGTTTTTTGTCGAGCCTTCATCAGTTTCTATTAAACCTAATCAATCCACTATCTTTGTTAAACCTATCTCTTCTGTAAATGTACTACCTAGTTCATAGGTCATTTGTTTTCTTTTTAGTAATGTAAACTCTTTATGAAATTTGATTAAAGGAACATTGTGATTATAACGCCTCCAAAATTTCCACTACAACATCTAATATTCGTGTTTAGTAAATTTTGAGGAAATACGAAAATAAGTTAGATAAAGAGAATTATTTAGAAATTAGATTGATATTGGAGATTACTTTTAATGTATTTAATGTATACAAATTTTTGAATGTGAAATACGAAAAATAAAGGACAAAATTGAAATTTTTTAAAAGTTGGAGGACTAATATGTAAATTAACCAAATTAAGGATATGTGACCTAAAAATGGTTTTATGGAATGAGAATGATTGGGAATATAAATTAATACAATTAAATTAACTTGTTTAATCAATTGGAAAATATTTAAAAGTATTGGGACCAAATTGTAATTTTTTTTATTTTTACCGAGAAAAGGGTATAAACGTTATTTTCATGACCCATGGACTTGTATTAGAGATTAAATTTGATTCATGGAGTTTGATTTTGATGATTACCTATTTGTTGTGTAGAATGTGACACCCTACATCCAACTCGATCGTCGGGTCCGAATGTCGTCACATTACATTGTCGAAACAACTCAGACTATCTCAAAGCAATTAAGAAACAAATTTAAACAATTAATCATGATATATTTCAAAAAAAAATTCTACTACGAGCTTAATCATGCATTATAAATGTCTAACAACCTTATTGAACACACTTCGATATTATTCGGGGTTAAATATGTTGTCAACGCTCAAATCCAAACTCAACTATCATAATTCAACTAAATATCTCAAGACATTGAGAGCCATGTCTCCAGACATGCTTCCTTTGTTTTAGGCCCCTAGCTTTGATGTTTGATGCCTAGAGACATGAGTTTTCATGTCTCGAGACGAGACATTAAGCCTTCTATCTCGAGACATTACTCCTTTATTTTTTGTCATTTACATTCGATGTTTATCTGTCTCGAGACCAATGGATACTTGTCTCAAGACTTGGGAAGTGGTATCTCGAGACCATTATCTACAAATACCTATAATGACCATTTTATTCATAGTGTCTTAAGACAATACCCTTTTGTCTTGAGACCAAATGTCCAAAAATGCCAAAAGTAAAATATTACTTCATGCAATAAGGTACCAAATCATTCCAATGTATAACCATTATGTCACCTAATTACAAAAAAAATCAATTTGGCATCTAAAAACACACCCAAACAACTTAAAAGCAAAGTATCTAATGTAACGTCACCTAGCTCAATTACATCAATTATCAACCAAGCATAATCATGCATATAAACATTAAATTACATAGCTAAGTTCAAATTTAGGATACTCAAATGTCCAAAATATACCAAAGCATATCAAAAGACCCAAAAAAGACATTTAACCATATGACTCAACCTAGTTACATGCCTTTAACTATTTATAAGCAAAAGAATGTAAACTTGGTCTGACCTTAGCCATTGCATCCTGGATGCTTCGCAACACCTTTAATCTAGCAAACCTTTTCTATACCTATGCACAAAAACAAACAAATTCATATGCTTAGTATTGTATACTCATTTGTGCTGACATAATATAAATTCAATATGTAAAAGCATTAAGCTAATAAGCATGCTACTAATACATCATATCAATTCTAATGTCTAGTGTTTCATCAACAACTTGATATCATATTCCACTTCATTACTAATAATTTAATGATATCATTTCGTGTAGCCAATTCTCATTATAAAGAATCACCTCATATTCATTATTAGCGTGGCTAATGTCCCACATAATTTTACTATCAAAATCAAAAGGACTTATCATTTTAAGAAATTAGAATAACATTTGATAATTAGAATCAGAATAACATCTCATTACCAAAATTAAAATATCATATCATTATTTACTTTTATCCCCTATTAATTGGATGCAAACACAAGTACAGGTACGTGGATTAATCCTCTAATACTCCACAATAAGCACTGAAGTACTGATCAGGCATAAATGTACTGATCCCCCTAAAACTCCAAAATATGTACTATACCGTAGTGTCAGAATGAATTGCACCAAAGTGCCAGAATGAATCGCATCATAATGCCAGAATGAATTCCACCTTAGTCACAATAAAGTGCCAAAATGCTCCCACCAACAACATATACAAATCCCATGGCATGTCAACTAAATTATGACTATGTCTAGTGTAACCTTCCAAACCAGGCCTTCCAACCGAATTCTGAAGTGCCAAAATGCTACCAACCGAATTTTGAATGCCACATTAGCCTTTGAAATGGCCAAGTAGATCCGTTCGGTTTAAAAATAACTATTTTGATCAATTTCAAAAAAGCTTAGCATGGCTGCCTTAAGTTTATTAAAAACATTAGATTGTTAGGTCGTTTATGATTTAAGTCCAATTTATTACAGAGTCAAGTCATTTGAAAAAAACTCATGTTTCCGTTAGTAAACCTTTAAAAACTACATTTCATCAATTTGCAGCGAAAAAATGTGATGCCTTTAATAATTGTAAGAAAAATCATGTTTTAAGTCATATTAAGTTGTGTTGGGATCAATATGATTAAGCAACAAGTAAAAAATAGCAGAATAAATTGAGCAATATAACACACAAATTTAACATGGAAAAAACCCTCTAAAGAGGATAAAAAAACCACAGGAAAAGATAATTTTATTATAATGGCAAAAGAACAAAGAGTGCAAAAGATGGAGATAAAAATTAAACCCCAAAAACCCGAAAATAAAGAACCCTCAAAATGTAAACACAAAATTCTCTAAATGTGTTATGAGTTCTAACCTCTAATGAGTGTTTTTTCTAATGTTGTAAAAGAGCCAATTTATAGGCTAAATTCATAGGCCAAATAATAATAAAATAATCTAAACTAATCAGAGTTTGATTGAAACAAATAAACAGAGTTTAACTGAAAGATTATTTCTCAAATTTGATTGAAATAGGAGTCATACTCAACAAATCTCTACCTTGACTCATATTTCCACAATGCCATCTTTGCCAAAGCCCATCACGGGCCAATCTTAAACTATGCATGGCATTAATTGAGTCAAATCTGTGCTTAGAAACTAGAAGACTTCTAGCCTTCGACTTGTACACTGCCAAGTTAAAACTAACCCGAGTTTGATTTTCATGAACACGGTGCTCTAACTTTTCAAAACTTGTATCCAAAAGAGAACCTCTCTTCAACAAAACAGTCATACCTTTTTCTCTCCTATGACCAAGTTGCCTCCGCTCCAAACGAGTTGAATTCGACTCCGTAATGGACGAGGGACGTCTGATTTCACCGGTCACTATAGAACCTTCTAGAATATAAAGATTGCCAGTTCTTTTACCTTTTAACAAAACGAGAGCTCCACGAGATACATTAATGTCGCTCGACTCGATGTTGGTTCTTCATGCTTTCAAGTTTAAAATACTCAAGGAGATGACATTCTTTCGTAAATCAGGTACATACCTGAGATTTGAGAGTGTCCTAATCGTCCCATCATGTATCCTAATTTTAACAGTGCCAATACCAATTACCTTACTAGATGAATCGTTTCCCATGCGCACAACTCCACCTTCAACCGAACTGTATGTGGAGAACCATTCTCTATTAGGACACATGTGGAAAGAACATCCAGAATCTAGGATCCACTTGGACGTGAGCTTGGAGCTATCGCTTGTTACACTAACAAGAAATCATCACCGCTTTTATTGGCAAAATTAGCACCAGCTACATCTTCCTCGTTACTTTCAGCAGCTCTTTTATTTCGTAGTTTATAACAATCTGCTTTGATGTGACCTAACTTTTTACAATAGCAACACCTTTTGTCTCGTTTCTTTGATGTTACCAAAATGGAAGCTTACCTATCTACCTTGCTATCCAAACCAAACTCATTGTCGAGTTTGTCTCTACCATAAATCAGGGTCTCCCTGAAAAACTTGTATGAATGGGGTAAAGAGCACAATAATAGCATAGTTTAATCTTCATCGTTAGTATGAACCTGAACGTTCTTTAAAATATTTAAAAGAGTAATGAATTGACTAATGTGATCTCTAAGAAGCTCACCTTTGTTCATGCGAAACGTAAATAGACATTGTTTCAACACTAAACGGTTAGCCAAAGACTTAGTCGCATAAAGAGTTTCTAACCTTTTCCACAAGGCGGATGAGGCCTTCTCCATCAATACCTCCTACAATACGGTATTTGCGAGGCACAACTGGATTGCAGACAAGGCCTTTTCATCAAGCTCTTCCCATTCTATTTTATTTAGATTCTCAAGCTTTTTCCCGGTAACAACCTTTTTCAAGCTGATTTGAACTAGAATTACCGTCATCCAAACTTGTCACAGATTAAACTTGCTCTAATACCACTTGTTGGGATCGATCCGATTAAGCAACAAGTAAAAAATAGCGAAATAAATTAAAATTTTGAACACACAAATTTAACGTGGAAAAACCCCTCCAATGAGGATAAAAAAACTACGGGCAAAGATAATTTTATTATAATAGCAAAAGAATGAAGAGTACAAAAGATGGAGATAAAAATTAAACCTTGAAAACCCGAAAATAAAGAACCCTCAAAACGTAAACACAAAATTCTCTAAATGTGTTGTGAGTTCTAATCTTTAATATGTGTTTTTTCTAATGTTGTAAAAGATCCTATTTATAGGCAAAATTCATAAGTCAAATAATAATAAAATAATCTAAACTAATCAAAGTTTGATTGAAACAAATAAACAGAGTTTAACCGAAAGACTATTTCTCAAATTTGACTATAATAGGAGTCATAATCAACAAGTTGTTTATTAAATTAGCTCGATTTTATCCAAAATTCCATGCATGCAAAACAGTAAGAGTCGAAGCTTGATGTGGTTAAACAACCAGTAAGAATATGTAGTAAAACTACCAATAATTTGCAAACAAGTTGTTAGTAAGTTGCGATAAGTTGTCGGTACTCCAAAAATACTCTGAGGCGTAGGTATACTGCTAAACAATAATACGGATAATCGTTGGTACTCCACGAAACTCCTCTGTCACCATCAATCCCAAACCCATCCAATGCAATATGGCATACCAATAATATAACATATCATGCTAATCAGTACAATACAAATAACATTGGCATGTTTAACACACTCCTAGTTTACCAATTTCAGTGGCATGCTTATGCATACAGTCAATAAGCATTAATACATCACACAACCCAGTAAACATATATCAGAAATTATAATCGACACTTCCACATTTAGTTAGTCACCATAAAGACCTTACACATTTTACCATCATCTATTCGCACTTATCGTGGCCGGCAATCACTTACCCAACTCAAGGTCATTCGGCCATGCTCAAATCAACATGAAAAATTTGACGACATGATTATTTCATTATTTCAATAATCATCAAACACTCAAAGGTAAAGACCCTTACCTAATTAATCATGAAACCAAAATACTAACTAATGCTATCCTGCAGCCCCAATGTTTAGGACAAACAGATCCCAATCAAATCTATATGTGACACATACAAAACATAATTAAACCAACCTTCAATCAACCATACAGGATTTGGCCAAAACAAGAAGTAAACTAGAATTTCATATATGAGTTTCTAAGATCACTTACTCTTCTACCAATAAAAAAAAGATGCAAACAACCTCAAAACTCACTAGAGATTTGAGGAGTTCAGATTTGGACCTTTGACAAAGAAAAATTCACAAAATTAGTAAACTATATATTCGGTCATAGTCATCGAAATATCTGGCCATCACAGTGAAAAAGAAAAGAACAACAAAATTAGGCCAGATCTAAACCACTTTCACTTCTCGATTTCTAGATTTGAAATAATGAATCAATAGAAAATGGATGAATACTTTAGTCGGCTAAGACAGGATGCTGATTTTGGAACAAAAATAAAATAAAAGTGTGCAAAATTGGTGTGAAAATGGCAGAAAAATCAGCAGCAAAAATTCAGCCAAAGAGATAGAAGAAGAGATTAGCAGAAAATAGAAAAACAAGAAGAGAAGATGATCAATAACGCAGCGCAAAGGAGGAAGGAAAAGAAAAAAATAGAGAAAAAAGGAGAAACAGTAGAAGGAGACAACAATGAGGGAAACAAAATGAAAAAAACTAACAAAGGAGAAAATAACATTTATACCTAGGTTACTAGGTAGGGACAACACACTAAGATTTTTGGGCAAAAATATAAAATTTTTTACGGGAGATGGGAATCAAACTCGGGTCTCAAGAATAACTCACTAAGTCTTAACCATCTAGCCAATAACTCAATCTCGTTTAAAATCTTACAACATTTATTTTTAAAATAGGACGTGTCACTTACTAGGTTTTAGAGCAAAATTGTACAAAATAAAAATGATGTGAGGGAATAGATTCGAACTTGGATTTCACGAACAAATTCACTATCAGTTAACCATTAGACCAGTAACTCATTTAATTATCAAACGTATAAAGATAACCTTAAAAATCAGGGCATAACCACTCTCGATTCACAAACTTGATTCTACTAACCCGATTTTTGAGATGTGACATCTAACACTATTTAATAGGGCAATTTCATAATTTCATAGTACCATACATACAATATTCATAGTTTCTAATATTTTATACCGACCATACATATATAATTTTCTCAATATCATTTATAATATTTAATCAACATGAACGCATAATTCCACCTACTTCTCATCAAAATGCGATAGTAGTTAAGCTTATCTCAATAGCTTTATAATTCATATTTCACCTTATATATACTTCAATTACTATCATCATGATCTTATAGTTTATGCTGAACCTTATACCAATTTTATTCGCGAATAAAGACACTTGTTATTTCAAAAATTATTATCTAATTTATTAACTTATCTTGACATCAATATAATTAATATCATAGCTTTGTATCAAATCATATAGCCAAGCATTGCAGTTTAGCTTTCAATCTCCATTACATAAACTTAGCTTGTTCTTTAATCAAGCTTAAAGGTCACGACTTGATATTTACACTACCATTTGTATTACAATCACAACATGAAACAAACATACTTTGAAATTTATAGCCATCATTAATTTAAAATATATAATCACCAATTAAAAACAAGGAATAAGACATTTCAAGTTAATGCAAATTGGTTTCGCTATCTAACGTTCGATATCGCCTTCAACCTTTGACAATACGGTTTTCTTCTTCTTCGTTCGATAATTCGACTATAAAGATGATATTAGTTCACATTCGATAAAGGTATAACCAACAACCAGCATAATTTTACACTTTTATAATTAAATCCTTTTTTAACCTTAACGTGTGAAATGCTTATATCTCATTATTTACTCGATTGAATCAAAATCTGAATTTATAGAGTTATCTCTCGTATTTTTTGGCTTTTCTTATCCCAGTTAAACTCTATTTTTAGTTTCTAACTTAAACTCGGATTAGTGTAGGTTATTTTAATATTATTTGACCTACAAATTTATTTTAATATTATTTGACCTACAAATTTAGTCTATAAATAAACCCTTTTTCCACCCTAGAATAATAACCCATTTCATATTCAAGTATTAACTTTTCCAAGCTTTCTGAGAATTTTGTGTTTACATTTTGAGGTTTATGTCGAGTTTCTGGGTTTAGATTTATCTTTATCTTTGTACTCTTCGTTTTTGTCGTTTGAATGAAATTATCTTTGCCTGTGGTTTTTTATCTTCTTCAGAGGGGTTTTTTCACGTAAAATATTTGTGTTAATATAATCTTTTCGTTTGGGTGATATAATGTTTTTGGTTTGGATGAGGTACTCAAATGTTAATATGATAAAGTAAATGTATATGTGAAAAGGATATATTGAATGCCAATTAAGGCTTGGATATGTAAAACGGTCCCGTTTGAGCTATGTGAATTCTTAGGATACAAATGACATGTCATTAGGGATTATATGGTTTCAGGTGTTGGTCTTAAATGTCTTACCGATGGTTGAAGTCCTGCATTTGTTGCATATTTAAGGCCTAAATGTATATGTTTGCTAGGTTTATAATGAATTTTAGGTAATTAATATTAAATGACATTATTGATCTGTATTGATTTTAATTATTCTATTTTATATGATAATGCTCCGTAATCCTAATCTGACAACGAATACGGGTTAGGGGTTTTACATTTAGTGGTATGAGAGCTACGATTTAGTTGATTCTCAGACTAAGCATAGCTAGTAAGGAGTACAAAATACATGTCATTATATAACCTGTGATAGTGTGATATCTTCTGACTTAAATTGAATCATGTTTTATATATATAGATAAAAGATGTCATCCAACCGAGCTGATTCGATGAGGTTGAAAGTAATGCTCAAGCCTTTGTTCAAGGAGTAACTAGTAGTGACCCCATAGCTGAGGGCCAGGAAAGTGAGGCGAAAGAAGCCTTTTTCCATATGATGTTCGAGTGGTTTTCTGTATTTGTTACAATGAAACCTATGGCTAAACGACCTCCACCCCCTCCCATACCCCAATATGTTCTCTCTATTCCTCAAGGTTTAGAACATATATGAGTGAGTAGACCTTTAGTAGAAAAAATTTGTAAGTATGGGGCAGAAGTTGATCTAGAAAAATTTGAGTTTTGGTTAGAGAATATTATCAGAGTTTTTGATGAACTGTCTTCTGCTGATAATTTGAAATGTGCAATATCGTTGCTAAAAGATTCAACGTATCAGTGATGGAATACTTTAATAACGGTGGTACCAACATATCGTGTGAATTGGGATTTCTTTCAAACTGAATTTAAAAAGAAATACATCAGTCAGAGGTATCTTGATAAGAAAAGGAAATAATTTTTAGAGTTGAAGCAAGGTCATCGATCGGTAGCAGAATATGAAAGAGAATTTATGTAACTCAGCAAGTATGCTCGAGAATGTATACCAACAGAAGTTGTTATGTGCACTCAGTTTGAAGATGGTTTAAACGAAGACATCAAATTGTTAGTAGGGATTCTAGAATTGAAAGAATTTATGGTATTGGTGGATCGAGTGCATAAGGCTGAAGAACTTAGTAAAGCTAAAAGAAAGGCAAATTTTGAGGCTCGTGACACAGGTAAACGATCAATAGGAAAATCATTTTCATCTCTATTGAAGAAATTGAAAGAATTTCATAATTGTACATCAACTTCAATTGGAATTTCGGGAAGGGATCAAGGGAAGCAACATTCAAGTTTGAGACCCTAGTCTATTTTTGTAGCAAGTGTAGGGAGTGTTCGTAATAATAAACCTGAATATTAACAGCGCAATAGATGAAATTTCAGAGAGTGTAGATTGAGAGATGGATCATGCTTCAAATGTGGTTCATATGATCGTTTTCTTCGAAATTTCCCTAAAAGGTCTAATAGAGACAAAGCTCAGAATACACGGTTGAGTAACGCGACTTCAAGAGGGAGGCCAGCTAGAAATAGTGGTAATGTGGAAAATAGTCGAAGTGGAATGGAAGATTCTACAGTTAGATCTAGGGCTCGGGCACCAGCTAGGGCCTATGCAATTGAAGCTCGTGAAGAAGCTTTGACACCTGATGTGATTATCGATACATTTTTTATCTTTGATACTAATGTTAATGCTTTGATTGACTCGGGGTCAACACACTCATATATATGCACAAATTTATTATCGGATAAGAAAATACCTTTTGAGTCGACTGAATTTGTGATCAAATTAACGAATCCTTTAGGTCAGCATGTGCTAGTTGATAAAGTTTGTAGAAATTGTCCTCTGATAATTTTGATTGCAACTTTCTGGTGGATTTGATGTTATTACCATTTGATGAATTTGATGTGATTTTTGGCATTGGCTGGTTGACTTTTCATGATGCAGTTGTGAATTGACGAAAGCAAATTTTGTTGAAATGTCAGAATGGTGAAATAGTCTGAGTTGAATCAGATAAATGTGACAGTTTAGTTAATATCATTTCAACTATGTCAGCTCAGAAATATGTCAAGAAAGGTTGTGAAGCATATCTAGCTTATATACTTGATTTTGGGGCTTTAGAATTGAAATTAGAGTTAGTTCTGACTATTTATGAATTCTCAGATGTGTTTCAAAAAGAATTACCAGAGTTACTGCCAGTCAGAGAGGTTGAGTTTGCTATTGAATTAGTACCGAAAATTTCTCTAATATCGATAGCTTCGTATAAAATGGCATCTACAGAATTGAAAGAGTTGAAAGCACAGTTGTAGGAATTGATAGACAAAGGATTTATGCAGCCTAGTTTTTCTCCCCAAGGTACTCCTATATTGTTTGTTAAGAAAAAAGACGGGTCAATGCAGCTATATATTGATTATCAATAGTTTAATAAGGCCACAATCAAAAACAAATATCCATTGACGTGTATTGATTATCAATAGCTTAATAAGGTGCAACAATGTTCTCAAAGATTGATCTCCGTTCTGGATATTATTAGCTACGGGTTAAAGATTCTAATGTGCCGAAGACTGCTTTTATGACTAGGTATGGACATTATGAATTTTTAGTTATGCCATTTGGTTTAACCAATTCAGCTGTTGTGTTTATGGATTTGATGAACATAATATTTTGGCCGTATTTAGATAGATTTGTGGTTGTATTCATTGATGATATTCTGATCTATTCCCGAGACAAGATTGAGCATGCACAATAGTTAAGAGTAATATTGCAAACATTGCATGAGAAATAGTTATTTGCTAAATTTAGAAAATTAGAATTCTGGCTGCAAGAAGTTAGATTTTAGGACATGTTGTATCGGTGGGTGGTATTAGAGTGGATCCGAGTAGAATATCAACAATTATAAACTGGAAGCCTCCGAGAAATGTTTCAGAGATTAAAAGTTTCTTGGGTTCAGCCGAATATTATCAGAGATTTGTTATAGGGTTTTTGGTGATTTCTGCAATGTTGATGAAGCTACTCTAGAAAGATGTTAAGTTTGAATGGTCTGAATAATGTCAGTAAAGTTCTGATCAGTTGAAAGTATTGTTGACTAAAGCTGCTCTATTGATTCAGCCAGAGCCCGATAAGGAATTTGTGGTCTACAGTGATGCTTCACTCAATGGTTTAGGTTGCGTTTTGATACAAGAAGGCAAAGTGGTAGCTTATGCTTCCCGTCAAGTGAAATCGTACAAGAAAAAATTACTTGACTCATGATTTAGAACTTGTAGCTATTGTGTTTGCTTCAAAAATCTGGAGGCACTATTTGTTCAGAGAAAAATGTCACATCTATACGGATCACAAAAGCTTGAAGTATTTGATGTCACAAAAAGAATTAATTTTGAGACAACATGGATGGCTGGAGCTACTAAAAAGATTACGATTGGATCATTGATTATCATTCGGGAAAAGCTAATGTGGTTGCTGATGCTTTAACTAGAAAATATTTACTGGCTTTGCGAGATTTGAATACTCGTTTGAGGTTGATTGATGATGGTTCCAATGTAGCGGAATTAAAAGCTAAAATGACATTTCTGTAATAGATTTGTGAAGCTCAGAAAAGTGGTTCTTAGTTGATTGCTAAACGAGAACAGATTGAAAAGACATCTGATTCAGAATTCCATGTTAGTTCTGATGGTAATTTATATTTCTGAAATAGAATTTGTGTTCTAAGAAATTCTAATATTATACAGAAAATTTTACAAAAAGCTCACAACAGTAATTATTCGATACACCTTGGTAGTAACAAAATGTACGGTGATTTGAAACAAATGTATTGGTGGCTAGGTATGAAATGTGAAATTTTAGAGCTTGTATCAAAATGTTTGATTTTTCAGCAAGTTAAAGCCAAGCATCAAGTACCTTCTGGACTGTTATAGCCTGTTATGATATCAGAATGGAAATGGAAAAGGTTACGATGGATTTCATGTCAAGGTTACCCTTGTTTCCATGGAAGAAAGATGTTATTTGGGTTATTATGGATCATTTGGCTAAATCTGCACATTTCATTTTAGTACTTACGGATTATTCACTTGAGAAGTTGGCAGAACTATACGTTTCTGAGATTGTTAAACTGCATAGTGTGCCAGTGTCTATTATTTAAGATAAAGATCCATGATTTACTTCTAAATTTTGAAGCAAATTAAATGAAGCTCTGGTACTCGACTACATTTTAGTACAACATTCCATCCAAAGACTAATGGTTAGTCTGAGCGAGTGATACAGATACTTGAAGACATGCTCTGTTTTTTCATTTTAGAGTTTGAGGGTAGCTGGGAGAAATTTCTTCCGTTAGTTGAGTTTGCATATAATAATAGCTATCAAGCGAGTATTAAAATGGCATCGTATTAAGCTTTGTATGGCCGAAAATGTAGAACACCATTATACTAGACTTAATTAAGTGAGAAAAGCTTTTTGACGTCAATTTGATCTGTGAAACTGAAGATAAAGTCAAAGTAATTCATGATTGTTTGAAAGATGCTTTTGATCGTCAAAAATCATATACGAATTTGACAAGAAAAGATATTGAATTTCAAATTGACGATAGAGTGTTCTTAAAAATATTACCTTGGAGAAAAGTTCTTCATTTTGGCCGAAAAGGAAAGCTTAGCCCACGATTCATCGGGTTATATGATAACATTGAGAGAATTTGGTCGATAGCTTACCATTTAACTTTACCATCTGAGTTAGAGAAAATACAAAACGTGTTTCATGTATCAATCTTACGGAGGTATCGATCTAACCCTTCACACGTGATATCTCTTATTGATGTTGAAATTCAGCCAAATATGTCATACAGTGAAGAATCGATTAGAATTGTAGCCCAGAAAGTTAAAAAAATTAAGGAATAAACGTATAGCTTTGGTTAAATTTCTCTAGCAACGTCATGGGGTCGAGGAAGCTACTTGGGAACCAGAAGAAGCTATGAAAGTGCAATACCCGAACCTATTTTCTGGTAAGATTTTCGGGGATGAAAATTCCTTTAGGAGGGAAAGTTGTAACAACCCATTTTTAGTAGTGTGGAAACAGTGGTTTCGGGACCACGATTCTGATGAGAGAATAAATATTTTATTATTTATTTAAATTCTATGGGGTTATATTAGAGTTGTATTGAAGTTTCGTTAAGAAATTTTGAAGTTTAAATGGTGAATTAGGTAAAAAGAACTAAATTGAAAAAGGTGCAAAAGTTAGATTCTACTAGTTAAAAGGATTAAATGGTTATTGAAAGGAAGATTAATAGGCTTAGATGGTATTTATACCATATGAAAAGTTAATGGACAATTAAGGGTTTAATTTTTTCATTTTATAAACAAATAAACTAAAGGTAAACTGGTAATTAAATAAACAAATCTTAAACTAAACTAAGCAAATAGTGTCATCTTCTTAAAATTCTTCTCTTTCTCCAAAATTGAAGAAATAAAACACCATTTTCATGGCTTTAAGGTTCGTCCAACATAGAAGCATTGCATGGTATGCATTTGAGCCCCGTTTTTATTAATTTTCATGTTTTGAAGTTCAATTTTAGCTTAAACCACTTAGCCCGGGGGTTAATTTGCACAATTGTTAGAGGTTGAGGGACTTTCCATAGTTGATTTTGAATATGTTTCGATGTTAGTTGATAGATTATTAATGTTGATGGTCAAAAGAACATGTTTTGCTGAGTGATTTTTTATGAATTTAGGATTAATGATTAATTTGTTGAAAATGTAAAATTCATTGGTTTTAATGTGAATTGTTGGTAATTATGGGCTATTCAATACCCCTAGGAGAACTGGTTAATATGGGTTTAGGTTAAAATGGTTAAATTTCAAGTTCGAGCTTAAGGAATAATTTGTGAAAAAGTTAAAATAGGAGGGGTAATTTTGTAATTGCATGATAATATGAATCATAGATTGAATTAAATACATGAGGTTATTTGAAGTACTTAATTGAATGAAATTATCTATTTAGATTAAGATAAACAACAACTGGACTTAAACCGGGGAAAGACGAAAGCTTTGGATTAGTCTCCAACTCTACTTTTGGACTATAATTATCAAGGTAAGTTCGTATGAATTATAATCTTACTAAACATAGTTTGATTGATTATTTGTTATATTATGTTAGTTATAAATTGACTTAAAATATATATATCGATAGTTTGAGAAATTGACGGATAAATGATCTCGTTTAAACCTTAAGAATTCTTAGGATACAAATGACATGTCATTAGGGATTATATGGTTTCGGGTGTTGATATTGAATGTCTTACCGATGATTGAAGTCCTGCATTTGTTGCAGATTCTCCATAGCTCGTGTGAGCAGCATTGTGTAGCTAACATTCCGACCCACAGCTCGTGTGAGAACTATTGAAAAGGAAAGGTTGTGATTATATAGAAAGACACACTATGTGTGGGCATTCCTGAGTATCCAATGTAATTTTAGATGGTTCAATGGGTAAGTAAAGGTAAATGGCAAGGCATGTATTCAAATGGATAATTGTTCATAAAATTATGAAAGGTAAATTGATGAATGCAAATGAATTGAAGGGAACTAAATGATTATGTGATGAATGATACGTTCATGAAGAATCATTTGTGAAATGGTTGATTTTCTATATGTTTTATGCATGAGCTTACTAATTTTTTAGTTTGGTGGTGCTTATAGGATTGTATTAAGCTTATGAGGATGGTAAAGATGTTATGCATATTTTATAAATTGAGCTTAAGAATCGTAAGTTTTTGCTTGAGTTTATACGAGCTTACTAAGCTTTAGTTCCTTACGTAGTTATTTTACTTTGTTTCATAGATTATCAGAAGCTCAATCGGTTGGAAGCTTGTTGGAGTTCTATCACACTATCCAGCAACCATTTAGGTGGTTTTTGAGTTATTTTGGCCAATGTTATAAATGGCATGTATAGGAATTTATATAATGGTAGTTTTTGAATGAGTTAATGGTCAATTTGGTATGTATATGTCTTTGGTGTATATATTTTGTTTGTTGGACATATAGTGCTTGGCGAGCTTTTGTCATTTGGGTTACTTTTAAGTACTTTGTAATATATGGTCCTTTTGGTATGTTTTATGGTATGTGAATGGTTTGACAATTGATGTCATTAGGTAGCTAAATTGGTTATGATTTGTGCTTGAAATGTGGCATTATAGCCTTGTTTTGATTGAAGTTGTTTTGGTATAAATGTAGTGCATTTGAATGGTATATTGGTTAGGAGAAATAGGTTGATTGAATTGGTATGTTTATATGTGTTTGAAGTGTCTTTAAGTCTATTGAATGTATGCATAAATGGAGTAGATGATTGGGGAAGTTTTGGACTTAAAATGGCTTGTTTGTAGGGTCAAATTGTGAAACACACAGCCTAGGACACGGGCTATCACATGGCCTAACTACACGGCTGTATGGCACTTATTATTTCAAGTCAGTGGCTTACACGGTCTAGCACACGGCCTGCAACACGACCGTATGACACGACCTGGTACACGATCTGCGACATGATCGGTTGATCCAACTCAGTAAGTTACACAATTTAAGACACGACTAAGACATGGACATGTGTCCCATCATTCGAATGCCACACGGTCTAGGCTATGTCACACAGCCGTGTGGCTCCTATTTTTAAAATTTTCAACTTTTTCCCAAATTTTTTGAATTGTTTTAAATTAGTTTCAAATTGATTCCAAACTATTTTTATGGCCTCGAAGGCTCGATTTAAGGCCTAAATGTATATGTTAGCTGTAACACCCCAAACTCGGCCTAGACGTTATGGCCGAATCTAGCGATGCCATATGGAAACGGATTTGAAGACAAGATTGCCGAGTTTAAAAACTGTTACAGTAAGTTAGCTTTTATTTAATTCGAAAAATAAAACTAGTTGATTTGCTTTAAAACTTGTCTCTTAGCAGAAGCTTTTGTAACCAATTAATTTAGGGGAAATCGTTCCTATTTACGAAAAACCTTAGTATTTAGAAAAAAAACGTGTTTTATGGAGTTGTAGTTTTAAAAAAAATCTATAAAAAAATAGTATAAAGTCCCAAATTTAAAGTCAACCAGTCCATAGTCCAGAAGATACATCAAAAACCCCAAATAAGTAACAAATTCTAGGCATTAATGGAAAACAATCTAAAATTTACGTGTGGCCACTGTTGAGACCTCCGCTGCACCAACCCGTCAAGACTGGGGATTACTTGTACAGGTTAAATAGAGAAAGAGTGAGTTTTCACAAACTCAGTGTGTAATCCCCACAGAAAACATGCATACAGATAATCAAAAGAATTCAGTTAGATACAGTCTGGGGCCCGTGCCCATCACAGAATCAATTTGGGCCTTAACCCATTCAGATACAGTCTTGGAAATACATTAGCACCTTGGCCCATATCAGATACAAAATGCAGATACACTAAATCAGAATCCTACCTACCAGCCTCTACACACCATCTCCGTCCAACTCTACACACCATGTGAGGATTAAATCAACCCACCCATCCCTACACACCATGTTGTACCAAAATGCAGCACATAATCAGAAGGTTGCAGCTGAGCTGCCAGATAACAGGCTTAATAGCCTTTCAGACACTTTCTCCAAATATCATCAACTCACCCCGATGCAATGCAACATACAAAATATGTCATACCATTATGCAATTAATAGTACATACATTCAGATATCATAAGTCATGCTCGGTATAAAAATCAAACAGACAGATCACGCATATAGGGGTTTAAGTAAAGCTTACTGACCCTAAAGTAAGTCCACAGTCGACTTGAGCGACCCGTGCAACCTTACAGAAATTTTCACAAAAATGGGCTTACATGCCCATGTGGCCCACTCAGCCCAAATTGTCCTTGGCGATGTGATCCATTTTTAATGTAACCCGTGCTAGTTAATTATTCATATATGTTTTCACTATTTACTTATATGTTCCTTCAAAGTTGTCTACTTGCGTCACTGTTACTAAATTATTTATATCTTGAGCTGCAGAATTCTGAATTAAGATCCGCTTTATTTCTTTGAAAATAGACTCAAAATACTTTCTACCATAAAATTTTCAAAATTTTTGGTTTATCCAATAAGTACATTAAAATCTTCAAACTTACCCCTATTCTGGTATCTGACAGCTTCGCCCCTTCTTTGCTAAAAATTAATTATCTCTTAGTACAAAATTTGGATGATGTTTCCATTTATTTCTATTGAAAATAGACTCATTAATAATTTAAAAATGTAAATTTTAACCCCTAATTATTTTTCTCCAATTTTTGATGATTTTCCAAAGTCAGAACAGGGGAACTCAAATTCAATCTAACCTTGTCTCACAAAGTTAGTTATATCTCACGATTTACAATTCCATTACTTACACCATTTCTTCTATGAGAAACTAGGCTCAATAAACTTTAATTCTATATTTTTATTCTCTAATTCGATTTCTACAATTTATAGTAATTTTTCAAATTTAGCCTACTGCTGCTGTCCAAACAGCAAGTAATTTTGGCTTTTCTCCGAATCCCATTTTTTTTTTTTTGCATTTCAGGTACACACCTGGTTTTGTTTGATGCTAAAACAGTCCCCGAGCACTCCAAAGCCTATAATCAAGACACTCAGCATCAATTTAATGGATTTACAAACGAATTGACAACTAAGAACGAACAGAAACCCAACTTACCACCAAAGATAACCCTCGGTTTTGACTATTGTTAAGATGAGAATACTGAATTCACCAGTCCAAGCCTCCCCCTATGCCCAAATCACAGAGAAAAACTATTACCACTTTAGCCGTTAAGAGATTCATGATAGAAATGAAGAGAAACACTTACTGAAACTAAGCGAGCACTAACCGCGTGTGAAAACGAAGGAAAATAAATGGATTAGGGAAAAATCAAGAAGAATAAAAGAAGAGAAAGATGGAAAAACTCAAAGAATTTTGGCAAGAGGAGAGGGAGAATAATAGACAGCAGAATTTTTTTTGGAAAAGAGAGTCAAAATTCGGTTATGAGAAAAAATAAAATAAAATCCTGATAACCCCTAAAATCCCTTAATCTTCACCCCTAATTCCCAGTACACATCCACTACTCAGAATCCCCCTATTACACAACTCTATCCCAAAATCTGAGCAAAAAAAACAATACCCTTACCTACATAGGGACTCAAACACAAGACCTCCACCATAATAACACACCATTTAACCACCAGACTAGCAGCCCATTCTAATGTAATTTATCCAACAATCAAATAAAAGCCTACTAAACAAGAGTAAGGCCTAATTCATTCAAAATACCAAAATTTGCCCAAGCGAAGGCTTGAACTTGAAACCTCCCAAACACTCCTAGAACACAAAACCACTAAAGTTGACAGATATTTATGTCATATTTTCACAATAATGAAATTAGAAATTTAAGGACGTTACATTAGCTAGGTTTATAATGAATTTTAGGTAATTAATATTAAATAACATTATAGATCTGTATTGATGTTAATTGTTCTATTTTGTATGATAATGCTCTATAACCCTAATCTGACAATGGATACGAGTTAGGGTTGTTATATTTTCTGGCTTCATATTCATACTTTTATTTACCTCGCTGGTTTAACTTAGCAAAAGATAACGCCACGAGCAGTTATACAGGTTGTCAACTACCTTTGGCGAACTTATAGATACTACACCACTATGGAGGGTCCTTACCCTGATCCTTTTATTTCATATTTAACTCAATATCGGCTTACCAAAGTATCCCAAAATTCAACACCTTAGCCCGTGCGTAAATTTTCTTTAGAGGAAGAGCCATTTGCTAATAACCCCATATATGGCCCTTGAATATGAGGTCTGCCTGATAGTTAAGTACCTTTTTTTTCCTTATAGACTCGTATTGGTAGGAAGGTCCCATAGGACTTTCCCTCTTCAAATTATTCGACACTTCTATAAATAGATGGTCCCCAATGAACTACCTCTTCCTTAGATTGTATAAAATGATTTCCCTTTTATAAGAAAAATCCTTAGTGGATTTCATAACGCCAGATGACCCTATCAGTCATCCTCCTCATTTGTTGGACCTTGGTGGACTTTCCACTTTTCTAGCGACCCCTTTATCGATGAACACTTAGAATTTAAACCTAAAAATTCGCTCTATTACTTCATAGCTGGCGATGGTTTATACATCAACCCTGGCAAGCTCTTATTGGTGGATACTTACTTACAAATAATGTGAAGGAAATGCCCCTTCCTTTCACATATGCCCTCGTTTATGATGCTTCTACCAGTTTTTCTTACTCTTGTATTTTGGCGAATCCTCTTATTATCATATTAGTTGCGTTTTCAAACGCGCCATGACCATCATGCTAGACTGCTCGACATGCGAGTCATACAGTGACTTCCCTTTTTATGCCTTGACAGGCTTCTCGGTTCACTATCTTGGTGGACTCTGTCATTGCCATAAAGTGTACATGTTTACCACTAGATCGTGACATGGCCAACCATAGACTTTTGATTCCGAATAATCGGTAAACCCATTTTGAGGTGTCACCCTGTAGGACTAGTATTCCATTTACACGGTGTCGCCCCGAAGGACCTATATGCTGTTTACTCAGTGTCGCCCTAAAAGACCAGTAGATAACCATTCCTTGATGTCACTAAACTCCTTCAAATCCCCTTTCAATCCGTCTATTCCTTTATTACGCCAATTTCCTATCTTCACTAACCCATCAAAGTAACGCCCTCCATACTCTGCATTTTATAAACAAACTTTCTACACATAATAATTCACATATTACTATAACATATGGTACGCCATATATCAATACGACAATACAAACCAAATCTTGCATTCAAAGAACATACTTGCAATCATTCATATATTTCCATAGCATTATGCATGCATAGCTTACTCATCCATCATAATCATATACACCTATGAAATTCAGACTGAACTTGCAATAGATACACAAGCAGAACATTCTAGAACAACAACAAACAAGCATTCAAAATGGACTGCAGAATCTCACCTGCTATCCTTCATCCTCGCTAGCTTAGCTTGTCTGAATGCTAAAGCCTCCTTCGTCCCAACAGCTAATCATGACAACCAAATATATCAGTTAAATCGAAGGCATTCAAGTTTTAAATCCCCGAATCTAGTTTCATGCAAAATTTTTTGAAGATTTCATAAACCACTTAACTTTTCTTTCCTCAATTTCACGATTACATTAAGATTAAGAAAATTACTAGTTCACCGGATTTACTACATTCTAGACTTAAACCACACGATCACTACCCCATGCAAGACTCTCTTTAATTTTCTCTTCTTTGGACTAATCGAATACGACAAAACAAATAAGAAGAAAATATAAACAGAATTGAAAATAATTTCCTCTACTAAATATGGCTTCTCTCATATAAATAACCCTTCTCGTACGATCACTAAAACCCTAATTAAGTCATCCATAAATAATCATGTTGTCTCCCACCAAGGAACCAGTTGATTCCAACTTAATCGGACCAGGATCAAATCCTAAATATTTGCTATTTAGTCACCTAATTTTCTAGATTTCTCAGTAGAGTTTGTCAATCCCCTAATTTCCTTCAATTTACTCCCAATTTTCCCCTAAATTTTAAACTTTATTGGAAATTGAGTGTGACAATTTAAACCAACTAATTCTATTGGGAACCCTTGTTCTTCTGTTAATTACACCCACATCCGCTCGTTAACATTCCTAAAGGATTTAGCTACTCATGAATCTTGGGACCATTTTTCTAAGAATTAATTTAATCATGCAAAAACATAACTTAAACTAAAATGAAAGGAAAATCGATATTGATCCGTTTGATAAACTGAATGTACTCGGTTCCATGAATTCCTTTAATAACTATAGAGATATCGATGTTGACAGGCAACAAGTGAAAGAAAAACATTAAAATACTTAATAACCAAGTCTTTCACTCAAATCAAATCCAAGTCCTAACAAGAAATAAAAACTGTTTTAGAAAGAAAATTAAAACCTAATTAAAACCTAAGTCTAAAACTAAAATCTAAACTCTACCCTAACAACTTGCCTCCTTAGCTTAGCATAAGCTTTGCTATTTATAAGCAAAATTAGTTGCTCACTTAGGTCAATTATGAGCCTTAATTAAGTTAAATATGGATTGTACAGATGAAAATACCCTTAATTAATTTTTGCCCTCCATTAAACCTGTGTCGCGACATAGGCTTATGTGTCTCGTGATGTACAACTTCGAATACTAAATCTGGAACTTGTCCGATTGTGTTGTGATCCCAGAAGCTCATGTTGCGACTCAGTTTTCATTTCTTATGCTTTTAGGACTAAAAATAGGTGTCATGCACATTCTATTAACTCATTAAAACTACCTTAAGGCCCATATTGGCCCAAGAGGTTAATTAACGCAAAATTATGCATAAAAACACTTATTTTGCAATAAATTAAATCTAAGTTATTGAAACTGAAAATGCTATAAAATAACCTAAAGTGACCTAAAAACAAGCTTGTTAAGTGCCGAAAAGTACCTAATTTGCCACTACAAATTGTGGCAGGTCAGGCCTCTAGTAGGAAGTGGTTGCCTTCCTTCAACACCAACAAGTTGTTTTTCTTTTCCTCCGATAAGATGTGGTATACGGCTTATGCCTTGGGGAAAAATCTCTTGATGTTTATTGATATTTACACCTTTTTCAGCACAATTAGAAGTCCACTCTTGGTACTAGTAGTTGTACTTCCTCTCAGAATAAGTTTAGGCTTCTTTTGTAGTAGAAGGTAAAGGATGACTTAATGTTCATGAACAATTACCTCTTTTCTATCCATAAAATCTAACAAATCTTTATGTAACCAAACTCCTTTAACTTCCCTCACTAAAGCTCACCATCTCACTTAAGTTTGCAAACTAGAAATTATTCAGTATCAAAAATTGATTCATAATATACAAAGTACAAAACTATAACTAATTTGATACTCCTAAATCCACAAACACAATAGTAGAATTTTCAGTTGTATTAACCTTCATCTTTTTTCTAACTAAAGGCATTTATTCTTCTTCATCCCTAAAAAGACCAAGACCTATTAAAACAATCACTAGAGATATTCTCGCAGCATTAATTGTCTTACCTTTTTCAATAGTACCACCCTCAACATGTTCATCAACAGATTCAATGGCCTCAGTAGATTTCACCAAAAATAACCTCATACATTTTATGTTTATGAGAAGGTCTTCGGTACCTAATTTCTTTTAATGCATCAAGAATTGTTCCACCTAAGTCTTATATATTGTTCTTTGTCAATATTTCATCGATCTTCACATTTCTCTCTTTCAACTAATAATTAAGTTGCACTATTAAAGTTTCATCTTCCAAAGGAGGCTTCCTATTACACTACTTTAACAAGGAAACCATCCACTTAGTTTGAAAATGAAAACTTTGCTTCAATTTACTTTCTAAGAAAATATATTTTTTCTCATACAAGTGCATGTTACTCTTTTTACCCTTCAGCAAATGATCCGCTTGATTATGAGGTGTAAAATAAGAAAACCCCTTGCAACCCTTAGTATTTAAAAACATCAATTTGTGCAAATTCCTAAAATAGCCAGGCAAGGGAAGTTCTCAATTTTCAACAATCTAAGAAAAATGCCATTAAGACCTTTATAACGTACTAAGCCAATTGCCTAGAAGCAATAAAGTCCACCTTAAAAACATACATTGGCAAGTAAAACCCCCTACTATCATTGCATACATCACTTCAATGATGATAACATTTTAAGACCAAAATTCATACTAATAATTTGGCACTAGAACAACCCTCTCCCACAATACTTAGTCATTTCATCACGATTAGTGAATCTTGCCTTTAACCTCACTCTCAACCCTCCTAACTGATTGTTCGGGTACACTTTTTTATAGAACATATATTTCTCACTTTTCAGCACAAAATAACCACAAGCATAATAGTGTAAAGTTGTAATAAAGTAATATTATTTTTACAATGAAATACTTATTCATGCATTCCAATGATCATTTCCATAGAGATTGACTAATTAACTGTGAACTAGTTATACGGCTTACTAGTTAGACAATTACCAACTTATCCAATTTAAGGATTATTAATGCATTCAATATCAGTTTTATAAAAAAATTTAACCAAAAGTGTTTACTAAGTAATCTAACCTACAAACCTTCTTTACTGTTTAAACAAATGCAATTAACAAATCGATGGTCAATTGTTCAGCTAGTTACTAATTGAGCTAACATACATGCTTAGATTATCTTGATTGTCATTCCTAAATGAAACCTCCTCTTAGTATCATTCACATCTAAGAAATTCCACTTAGGAACTCCTATCAATCTTACTATTTGACACAATTAAATCGAGGTCTACATGGTAGAGTCTCCTCTTGGTCTCTTCTACCTAAATGTTCAACTAGGGTGCCAATTCTAGTCTATAAAGCTACTCAAATCAATTAAAGAATCATCAAAATATGCATCTCAACTGCAATTAATAACTCGAATTACAATTTGTGGAGTTATGCCTCGTATTTTTTTGGCTTTTTTCCTCCCAATTAAACTCTATTTTTTAGTTTCCCACTTAAAATTTGATTAGGGTAGGTTAATTTATTATTTTCCCACTTAAAATCTGATTAGTGTAGGTTATTGTAATATTATTTGATCTACAAATTTAACCTATAAATATGATTTTTTTCCACCTAAAAAAAATTTAACCTTATTAAAAATTTAACCTTATTGAAAAAAAGTTTTCCCTAATTTTTTTTTCAAAAGTCCAAGCTTTCATTTGTAGACACCTAATGAAGTGTCTTCAACAAGACTATGGAAAAGCACAAATATGCACTCGCGAATCAGCAAAAAACAAGTCAAAAGTGGCAAATGCAACTTCGTATTAGTAATCCATCTGCAAATAAACATGTGTCTCACCCAAATTAATTAGAGAAACCTTCTATCCTTCTTATCCCTTAGAATTGCTTTTCTCGACTCTCAGTACCACTACGTGAACTCCGTAATTATGTATTAATGGTGAGTTTGGATGGGCTTTGGGTTGCGGTGCAGTGTATTTAATTTACTTTTTACACTAATCACAAATAAACACACCGCCCATCCAAATTCACCCTAAAAAATACAGGTCTTAAAACCTTTTATTTTACTTTTAAATTAGTTGTGCTTGAATGATCTTCCTCCCTATATCTATATCACCCTTTTTTAACAGTTAAAAGTAATTAACAAAAATGGAGAAAGTAAGGTTGGGTTTATTGATGTGTTAGATTGGTATTATCCTGAATTCTAATGATGAGAAATCCTTAGATATCACATCCAAAATTTCGACCAAGTGTATGTGCAAGTATTTGACATTCGTGATAACTCCTGTCATGATGGGTAAGAAGTCTTTGGCACGTAACTCATCCAAACATCGCGTTTACAGTCATAAAAATCTTTGCTACGTTGGTCCCATGAAAAGTTCTGTTTTTTACTAGCTGTCGGCTTCTTTAAAACCAGGTTTTTTTTTGTCACATTATATATAGTGTTGGTTTATTTAATATATCAAAATATATTATACCAAGTCATATTAATCTTACATTTTTAATTTCTATTGATTTTTATTTATGGTTGGGAATGAATAGGTTGGGGTGATTCACCCAACTTGGTAGGCTTATATTTGTATTGATTGATTATGGATATAATTTTTATTTTAATCTGGATCAATTATAAACATATAAGAAGTAAAAAATTAAAAGTTGAACCGGATGTACTAATTTAAATTTACAGAAGAAGAAAAACATTGAGATGAGAGTGCGACCTCGACCAACCAATAGAATGGTTCAAATCCAAGAGTAGGAATTTGTGTCATTTTGGCAAATTGAAAGAAAATGACAAGGGTTTTAATGAACATGGGTAGGGAACCCTAGCAATGATTCCAACAGGACCCAATTGCAAAGAACGGTGGTCGCCTTGAAAAGGAATGGCAAACATCAAATAAGGACCGACAATGAAGGATTCGGGTTGTGTCATGTAGCAATGTGCAATTGTCTAGGGTCATACCAACAGACCACATGAAACAATGGTCCCAAGAAATAGACCACAGTAAAATTTTTCAAAGGCTTGGGCCGGGTTTTATTTTATTTTTTATTTTCTCGTGTTAAAAGTATGGAGATGCGAGGGTTATCCCCACACCACATGGGATACAAGTTGGGGTTCATAAAGTGGGTAACGTCATGCATCAACACCATGGATGTGAACCCTTGGCTGCAACTCTTGCAACAGATAACACGGGGTAGCCGTTTTCTTTGTATTTTTTTTCTCTATACAAAAGTGAGTTGTTGAGGAATGTGGGGTATTTGAATATAGATTAAAAAGGGTGGTCATAGTTCATGGATTAGAGGTGGTGGCAACGTTTTCTGAGAAGCCAAGTTGGGGCAATTTGGCTGACGAGGGATGATTGTATTTTATCACTCATAGCAGTTGGGGATCATTTCTTGTTGAGTTTGGGATTCATCCCTCACCCTATCTATACAAAAAAAAAAGTATATTATAACATGATAAATCGTATCAATTATATCTAGAAAAAAGTAAGATGAAAAACGGAATCACATATACAAACTTTTTGAATATCATTTTCTAGAGATAATTGTATAAACATGTTGAATCGTCAACATCAACTGTTCACGTTTCAATTATTTCTATATATGGTAAAATATTACTCAAAAATGATAATTATTTGATAAATTGATACATACAAAATTGATTCTACCATGTATCCTTAAAGTAAATTTAAAAAATTATATTCATGCCGTCGACAAGTGCAACCACTTTCAAGACCAGCTACCCCTTAGCGCTCTCCCTCCCTCCTTTTCCAGCAGTGGGGGTGCTTAGAGGCTAGGGTTTTTAGTTGTGGCTGGGGTTTGGCCCATTTTAAGTATATTGGAGGGGGGGGTTATATTTATATTTCTTTTCTAGTGAAATCTAAATGTTTGCAAGGAAGAAAATAACTGCATAGATCAAGTAGTAGGTTAAATCCGTATTCAACTTCTCTACCGATTTTAATTTGTGGGCTTAAGATTTTCACGGGTCATAGGCGGAGACAATAGTGCCTTAATTGTTGAAAGTTTGGGATGAAGTGACAAAGTAGTAATTCAGATTCGGCCCGCAATATGTTCTTTAGGATGGGGAGCTTAAAAACCTCTTAATGCACATTTTTCAGGCCCACTAATTTATTATATAAAACTTCAAAGATGGAATCAAAAACTTTTAACGCAAATTCCACCAAGCAAGTTTCTGAAACCCAAAAGTTAATGGAAGTAGGTAGAAATAAGGTTTTCCCGGTAGCACGTAAGTCCCCGCATGGCAATTCGTAAACTACTACTACATGCAATGTGATTAAACTAATATTTTAATTAGCCTACTTTAAAAAGTTACAAAATATTATTAAATTATTTAAAAAATTTTATTTAAATTATTAAACTATTTTAAATCATTAAATTTTATTTTTTTAAGTCCAATTAGAGAGCCTCAAATGAGGCTCGATTGTAAAAAGTACCCGTCAACAAATAAAAAAGCATACATCAAATCCAAATCGATCTGATGGTTTAAGTTTTAGTTCGCAAATTCATGACGTTTAGAATTGTTTCATGAAAAAATTAAATTGTAAAAGAAAATGAGAAAGAAAATTTTGAATTGGTGCAAGCAGTACAAATAAAAAGAGACCATAAAATATCGATTTTAACAGCCCAATAACTTGGATAAAAATGTCTGAATAGTTTAATGACTACATAAACTTATTAATAGTTCAGTGACTTTATTTACTTTTTTATAAATTGAATTAACATATATAATCAGGAAATTTTGGTTTCCACATTTAGCACTTCCACCATCATAAATAGATTGTATAATACAAACCAAATTAACAGATTTCAACCCTTAGTTTCCACAAAAATCATATCTATACAACATCTCCTAGTTTCCAGTCGAATTTTTTTTACTCAAATGTCCATTCACCAACTATTCAGCCTTAATTGATATATGCAAAGTTTGTGGCCAACATAACACTAATCTTACTTACCTCTTCCCACTTGGACCCGCAATCGTCTTTGAGCACCCGACTGCACCCTGATCGATTGACTTCCCACTAAAAAGTTGCAAAGATGGCGAACTACTTTTCCTCAGCTTCCCAGGAAATTCTTTACTCGAATTAACCTTCACGAAGAGATTTTTCTTCATGCGACTCTGGTTAAGCAATAGCATTGTACCACGTTGGGGTGGATGCAAAGCCCCTTGAACACAGTCTCCCACCTGTGCACAGCTCCAAGTCCTTGATGGTCCATCCTCCGAAAATGATCTAAGCCGTGAAATACTATTCCTAAGCCTAGAGAAGACTCGGTTCTCTGGAGAATTTTGCTCTTCGAGCTTGGTACATACAGGACAAGGAGGGTCACTTATGCGAGCTTTCTGTGTTGTCTGCTCCAAACATTCAGCATGGAAAGTGTGTCCACATGAAAGAACCCCTGCAACAGGCATGTCATTACTTCTTACAATCCTACGAGCACTCCAAGGCGACCTCTGCGAGAGAAATCTCTCGCACAAACCACATTTAAAACCATTAGATGGGACACATGATCGACCAAAAATCACAGATTCAAATGGCTCAGAAATATCTGCAACATCATTGCTGCTGCTAGCACTGCTCCAGCGATGGGCATCTCTTTGTGGCGTGGCCGTATCATCAGAAAGCCCTGCAACTGCAGAGTCCGACACTCCTGTGGTAGGAGTTTCCATGGGGAATGACAAAGGGTGAATGGGTTTGGACATAAAGCAATACCGACTTGAAATATTGCGATGAGATGACAAGCATTGCTTGACCATGGGCTCAGACTCACTACTGTCTGAATAAGATGAAGTGGAGACCCCACTATCTGCATTTGTTGAAGTCCCCTGCAAAATTCCATCAACTAAACATAAATTCTAGGGAAAACCTTTTCAACTTAATACCAGTGTGAAGATGAGAATAAGGTACCTCAACAAGAGAAGCGAAGGGTGCCTGCCCGCCAACATGATCTAACAAGGAAAAGAAGACAATAAGTTGTTTCAGACAAAGCTGATGGAAATGATTCAAGCTTTTTCAAGTATGTTTCCAAAATTAAATTTTTAAATTTCAAGAGCATTAAAAAAGTTTCTGAACATAACCTAGATACATTGGCAGAGAAATTACTTAAGAGGACTCTATGCAGAGCACCTAAATAGTACTGTGAATCAAATTGCCCTATAGGTTCATTTTAACATAGAATCTGGCCAAATAGGTGTCTAGGACTAAACTCAGAAAAGAAAGTCTAGTTCAATAATTCTAACTTCAACACAGACAAGATAAATCTACAGTAAATTAGAGTTATCAACAGGTACCCAACTGACTGACTGTTAGACACCAGGGTTATTTAACCTAAAAGCAAAAAGGCAATTGATAGAGTTACATAAATATAAAATAAACTAAAGCTTTCTCTTCCACATAATGATTTTTTAATTTGATGCATCCAAGGAAATATGACAGTTACAAACTTGTGTCTGCTACACTAGAGATATATACAAGTCAATAAGGAACAACAAAATATATTATGGCAATTGAAGAGAGTTTTGACAGCTAAAGGTTGAAGGAAAGCCAAGACATAATAAAAGCCAGTCTTACAATATCAAAATGATACAATATTGGGTTTAACAGTTCTCCATCCTGAGGACATGGAGAAACGTACTATTGAGTTTCACTACAGTGACTTTTATCCTTTCTACACTAAGGTCACAGTCCCTAATACTCATGATAGCACAATGAAAGATCATGCAAATCAAATGCATGATAATCAATCAGAAGTCATGCCATGGCTATTGCAGGTGAATAGGCAGGAAATTCTGTTGCATTTTCTTTGACGTTCTTTCAATGCAACCTCTATTATTAGATGCCATCATTCCCAAAATGACAACATCTCAATAGAAAAGGGGGTCATATCGCACCGGGATCAGAACTATTACATAAGAATATCAAATGGAGCAAGAAGAAGATAACAATAATGAATATAACTAATTACAGAAACCTAGTAACCTAGCTAGAAATCAAACATTTCTGCTCTTGATCAAGAGGGACTGAGAGGAGTGCAGTTTGTGACATCAATCAGAAGGCCTTCTTGTCCTTGTCATAGGAAGACATATCATTTGAATGTTTGCATACAAGCGTACATCTTGACATGTGTATTTATTTATAAGCCTCTATTTCATCGTTTCATTTGAGAATTATAAGTTAAAAAATGAGATTTAGCCAATTGCGCCATGACTATCAGACAAAACATGTCCAGCAAAGGAAATGGAAGTGCAGAAGTGAGAATAAAAAATAAGACAATGTCAATACAGCTTAACAATCAAAGTAACACTCTCAACTATCTTACCTCTAGCCATGGCAGTTTCATAATCATCAAGCGTGATTTCTTGTATTACTGGAGGTGTCCACTGTGGACCCTGAGAAAGGTCAGATGGACTACTTAAAAAGGGCGCAGCACCATCAGATGTAGAATATTGATGATTGTAAAGAAAGTTTCTCCTCATCCAGCCCCTACTTTCTTTGCTGTTTGGAGATGTAGAAGATTCATACAATTGACTCCCATCATGTGAACTGTATGACAGCCCATCGGGTTGAAAATGGAAATCCCATCTTGAAGGGGGTGGCGAGAAACTTGTATTAGTTTGCCAATAAGGCTCATGAGGGCCCATGGACCAGTCTCTACTGGCTGCATTTGACCCATGTGGCCTTGCAGCCACACAACACAGCGACCCCGTCTTAGCTATTTTTTTGTAAACCTCACAAGTTCTAACTCAACAAGCTTTTGACTTTTACAAAGCTTTCCAACAAATAACTCAAAGAATCACAACATCCTCAACATATGTTTTGTTCCCCACAACCATTTCGACATTGAGACCCAATCTTCAATAAATATAAAAAATCATAAAACACACCTTCATCAGTAAAGCTAAAAAAATGTATTTCATTGTGCAAGCATGATAAATACCCTCAGCAGTTCCTTTTGAGAGTCACCACCATCAAAACAGAAACCTGGAAGGAAAAGGTCATATAAGCACAATTAGATGTAAAAATCATACATCTACACAACAATAAAAAACCAAAATATTTTGCAAAGAAATAAAAATAAATGAGAAAAAAAAGGGGGAAAAATCCCTCCAAGTACATGATCAAGTGCACTTTCATTATATCATTTTTTCCAAAACATCCTCTAGTCAACTTTCTCACAGATACTCCTAAAATAGAAATGCCAGCAGTAAATATTAATAATTTCATACAAATTAAGCAAAATTATTTTTTGACAAACTATAAAGAATTTTTTATATGTAAACTTGATATCGCCATAGAGCTAAGAATCAAACAGCCCGGAATGCAACAAATTTCATAAGTTTTGAACATCAGAAAATTGGGGGGGGGGGGGAGCAGAACTAAAATGGAAGCCGAGTATAAGTAACTAAAAACAGTAACAAACAAAAAAAAATCAAAAGGTAATTCAAATAGCTTTAAAGAACGGTTCAGAAAGACTTAAAGGATGCTAAGATTATCCAAAAAAGGAACAAAGACACTGTAATAACTTACGATTTCAAGGAAACCGAAATGCAATCGTGAAGAAATGCGGAGGGATTTTGGAGAATGAAAACAAACCCTAATTTATTGGGGGAAGGGAGATTAATTTAATATCTTTTTATTTTCAAATTAGGACCTCCGTTCTTTGTGTATTTCTAAAACTAGTCCACATTTTCTTTTTCACTTTCCGGTTTAAAATTAATTTAATTTACTTTCCAAACTCAAAATATTAAAATTGCATTAATCAATTTCTTATTTATCCATATCACCTCAACCCTTAAATAAAAAGATAATGCGTTTCAGTGTACTTAAATCCACGTCCTCTCATACCAAAAATAACGTCAATGTCAACTAAACTAAAACTCAATCGACTAATAATTTTTTTTAAAGATATTAATTTATTGATACAATATTTTGAAGAAGTTAAATGAGAATATTTTTGTTGATTAATATATTTTAATGGTGTTAATTGATTATATTAAAGCTCAACAATTGAATATAATAATAAGATATAGAGTGGCTGATTAATAACACCAAATTTATTAGAGTAAAATGATACCTACCTAATCATATTCTTTGCACCCGCTCGTAAGCATTATTAATTTAATGCCAAAAATCAGACTCATGTTCAAAATGCTCCCCCATGTTTTTATCTGCCAACTTTGCCCCCCAATATTTCTCATTTTCTTAATTTGCCCACTGCAAGACACGCATCCGAATACATGTTATTAATCGGTGAAAAAATATTTACTATCTACATTTATTTTGAATTTAAATATTTTTTATAAATTTTTATATAAAAAGATACAAATATCTTTCTCATAATATTTTCTTTAAATGAACTAATTTTTTAATTATTTTTCAATTAAATTAGTGTTTAATTAATTCATAACTCTAACACAATTACAAATTTACATATAGTGTAAATTAATAGTCGATCATTTTCTTAAGTTAAGAAACGTTAATAGTGACAAACATTGAAATCTCGAACATGCAATTGATGGGTTTGAATTATAAAAAAAACAGAAGCTTTGAATTTGGATTTTTAAATATATGTGATTGACTTGATGGTTAAGATATGTTTATCTAAGTTTAAGTCTTTGGGAGAACAAATGGTATATCTTTATTTGGATAATTCCCTTTATATGTAATGTGCGAGCATGATTCAATTATTTTGTTAGGTTAGGATTTTATAATTTGCAATATTCTAAATGGCTCAAAATGGAAACAACAATAGTTAATCAATGTCATTCAATTTTTAGTACAAATGCGACATCAAACCTTTAAAATTAGGAATGGCAATGAAGTAGAGTGGAGCAAATTTACACAAATCCACCACTTGTTCTATAGCTAGCACATTGTGCCCCATGGCCTATTTTGCTCCACTAAAAATGTATAATCTTAAAAATTACTACTACCTCTATAAATGTTAAATGCATTCATTCTCACACGGCCTCGCTTCAATTTAAAATTTTATTAATCTTTTTAAAGGAAATTAAATATTTAAAAAAAATTCTTCCCCTAAAAAAAACTTATGATTTTTCTATAACACATTTTTATATTTTTACCTTTTAATAGATTATGGTAAAATGATTATTTCATAAAGTAAGACAACATAACTGTTCCATACTCGCTCCTAAAATAAATCCATCTCACCTTGCATCTATTTTTCAAAGAAAAAGCCCATTCAATTCGAAATTCACGTGAGATTCAAGTTTTGTCATCCTTATTTCAAACTAAAGTTGATAAGCAATTTTTTGGGTTTAATTCTATTCTCAAACCCTCTACTTCTTTTACTTTTAAAATTTAACCTCCACTTTAAATCCCATAAATTTAGTACTCCACTTGTTTGATTAAAGAAAAATCTATATTTAATTGACAACACTTTTGATGCACCAGGCTTCTAATATTCAAAAGTTTAATTTAAAAATAAAAATTCAATTAATAAAGCGTAATCAAATTTAAAAAGAAATCAATTAGCAGTATTATTAATACGACTTTAATTTTTTTAAATCGGAAAAGTAGACAACCTAAATTTCTGAAATAAGAAGCAGATGGATAAATTTCAAAAGTTCAAAAAATATAAGGATTGGGGCAAAATTAGACCACTTAAAAGCAGGAATTTTTGTTGAGAGCTGCTGATAATTAGAAAGCATATATATATACATGTATATACATGACTGATAGATAAAACTTGAGGCTTTAGTTGCAAGCAACTCCATAGACATGTGGAGTTATTAATGAGAAGGGAGCATTGTACAAAGAAGCCATGCTTAGTTCCAAACTTGAAAACCCTGATGAAGATATATATTTCCCGGTTTCTCTGGTAAGGTGACATCCATCCGCAACTGCCTGTTGCAATGGATCAACTAGTGTCTGCCACAACCTCAGACTTGTTCCATCTGCAATTACAACACTAATATTACAATGCATGGATGTTATTTTGGATTCTAATTGCATATACTGATGTCACTTCCTGTAGAAATCAACGAGTTAAACTTCGGGTGCGGATTAATACCTTCGGCAGCAACATGTTCGATAAACAGGAAAAGTCCTCCTGGTTTCAACACCCTTTTCACCTCTGAACAAAGTGATCAAAAGTTAAAAATTCATTGCAACATTCTAATTATTGTAGGTCAAATCAGAAGTTAGCATTGACCTTCATTGGAGCATGATAAACTACCTGTAAGTGCCATGTTAACATCTTGGACAGAACATAATACAAGTGTACCAACAACTGCATCGACAGATGAATCATCTATTGGAATAGCCTCTGCAACCTGGATAAATGCAGCAGTCCCCAATTCAGAAAAAAATAAAGTTGAAAATGTACTTGTCATGGATAAGAAACCTATTAAACTCTGCCATTTATTATTTACAGCTGCTACTAGGACTAAAAAAACTTACAGCTTCAATGAAATGAAAATTCTTCGACGGTAAACCGACTGCGGTGGCCGCTGCTCGAGCATACTTCTCCATCTTCTTGTTAGGATCCAAGCCAAAAACTTGGACCTCATTATCACCAGCATAGTACTCAAGGTTGGGACCTGTCCCAATCCCAATCTCCAGTACCCTTTTGGCCTTTCCCTTTATTTTCTCAAAAAGTTGTGACTTGTAACCTGCAATCTTGAGATTTAACAAAAGAATAGGTAATTCAACCGTACACATGTATGTATATGAAAAAAAGGCATAAAATAGTTACTAACTTTGGCCTCATAAGGTTTCATGCTTGTGTCCATAACCGAGGCATAAAACTCTTCATACCAATCGGGCCTTGGAGGGTGAATCCTGTTGAGCAAATCCTGCACATCAAAATATTCTCTGTTAAAAGTTTTAAAAGACAATAAATAATCTACCAGTTATGAAAGTACCAAGTAATGATCAGAGTGTGAAGTGGAGGCATTGGATTTGGAAGGGGAACTTGGAAGAAAAGCTGCAGTGGCAGCTTCAATGAAATGTCTTCTTCCACAACAGGAACAGAAACTGGGGGCAAGGGATAACTGTTTGCTGGGAATAGCTGCAGCTGAGCGGCTCTTTTGGTTAGTTTTTAAGGAGGCGAGAGGTTGAAGCTGGAAACTAGGAGAATAATGGAGGCGAACCAGTTTCAACATCTTGAGTGTCAGTTGGATCTTTGTTTTATGAAGTTATAGGCTTATAGCTCTCCCCAACCTCATGATTCTTGAGATATTTTCCATTTTTTAGTTATTTTTTTCTTCTTAAATTTAATTATCTTTACATCTTATTGTTTTATTATCCTTTTAGTCTTTTAAGTCCTTATATATACCATAGATTATTGTAAACCCACGTGTAAATGAAAAAAATTTATATAACAAATATATTTATTAAAAGTTTGTAAGAATCAAATGATGTTTTGTTGAAATTATAATTTTAAATGTTTGAAATTTATTGTATTTTAAATTTTATTTTGTGTAAATTTAAATTGATTTATGATAAAATATTTTTAAAAAAAAAACTAAAAACACTCTCATACAATTAAAGTTTATCGGGAGTTTTTATATTTCCATGTAAAGTTCATTTTACTTATTCTATTAAAAATTACTTTTTTATATATTAAAAATTTATTCAAACTATGACACTGTTACAATTTATCATTAAATTATTGATAATTTAAATAAAATATACCATACTTAATTAACTTATTCATGACTTGGTTCTACTTATAAAAATCCAATCATCTCCAAAAATTTATATATTTTTTAATTAAAAAATTATCTTTTAATTTATATTTTCAAAAATAAAAGGTATGAATTTTAATTTTATTTATGAAATTTAAAACTTCAATATCAACTTATTTAATAATTAATTTGAAAAAGCAGTTTTTAACTTCAAAAATATTTGTTTAAGGATGTTTAGTACTTGAAAAATAATTTTGGTTTTAAAATTGCTTTTTAAAAAGGGTTAATATACACTGACCTTGAATTTGACAATTCATACCTGTTTGGTATCTAAATTTTCTTTTGTCAATTCATACCAATTTGATATTTTTTTAGGTACTTGATTAACGTTGTTAAAATACGCTAATATGATTCTGACATGGCACTTACGACCAATAACATAATAATACATGATAGTCACACATTTTGGCATGTGGTAAAAAATATTTTTTTTACAAATTTTAATTTTTTAGTTTTTTGTCACGTGTCAAAATATGAGATGCCACGTATCACCATGCTATTAATCGTTAGTATCATGTTAACGTATTTAACGATGTTAGTAAAGTATCTAAAAAAGTATTAAGTTGACTGGCGGTTTCCAAATTTAGAAATCAATTAGGTGTAAAAAAAATTTTAAATACTAAATAAGTGCTAGTCATCAAGTTTAGATAGCTCTCTATTAATCCTTTTAAAAATTCTTTCTGGTTCACTCGGACAAACTTTTTTCTATATATAAATCACTAAGACTGTTTTTAAGTTGCAATGACAAAGTTATGGATTTAGTCCACATATTTTATTTTGGTCATTTTTAGTCTTTATATTTTTTGAATTAGTCAATTTAGTCTCTGTACGTTTTCAGATTTTAAAATTTTAATCCTGGCTCTAGTAATAGTAGTTCAACCCGCTTGGTTAAATTCAATTAATAGTCTTATATTATGCATATAATTAAAAATTTAATCTATATTCTCCAATTGAATCATTTTAAGTCTCTCTCTTTATATATAAATATATTAATTTTAATTTTTCAAGCTTGACGCAAATGATAATTTGTTAATCTATTAATTATATTTTTAATGAGTAATATATAAAAATAATAAATTTATATAATATTACATGTATGAAAATATGCCCGTCGTATTGGATTTTGGAAATAACAGAAGGTAATGAATTGAATAATTATTGTTTGCTAAGGAATTTTAAAATTTTAAAAATATAATAACTACAAAGAATCAAAATTTTAAAATTTCGTTAACTCACAACTTTACATGAATCTGCATCTCCCTAAAAATGGGGCTTAGCTGAACTCATTGTTATAGAGGTCGTGGATTACAACTGTTAAAAGAGCAGATTATTCATTTAAAGTTGGCAAAAATTCTTTTAAGAATTTAGATAAAAATATTAGAGTTTAAAATTTTATTAGATAAAATAATTACATCATTTAAAATGTGGATCGAACTTGAATCCCAACATTTAAGGTTCTAGTTTAATTTGTTTTTTTTAAGATCATAATATATTATATTATTTATATATATCATATAATTTATAACATATAAAAATTAATTGATTAAAATTTTTATTAGTCCCTATATTTGTATAGAATTTAAGATTTGATATTTATACTTTAAAAGTTAAAAATTCAATCATCATACTATTTTAATTTAAAATTTTTAGCCGAATCATTAGTCTTTGGTAGTTTTTGACAAATTTTAACAATTTAACATTTTTTTTTGTCAATTATATGCCACGTCAAATAAAGATAGTCAAGTCAAATTTTTATATTGACAAATTTTGACAGAAAATACTAATGATTTAAGTGAACTAAGATTTTTAAATAAAAAAGTAAGACTTATTTAACTTTTTAAGTACATGGACTAGAATCTCAAATTTTGTCGAAGTACAAATATTAACAACATATTTTAACCAAATTAAATCTATAGCAATATATAAAAATATAATGTAAACATATTAAAATAATTTTTATATATAATTTCCATAAGTGAAAAAATATAAACGTATTAAATATTAAAATAAAAATAATATAAATGTTTTTTAAAAATTAAAAAATAATATGGGTGGGCCTAAAATGGACTTGGGTTAGTCATTTATAAATATGGGTTGGACAAAATTTTAGATTTGAGTCAGACCGAGCTTGAGCAATCATAGAGTGTACTAATATCATGTTTAAGTTTGACTCGAACTCGACTCTACCCGATTCATGAACACCTCTAATTATAAGGGGACTGCTAAACATGGTTTGTTGAACAGAGCCAGATTAGTCAGTCGAACAAGTTGGACCGGGATCAATCGAGGTACCAATCTAAAGAAAGGCTTTAGAGCCCTTGAGTCGTGAACTGGGCTAAAAAATCAGTTGAATCAGTAATTAAATCAATTTTTAATATTTTTATTTCTATAATATTTTTAATTATTTATTTAATCGAACCGTCTAGACTAATTTAATTAACTAACCAGTAACCTAATCAATTCGACCATCAATTTGATTTTGGATACTAAGAAATATCATTATAACTATTTTTGTATATGTGTTTTCCTTTAATAAATCCCATTAATTGTGGATCACATGCTCTAGATGTAGGTAATTAATATCCTTATATGTGGGTAATTCTTGGGTATATAAACACTCGCAAATGAAATGGCAGAAAATTCCCACCTAATTCTTTATTTATTCCTTCTCACTTTCTTCATTTCTTAACATCTCTTTGATAAAAACTAGTAAGGTAGTTTTTGGAAAACTATTTAGGAATTAAATTTGAGTGTAATAACTTATAAATACAAAATGATCATAAGTTTAGATAACTATTATAATTGATAGGTCCCACAAAATTGGATGTAATTGGAGTACACCAATTATACTTTCTCATTCTTAGGGGAGGGTGAGAATTGAAATAATTACTCAAATAATTGCATCCAAATTTAATTACCCTATAGCTTTCCAAACACTTATACATGATGTCACACCCCAAGTCTGGCGAATCTGAGATTGAGACGTGTAGCAGTAAAATTTTCTATTTGGCAAATTATAATCCACCCATATGTTTTCTTTTGGTGAATAAGAGTAAGCGTATAGTAATTTTCGTGTAAGTAAATGAAATTTTAATTTGGGTTATTTCAAAGAAAAAGATTTTGTTAAGAAAAAAGGTAATTATTGCATGAGTTACCGCCAAATATTTATAATACGCCTAGCTTGTCTGAGTACTGTGCTTGTTAAGTTTGTACAGTGATCTGGTAGGAAGTCAAATAGGAATGGTTAGTCAAATAGGAAGTCAAGTAATATTTATTCAAGATCCTCATTTATGTTTTTCTCGGAATCTATAGGCCACTAAAAAGGACAAATTATGAATTCAAGTGACACTTGTTAAATTCCTCTAAAGTGCAAGCTGGTTTATATATATGTGTGTGTGTAGAAGGTTCGTGGGGAAGTTTTCTTCTTCTTTCAATATTGGTCTCTGATTCTTTTTATTTCGTTCAAAAGTCATCTTTCCTCATTAGACTAGAAGCTAAAAATTTTGGGAATAATTAGAGGATGTTCTATCTTCTGGTAAGTCTAACAATTTTGCATGTTAAGAGTAAGGGTACTATGATATATATATGCAACAAGTTATGATTAAGAGGTCTTGCATGGGGGTTATCTGTAGATGAGATGTTAGTAATCTGTCTGCAAATGGGTTTTAATAGTGAATCCATGTTCTTTTAAGTAGTTTATGCTACGAGTTCGTGAAAGACGTTCAAAATTGAGGATTTTGACCTTCAACAAGGTAAGTCTCTAATATCATCATACAATTCCATTTTTATAGATTGTTTGTAATTGATGTTCCTAAAAACAACGTGTGAATATTTGAATTTTTTTTAAAATAGTTATGAAATCTTAGTTTAGTTTACAGGTGAGTCTAATAAGTAATGAGTTGTATGTATGGGTGTACATGATTCTGTGAAGCAACTCTGTATGTGTACCTTGTGTATTTGAGAAGTATACTATGATATGTGATCGTGTCAATGTGTGTAAAGCGTGTACTAAGTACGATTTGGTTAAGAAAATGAGTTTAGCATATCTGAGTGGGTACTTATGTTAGATTTGAGGTGTGAGTAATAAGGTTGGGGAAATAGGGTGTAGCTCAGTGTTGGAAAGTCATGTGATGTGAGTTTTGACACCACAGTGGTAATCGATGAAGTCTACCGGGACAATAAACATGAATTATGTTTTGTAAATTCTAAAGAAAGTACATGGCCATGACATATTTCTGAAAAAGGGCAAATGAGCTGCAATTATTGATTGAGATTTCCTACATGTCCTAGGGCGATGATGGGAAAACCTTACGCGATGTGAGTTTAGGCAAATTCATATCACAAACACGACAGTTCAGGGGGTGCTTGGGTGGTATTCTATTTAGCCTTTGTAGTGTATTCTGGTTTGGCCTTCGTGGCATTTTGTTAGCCTTTGAGGTACTCTATTAGCCTTTGTGGCATATTCCATATGATGCCTTTGTGGCATATCTCTGTCTGGCCCTTGTGGTGTATTCTGACAAATCTATGATAATGATATGATTTGTTTGAAATTATTTGGCGTGGAAAGTTTTGTGGTGAAATTGAATAAGTTTTAAAGGAAGTTTCTTGAAAAGAAGTATAAATCAGTATGTTTAATGAGGGTATCTGCTGTGGTTATCAACCCAGTTTATTATAAGGGCATATTCGATGTAAGGGTTTGTCAGTTTGAGCTATCTGTGTTATTAAGGTGGAAATATGAGTTATCTAGTATTTATTATTTGTGAATAGTATGATGGCTTGTTTTGAAACTTGAAGGAATTTGAGTTGTTCGCTAATTTGAAGGTCTTGTGCTTTGTAACAAAGACATGTGAAATTTTTTTGAATGATTTGAAGTGGTTCTCATCAGTATGAGTATGTATTTGGTTGAGATAGAATATAGTTCAATTAAGGTTTGATTTAGCAAGACCAGTAAGTGGTATCCACTAAGGATAATGTCTACGGTTAACTATTTAAAATTGTCTGAAGAGAAAAGGAAAAGGTTGTATCGTCTGTTAAGATCTAGAGATAGCCAAGCAGTTAGACGACTGATGATACGTTAAGAATTATGAGTGGTGTATAAGTATGTGATCATTTAATTGACAATATGAATGTATTTTCCAAAGATAGATATGAGGAAATCCAAATATTCAATATGAAGAGTTCAGCATGATAAGTTAAAAAGGTATGTTGTGTCCAATCTCACTAAGTTCCTTTGAACTCACTAAATGGTAAGTTTATATTTCAGGTGTTGTTGTTTAAGTGTGTCCGCTGAGAGGGATAAGTCAGGAGTACGTCAGAGAAGTAGTGAACAAGGAAAATCGTGCATACAATGCGCTTGTTTGGACAAGTGGTGTATTGTAGTATTACGCCATATGAGTTTGTTTTAATAAACTTATGCATTGCAATAAATTTTTATAGATATAATGTTTGATGTTTGAATATATTTTCTTGTTTCTTTAATAATGAATAATGGTAAACGTTAAGGAAAAATTGTCTTGAGTCAAAAGTATAAGAATCTTGTTTAATAATTTTGTTAAGTGAATTATGTAAAAATACCAAAGATCTAGACATGGAGAATCGGGTCAGGTTGAGGGCATTACACATGATTTAACTTTAGAAAACTATTTTTTATTCAAGTTATAATAATTATGTTATAAGCATAAACATGTATGAATGTTTGAGATAGTTATAGCTAAAAACTTTTTAAAATTATATTATAAATCTTAAAAAATTATATAATAAAAATAATTTATGTGCATTTTATAATGTTAAAATAGAAATTTTATATTATTCAAATCCTAAAAATTCAAAATTTAAGGCCAAAAAATATATTATAAAAATAATTTACATGTTATAATATACTTATTTATAAAAAAACCAAATGATCAAAAGGTATGGACATAACTTATTTACGTGTTCATGTTATATATTATAAAAATAATAATATACTTTTTTTTGACAAAAACTAATAATATAATTATTTATAAAAAAGTTATATTTTTCCCATAACTTATAAAAAAATAACTTTATAAAGTTATGACAAAAAAATATATTATTCATAAGTATTGTAAAAATTATCAGATATTTTATAAAACCTTTTTTTATAAAGACTATTTATTATAAATTTTATATTATTTTAACTCAATTTACGTATTATAAAAAAGTTATAACTTAGCATTAGTCTTTCTCCAAATTAAGTTTATATAAGTTCTTATAATAAAAACTACAAACTATTTGCACCATGAACCTAAATATTATGTGATAAATGCTAATTATGAAAATACAAAAGGTTCTCTCGCACCATATCATGGGGTGCGATACCATTTAAGAGAATGAAGCCTGACAAAAGCACCAGAGAAGGCTCGCAAACTCTTTAATTTGATACCTTCAAAGGTTTGTAATGTCATTAGGAGGACATTTGTTGTTTTAAAAAAGAATTTTCATATTAACATCACTTTAGTATAGTATAAAAAAAAAACAAAGTTAGATAGTAATAACATGTTGTATACTTCATAACTTCATTCATAGGTGGAATTAGGATAATTCATACTTTGAAAAGTAGATGGAAGAATGAGTTCTTGATAATATTAATTATACATATTCGAATTCAGATGATAAAGAACTCAGTTAGAGACCAACAAATGATGATAAGGAGTATATGTTAAATGTTAAAGAGGGAATAGCCAAACAAATATGAAACATTAGAGCAATTAGATAAAATTGTATATGATTTTTATTTTTCTTGTTATTTTTATTAGTATTCGTATTAGTGACTACTTTATTAAACGAACATATTACATATGATGATTTGGTTTTAATTTTTGTTACCCATTTAGAATTTTTTTTATTGTACTGATATTTTTTTAAAAAGATAAACTATGTAACTATATAATTATAATTTGTACTATCAACCATGACATGAGAAATTAAGATGTAATTACACTCTATCAGTCAAACACATCTAGAGAATTATAATTCTTTATAATTACAAAAAAGTGTACTTGCTACCCTAGTAATTACAGATTAGATGCTATTCTTAGCACAACATTCACCATAAAAAGCTCATACAAAGTATAAAAGAGATGAAAGGAAATATTGTCGGCCAAAAATTTGTATACATAAATTTTGAGTATAAATAAGATCCAAAAGTTGAAATAAATAAATATTTTTATAAAATTAGGTTAGAATCTCTGAATAAATCTTTTTTATTTTTCTCTTCAATGTAACTACAATCCAATGGTCGTATAAATTTGATCATGGATTGAAGTGCTTTGTTTCAAGTATCGTGAATGCCTTTGAAAATGAGATTTGACCACCTTTTATAAATGTTTTACCATCTCCTTGAGTCCTGTGGCGCCCCAAATCTAACCGAGACAGTCCAATCTGAATCCGGAACGTCACATTAGTCACTTATGTGACCATACCGCAAACCATCATTTACACCATAGCATAATTAAGCATAGTTATCAATTAACAGTTAAGAATAACATACAAACCCTAGTCTTATGCTTATCTAGCAAAAATCATCAAAATAACAATCAGGGGTAAAATCATCATTTAACACACAACATGCGAATCATTTGTAATTCAACAAATTAATCATACATTTAGTTTTTTTAGAGTATCATATGAAACCATATTTGAAAGAATCAACCAATAGGTAAAACTCATTTTATTTTTAAAATAAAGGTTTAAGGACTAAATTGTAAATTTAGTAAAATAACTAGAAAATATTTTTGCAAAATTAAAAGTAGGATCATGAAATTAGGCATATAAAACTTATTCATGATCATTTTGAAGGCATTTCATAGCAATTAAGAACTCTAATAGTAATACATAAAAATCAAGACTTAATTGCAAAGATAACATAACATGACAAAAACACATCGTGAGTCACGTCGTGACAACGCGAATGACACATTGCGACATGCTCTGGTAAAGACATCATGTCTCGAAAACATGAAAAGAAATGTCTCAACGTCGACCCTTCATCACGATGTCATACCAACATCATCGCGACGTTGTTTGCAAATTCTGCAGAAACAACCTAGCAACTTGTACTTACCATTTCGACTCAGACAAACATACCATATCATGTTTTTATGCCAGTTTCTCACTTCAAACACATCATATAGCATACAAAGATCATTCAAAACATGCTCAATTATTCTATAATATACCATATCCAAATTAGACACTCTAAGTAATTAGCTATGATAACATGCATTCCTAAATTCATATCTCAATTACACATGTCAAATTTGCATTTCATGCATTTTTAAGAGCAATATAGGTTCATTTCATACCAAATGGTCATTTTAAACTTCTCCAAACATTTAGCAAACCATTTAAGCATCTACAACAATATCTCACCAAGAGACATGAACACTATTCATCATACATCTCAACCAAAACCATACATTGTTCAACCATCAATCACAAACTTCAATCACACATGACTAGAGGTGCTCATGGGCCGGGCGGCCCGGCCCGATGGCTCACCCGAAATATGGGAGGGTTTGGGTAAAAATATAGGCCCGAAATATGGGCTTGGGCAAAAAAAGAGGCCCGTTTAGAAAATGGGCCGGGCCTCGGGCACCACTTTTTCGGCCCGGGCCCGGCCCGGCCCGGCCCGATATAATAAATATATTTATTTTTTAAATTTTAAAATATTTTTTACATACTTTTTTAATTTTTTTAAATTTTAAAATATTTTTAAAATACTTTTTTTAATTTTTTTAATTTTAAAATATTTTTAAAATACTTTTTTTTTATTTTTTTAATTTTAAAATATTTTTAAAATACTTTTTTAAATTTTTAAAAATTTTTAAAATAAAAATGGGCCGGGCCTGGGCTTATGATTTTTTTCCTGGGCCGGGCCTGGGCAAAATCTTAGGCCTATATTTCGGGTCGGGCCGGGCCCAGGCCTAGGATCCGAGCCGAAATTTTTTATGGGCCCAGCCCGAACCCGGCCCGGCCCATGAGCACCTCTACACATGACACCAAACATAAAAGTCTTTTAAACAGTCCATAAAATTCCATTTACAACCAAAAACAAAGTCAAGCCTAATCACCTCAAATATGGTCTCACATTGCCTTTCTTTTGTAGTTGAAAACACATCACATACACAAAATAGTTTTCCTTGCTTTGGATCACTTGGTTCACACACTCCTCCTCCTCGTTAAAGATACTCTTTGCAAAATATATTAATACGAGTGTGAGCTTATTCAAGCTCAATGAGTGCTCATGAAAGCCACAAATAAACACATAATCCATGGTTAAGAGAAAGCATACTTTATCAATCATTCATGGCATTGCATTAAACATAACTTATAGCATTTCACGTTGATATATTGGCAATTTGTGACTATGAAACATGTATGGAAACCTAATGCATTAGATAATCGAATCTCCAAACACTCCACATGAGTCTAAGAGTATATCATATTCCCATATAAGTGTAGCATAAAGCTAACACTCTTCAAACACACCAAACAGTCCCGATTAAAAAAGCCAAGCTCATCATTTCTTATCTCTCCAAACTAGTCCCAGGGCCTCAACACTCAATCATAAACAAATGGCGGTGAGCAGTCATAATCCTATGGCATGCTAATGATATCCAATGGTTCCAAGAGATCACAATTCCAACATATCCACTTATACACACATTTACTTATTATTTTATGCACACTTTCACTTGTCAATAACACTTATTCACATAATTTTCACAAACACTTTTAATGCACTCTCAAGTGTTATCACAATTGTTCAAAGAGCCATATTCACTTTAAATCACTTAGGTGTGTGTAAAACCAACAAGTAACTTATCATTCACTTTCATATACACATAGCACATGCTTAAATATCTCACATGTATCATATATCACAATATACAAACATCACATGTAATATAACATAGATCGAGTAAGAAATCTTATACTCGGAACATAAAATAGGTGTTTAGGCTAACCTAAGCTCCAATTAACTCAGTGAGTTGTGCTTAGAAGCAGTGATTCTAAATACTCACCTATTCGTTTTCACTCGTATACCGAAAGCTCAAATTAGCTTTTCTTTGCCCTTCGCTTTGCTTTTAGAGGCTTCTGATGGATCCGACAGTTTGCTTACTTATTAAACACAACATAAACTCATCACTAACAACCTTAATTACATTCAAACAACAACAAAATCATAGATCTATCCTTTTCCTTTCTTAATACTGAAAACTTAACTAGTTAATCGAGATAAGTGATTTTATTACTCAATTTTTATTTCTAATCCCTAAACATGTTTTTAAACATCCTAAACATCATATTATTATAGATCTAAGCCATCAAAAGCACCTAATTCTTCATATCTAACCTTTTCAGGAAATTGAGCTTACACGAACAATCAAATAGGGAAAACTCTCAATTTCTTAAAATTCTTTAATGATCTATCAAATTGAGATGAAAAAAAACCTTATTATCAGTTCAAAACAAGTTGAAAATAAATTTAAAGTCGTCATTTAACTTAATATTTTGAGTTTCACCATTTTCAAGCCAAATTTCCATTTAAAAGCTTTAAATCTATGTAATTCTCAATATAATTGATTAAAATTTTTAATTGTAAAACAACAAGCTTAGATTTATCAATAGAAATCAGAATGTTACCTCAATTGAAGAAAAACAACGAGTTGATACTCTAATTTGATGAAAAATGTTTGAAAATAGGTGAAGAAATTGATGAAGAAAAGAGGAATTTTATTTAAAATTGAAAGGAATTTTGGTGTTTGGAAAGCAAGAAAATGAGTAGGGATTAGTTAATTTGGGAGAAGAAAAAAAGCTCTGATTTAATTTTAGGGAATTTTTCAAATGGAAATCTCATGGGGAAAAGAGATGTGGGTGGTATTTAAATAGGTAAGGGAGAAAAACATAATTTTTAATTTTGGGGATTTTGCTTTTAAGACACTTTTTGTTTTTACCGTTTTTCAAATCAGTCCTTTCATTTAAATTAAGACGTATTTTCTTAATTATTTTCAAATCCAATTTTTTTTTTGAAATCCATTTTAAGAAAATTATTTCTCGAATGCTTAATTTTAATTTTTCGACTCTAAATTTTATACCCGGTTATTATTTTAATATTTTATTTATTAATCATTATGAAACTAACTTTAGGATCCGAATCGGATTCTTGGTTTCCTAATCCGATACTACTAGACCGATTCTTGGTATGTAACAAGTCCCCCACACATGTCCCTAGTTGTCACACCCCGAAAATCTGGTTAGAAAAATTAGGTAACTTAATTGTGGGCTCGAGTAAGATATCGGATTTAGTGTCGTAGAAATTAGAAGTTAATGAAATAAAATAAAAATAAGATAAGCAAATAATAGTAATAATTTAAAAATAAATAATAATTGAGTTAATAAAAATATATTAGTAAGGATTAAATTGGAACAATTATTAAATTAGGGGTCTAGTGTGTAAATTAAGAGATTTAATAGAAATGGGAGCTATTAGAACAAGGGAGGAAATAGGAGGGGGCTTGGGGTAAATATCCTAAATTTTAAAATTTGGTTGGCTATATAAAACCACCCACTATCCCTTCCCTCCACACTTTCAACCATTTCAAAAGTACGTTAGATTTGAAAAATTAAGAGTTCTCTCTCAAATTCCCTTCATCCTTTTGATTTTCCTAGGTTCCAAACATATTTTTCCTTCTCAATTTTAAAAGAAATCCACTCTTTATTCTCCAATTTTCTATTAACACTTAGCTCGTTTTTGCTCAAAATTACTTCCATTTTGTAGATATATTCAAATTAAAGGTAAACATTTTGATTTCTTATGGCTTAAACATTTAATATGTGATTTTAATTCGTGTTTTCATGGATCTAAGCAAGAAATCATAGGATCTATGGTTTCAAAGCTTGATTTTGCATAAAATGGTTAATCTCGTATTAGAGGGCTAAGTGATGATTTTAAAATGTTTTTCAACTCAGTTTGACATAAATAAGAGGTTTATAAACTAGATTCAATAAGTCTTTAAAGAATTTTTCATGAATCAAATTGTTTTTCTTTCATAAGATTGAAAATGTATGTGATTTTTTCAGAAAATTTTGATTTGTGAAATTGAGTAAAATTAAAGGCTTAGATCCATAATTAGGTACTAGATCAGATGTTAAGAAGTGAAAATCGAGCATTTAATTGAGTTTTATTGAAGTAAATAGGAGGTTCAAGTCATGCCAAGTGAGCTCGCCAGATTAGGAAAGAGTGGTGAGCTGTTGATAGTTGTTAGATGGTTATATTAATTGTGAATGATATTAATATTTATATTCTCATGTTATGCAAAGCCACTCAACATGAAGGTGCATCTACAAGCAAGGACAAGGACAAAAAGGTGGTAGGGCTTGACGAGAACTGTGAACCACAAATTAGTATTTTTGGCATATCACACTTAAACACGAGTTCACGTGCTAAGGGAGACCAGGTAGGCATTCTAACCCCTTAATTACATGTGTGAGCCTTGTTATATTTTTTTATGTGAGCCTTATTTGTGACTTACGAGCCTATTTAAATTGTATGCGAACCTTATTATCTTAGTGTATGCGAGTTTAGGTTCAGTGCGAGCCTATATATGCAAGCTTATGTACGTGAACCCTCATGTGCCACCATATATATGCGAGTGTATATGCACGCCTATAGTTATGAGCCACATGTACAAGCCTTAAGTTAGGTGCGAACCCATATCTTGTATGCGAACCAAGTTATATTACATGCGAGACTTAATATCATGTGAGCCTATATATATGTGAAAACTCATATGTTAATGCGATGCTATGTGTAATGTGAGCCTTGCAGTATTGCGAGCTCTGCCAAAGTGAACATTGCTATTGTGAGTTGTACCATGTGAGCTTTGCTACTAAGTGCGAGCCCTACATTATGTTTATTGTGAATATGTGAAAAATGATATGTTGGCATCATGAACATTTGAAACCATTGGATATTATTGGCAGGCCATAGGATTGTGAGTACTCACCCTTTTACTATATGTTAAGGCTTTGTGGCCCAGAGATAGCGTTGGAGAGATAAGAGAATGTCGAGCATAACTTCATTCATCATAGGTAGTATGGTGTGTTTTGGAAGTGTAAGCATTCTTGCTACACTTATCGAAGGTTGCGTACGACTCTTTGAGTAATTTGGAGTGTTTTGGAGATCTGCTTATCTAATGCATATATAATATGATTATATTTCACATTCACAATTTGCCAATATATCACTATATTGTGTGTAAATATAACATATTATGCAAATTGTTTCAGCATGATTATTTTCTTGCATGAATGGTGTGTTTATTTGTGTTATAAGTTTGAGCACTCACTAAGCTGAATAAGCTTACACTCCTTTCGTATACCTTGCAAATAAGTAACTAGCGAGACATGTGGTGAATTGTGGCAACCCAGTGATCCATCAAAAGGCAAATCCTTCCTAGTATGTGACATATTTTCAAACCCTAGAGTGGAAGGCAATGTGGGATTGTCCTATAGGATTAGAATTAGACTTAGACATTTAAATAAAATTTTATGGGTTCTAAATAGACATTATAGACTGTTTAATTTTGGATTTTGGATTTTATAATTGCTTTTTTGAATGATGCTTGATTGGATGAAGCTATATGATGAATGCTTAATTGATTTGTTAAATTATTGCACTAATATACTTATGTAGCCAAGGTGATCACTGAGTATTAAGGTACGCCTTTAAAATATGGTTTAATTGAAAAAAAGAGTTAGCTTAGAATTCATGTAACAAATATAATAACAAGAGAATAGAACCTACGAACCAATTAGGAGTAGTGCAAGAGTGGGGGTCTCGCTAGTGTTAAAGGAGTCATAATAGGGTTAGGACTTCACCACATGTAGAGTTTGCCAAGTGAGGGGTTCGCCAACTTAAAGGAGGTTCGCCAAAACTTAGTTTCCATTAGGAAGTTAGTTCTCTGAAATAAGTAGGTCCACCAAAAACCATGTGAGTTCACCACTTAGGAGCTTGCTAGTAGGGATCGCCACGTTGGGATAGGTTCGCCAACCAATAAGGAGTTTGCTAACTATTAGGTTTGCAGTGTGATGGGTATGCCGGGTTAGTAAGTTCACCAAAATAAGGGTGTCTACTAGTGTGGGTCTATTCGCTAGAGAGTTTAGGTTCGCCAAACATTAGGGTGTTCGCCATAGGCAATGGGTACTGGTTCACTAGATTTGGAGGTTCACCAGTCTAAGGGGTCATAAAAAATTTGTGAGCTAAGTCATCAGTTAGGATGCAAACCAAGGGGGTTCACGGGGCCAATCATGAGCTGTATTCGGCAGGTTGTTGCGAGCTGATAGGTTTTTAGCAGGTGGGTTCGCAGGTGGCTTAAACTTGAAATTATTGTGCTATGTTTTTATAATGTGTTTAGAAAAGAATGTAACTAGGTTTGTTTTTAATATGATTTATGTTGCAAGTGTGTAATGCATGGTCGGTTAGTGTGTGTCGAGATGTTTTAACAGAGATTCACTTCGATGGATAATGTGACGTTCAAAATTCGGGTTAGACCGTCCCGGATAGGTTTAGGGCACCAAACCAGTAGGCGAATCTCATACCATAGGCGTGTCCTCATTGAATGAACCTCACACCAATCAGACCTTAGACATCAGTTAGCATCATGGAGAACTTTTGCTAAGCCATGTTTGGCAGGAGCACTTGGCACCTTGGTCACATTGATTACTTAGTTTTCATAAGATGTTGCGTCTCTGACCTAGAAGGTCACATCACCGCCACTGTAAAGAGACACGATGTGAATCTATCGCCATTGAACTCAAGACGCATGGAATCCATTGTCTCTCATATATAATCCCACTTATATCACCAGAGAGATAATTGAACACACATTTTTACACTTAAAACCTTCTTCTGCGATTACTTGCACTATTACTTCCTAAATTTCCTACACCATCACTGTATACAATAGCTCTCCGACCCAAAATAGGGTGACTCGTCATCATCACCACGAACTACTCATTGTTGATTCCATTTGTAAAAAATTTTGTGTGGTGAGTGTGGACAGCAATGGCCAATCCAAATTACAGTGTTCCACCAACCAATGAACATAACCCCTATGACGACCAACAAAACCCCAGAGAGGCGTTGTATACACAAATCTCAAGTCAAAAGTTGACTTGAAAATTTAGAGTCAAAATTCAACAAAAACTTGATTGCAGTCGTAAACCAACTAAAAATTCAACAAAGGAAAGTGCACCTATCAATTAATAGTATAGCTACGGTGAGCAAAGATATCGTTCCAACGAGGACTAAAAGTACTAGTAATTACAGTCTTTCTATTATTTAACCGACAAATTTGAAAGATTGATTAAAACTAAAATTAACTAAATTAATTAACTAAAGAACATGACAAAGAATACGACAAAGAATGAATCAGGAAAACAAACGATTAACAACCAAGAAGCGAAACAATACCCAGGAAAGAATCCACTTAGATTTCATCTATCATTATCAATCTGAATTAAACAGTTTCTTCATTTAGTATCTTGATTTGTAGAAATCCTTAAATTATGCTAATATCTTTTTCGAAATTTTCTTCTAATTAAAACCCCTATTATCGCATTAACTCAATCTATAGATCCCCTTATTAGATTTGACTCTAATTCGGTAGATTTATGTCGTCCTATTTCTAGGATTGCATGCAACTCCACTCAATTATGCTAGATCTACTCTTAAACAACGATTTTTCCTCCTTTGATTTAAGCACATCAAATATGGATTAATAGTCCGAAAATATTAAACCAAGAATTAAGCACACATAATTAAGAACAAAATTCAAGTATTTGTTACGTAAAATAGAAAATAAAAGATAGAATTCATCATATAGTTCATCTTCCCTAGGTATTTAGAAAATTAGTTCATAATTGCAAATAAAATCATCTCAAAGATAGTATAACCATAATAAATAAATTCATAATAAACTTCAAAGAAATCAAAAGGAGATCTTCAATCTGGATGGAAATTTGCTTTAGAGTCGGCTTCAATGGTGTTTTTCGTGTTGTTTTCTTGAGTATTCTCTGACGGCTCCCTCCCCTCTTCTTATATTTGATATATATAGGTATTAGAATGCCCGAAAAACCTAAAAATTATATTTTTTCTGCGTTTCCAGAGTGTAGTTTACGGTTTCCACACGGTCCGGCACATGACCTTGTGGCTAACATGGCCGTGTGCCCATCCTGTGTGGTAGGGTCCAGCCCGTGTGGCCTATATACCTTGCTTCAATATTTTTATTTTCGCTCATTTTCATTCTTTTTGCTCCCAAATGCTCTCATAAGTATAGAAATGTGAATTTAAAGGATTAGGAGCATAAAATTCACCATTTTACATCAGATAATCATCCAAAAACACATTAGGAACGAGATTGAAACATGTTACTTTTAGCACTTATCAAACTAATGTGGCGTTTTTCAAAATATCTTCAAGTTCTTCGACTTGTGTATATGTAGAATGGCTTAGGGTGACCCCTTTTTATAGTGCCTAGAAACTTGATTAAAAGAGAATTATAATAGAATTTAATTGCTTCATTTAATTGTTATACAAGTATTTAAAATATTTTATTTATTATTTATCTTTTATTAATTTAATTAATTAGAGATAAAATAATCATTGAATATTATCACTTATTTATTTTTATTTTAATTAGTGATAATATGAATTTTATTATTTATTTTAATTAATTTGAATTAATAAGAGAAAAAATAATTGTGATACATATATGATGTCACCATTTTCAACCATGGTAACTTTGGTGTTACTCACAGTAATTTTGATTTGACATGTGGCCCTTTTTAATTGGTTAAAAAATTTTCCTCATCTACATACATAGCTAGCAATGGCCAAACAAACACAACACAAACTACCCAAAAGTGTTTGCATGCACAACCTAACCCTTACTAACAATACTACCAGTATCCCCTACCATGGTATTACAATTACTACCTCAAGGTCATACTTATGCCCCTCACCCAATCAAAGCTCCTAGAACCTTTAGTTGGGATCCCAACAGTTTATCGAGATGCAAGAGAAAATGAAGGCACTCGAAGAATAGTTGTCTTCCCAGAAAAGGAGAATAAGAAACAATAGAAGTTTATCCAAGAATAGTTAGAAATGAAGAGACAAATGGATATAAGGAATGGAAGGAATGAAAAGATCATCGAAGAGTTGAGAGCACCTACATAAGCTTAATGGAAAACCCTCTAGGAATAGAAGGATGAAACAACACACTCTACCCACAGACAACAACGTGGTACCAAGAGTGGAACTGATCCTGAGGATGACAGTAGTAGTTAAAGTTGGCGATTGAATTAAGATATATTTAAGGAGAAAATACAATGATTAAAGAGAGAAAATAAAATAGTTAAGGAAAGAAAATACAAGACTATAAGAAATCAAAATCATCTAACTTATCTAGAAAGAATACCAATGAGCCTTTGGCTGCTGAGATACTCCGCCACCATTGTGCCCCAACATTCAAATTCCCCAAGATGCTCTATGATGGACGTGGAGATCCCAAGGATCATTTGGCCTGTTATACCAATCATATGAATATTTTAGGTTCTTCAGATGAAGTAAAGTGTAAAGCATTTTCAATGAAATTGGAAGGCTTGGCACATGCTTGGTATTTAGCACTTCTACGTCACTCTACTTCTAATTTTGAACAATTAGCAGATTTTCCCATGAGGAGGTTTTTAGACAACAAGACTCTTCAGTAGTCACCAGCATACTTGGTTTCAATTAAACAACACAATTGGTTTCAATTAAACAACAAGAAGATGCTCATGTTTACCATCTTGTATTAAATGAGTTAGTTGGGACAATGGGCAAATAAATACCCTAGTCAAAGTTTACTATCTTGACCTTTATGCTCGTGTGTTGAGGTCCTATATTACGATACTTTTTTCCTGACGTACAAGACATATATTCTGAAATTATTTCACCATACGTTGAATTCAACACCCTTGGGCGTCAAGGTAGTCATCCAAAAAGAAAAATATATTCTATGAAATAACTTTTGATGATCCCTGCTTTCAAATTTAATTATAATTTGTAATATATTCAAGTAAAAATGATAAAAATTTGAAATATTAATAAATAATAAAATGACTATATATAATAGAATTAGTTGAAATTCTATATTGTTCAAACTGTGCCCATTGTAAGAGTGAGAAAAGTTAAGTCGATCAATTCGAAAAATATCAATTAAATTTTCAAATTTAAAATTAAATAGTTCAAGTTGTTCAAGTCAATTGGAATAAATAGTTTGAGTTAAATGATTTAACTCGGATTTGAAATATTTATACTGAGTTATTCAAATGATACTAATAATTTAGCATAATTTTGAGCAAGTCAACAATCAGAAAGCTATTTGTGACCCGATAAAGCTTATTCTTTATTTTTTTCAGTAGTTAGAAAAATTGTACATGTTGATTTTGAATAATTGGATAATCCAACTAGTATAAATTTTCTATTTTTAGCCAAAACAGGAGGTTTTTTTTATTTTTTCTAATTTTTAATTTTAGGAAAATTCTCAAATTATTTTTTTTAAAAATGTTAGTAGTTAGAAGTAATTTACTTATTAGGATAGCTAAACAAATAATAATATTATGATTACAGTGGGAAATTTAAGTGGACTTTCAATGTAAAACCCCTCACCTATCGCAGCATACGGTATGAGTGAGAGATGTTACCAGAGCATATACATAACAAAAATTTCAAAGTTATTTAATATTTTGAACTTTAAACATTTTTATAAAACTATAAAAACCAATTTGAGATCTTTAGAAGTATTTGAAAGTTATTTAGAATCATTTTAAGGGTGGTTGGAAGTGTTTTGAGTAAAAAATAAGTACCGATGGATTCAAAACTCACAAACAATGCAAAGGTGTCGATTTCGATACCCCACCTTATGTACCAATACATATAGTTCATGTATCATCACTTAGGCCGATTACTATAGCCTTTTAGCTATTGACTTACTGTGTAATGATACCCATAATAAAAGCATCGAACCGTAGATTCTTAAGGCTAAAAATCAATTCTGAATCTCTTAAAAACATATCCAAACACTTTCATATAATTCAAAACAATCTCATAACCTTATAAAACACATTTCAAACCCATTTTGGCTTAATATTACACATCATAATCATATTCAAACTAAATATTAAAACCAAGCTCAATTAATAATACAACAAGGGTTCAGAAAGAAATACAAATCAAAATTACAAGTACAAATTCTAAACTTTGTCTTTGTATACATTCTAACATTCAAACATAAGTACAATAAAATTAAATGCACTACAACCTCAAGTTCAAATGACGATTTGATGCTCCCAAGCTAAAGTCATACTCTTTTTACGAAATCCAAAACCCATGCGTTTAAAATAAATAATGTATGAGCTTGATGAGCCAGTAAGTATGTAAGGATAGACCTACTTATCTTATCCCGTTAATAATGTCGAGCCCCTTAGAAATATTTGTTTCAAAATTCACTCGTGCCATATTTTAATGCCACTAATTGCTTCACTTATTATTATCAAATTACAATGGCTCAACTTATAGATTAATGGTTTGTTAATCAATCACACAATGAAGTTTAGATAAGTGTCCCCAATGGAGAGCTTAAATGAAATTTAAGCAAGTATATATCTTTAACCGTGATTTCTTATCACAATTACACATGAGTTTCTCTTATAACCCTTTTGTTCTGTACATATAAACAAACTTTATATTTTCATTTCTTTCATTAAGAACATACTGAAAGTAGAAATTTAAATCTCTTATCATCATTGTAAGGTCATTATATAAAGCTTGGTTCATATTTGTACCCTTTTTATTGATGATCATTTATTCATTTAACATAATAAACTTATAACAATTTATATTCATGAGCAATCTTCATTATTAATATTTTAATTCATTTCGTCCTTAGTAAATTCTAGTAAAATGACTCAGATACACGGAGCTCCATCTAGAACACACTAGAGAGCATCGAAGTGCTTAGCCTGAAGGCATCAGAGATTGCACATGAATACAAGGCCCAAAGGCAAAATAGGGTGCAAATAATAAGTTCAAAGCCTGAAGGCATCAGAACTCCATATAGAACTCAAAAACAACTCTAAACAAAACTCCATATTTAATCCCTATTGGCATTCCAATCATATGCTAAGCATTTAACAAAGTCCACTAGGACATATTATAACCAAAGTGACTTATCTCATTTAAGGCCATTAACATATTTATTATACAGATAGAGGTAGATTCAGAGTTTACAAAATTCAAAGAATATTTCGATATTTCTTTGTCTATTTTCACATATAGACACAATAGGTGCTTTCACATATACACATAAAAGAGTTATCTACTTTAGTAGTAGTCACAAAACTATTTATTTTTCAATCCAGAAATAATTAAAAATAAAGATATCTTTGATGGTTTAGAAACTAGACTTACTGACCTTTCACCATAAACTTTTTTAGAATTTTTCCAAGAGTGAATTAATACAAGATTTTTTTTCAAAGTTGTTGTTGTTGTTCTACTGCGTGATAGTTTTGACCTTTATTCACTTAAAAATATTTATCTTTTAATACAGAATTTGTATGGTATTACCATTTATTTCATTAGAAACTAAGTTTAGTTAGATTTTTTTACATATAAATCTCATCTTGTAATTCATTTTATACAGTTTTTAACAAATTTTCAAAGTCGAAACAAGGGTGCTGCCAATAGTTTCAACCTTTCCTCACTAAAATATATTTTTCTCATAATATATAACTTGGATGCAAGTTTTTTTCATTCCATTAAAAACTAGACTCACTAAGATTTCCAACAATATGTCACTCAACTTTTAATTCAATTTCTACAACTTTTGGTGAATTTTTAAATTTACTTTACTACTGTCGTCCCCAAACTATTTTAGTAAGATTGTTCACAACCAAATAGCTCAAGAGATACATTAAATACATTTTACTCATGAATATTAAATTTCATATTTACTCACATATACAAAATTATATTTACTAGTTATTCCATGTCAACCAAACTTTTATATCACATTATTAGTTCAAACAAAGCTTATGATTAAGGCTTATTAAATCACCATTTTTCAAGCCATTTATTTCTAACACTTTAATTCATGGAACTCATATATTTTCATTACATAAATCTTATGATTTACACTATTTTCATATTAATCACATATATTCATTATTTTTGTAAACATGTTAGTGTAGGAAAAGTAAGAGTATCCAAAGGTACTTACCTTTTGGATACATATTACAAATAATCAACCTTCCAACACTTGAATCCAACCTCAACTAAGCTTGAAACTCCATTTCTCAGCATTTCTTCATTTTCCATACACAAAAATATAACCAATATTAACACAAGAGCTTTCCAAGATTTCACATGGAAACCAATACCAAATAACAAGCTAGGAGGGTTAGAAAACAATATTTCTTACCTCATTGATGTTTTCTCTCTCTAACTTCCATTTTCTCTCTCAAACACTCATGAAAACCCTCGCTAAAAATGATGGTTTTAAAGGTGGAAATGATTTTAGGAAGTGATATCTTAAGTGATGCTAGCTAGGGGTGAGCGTTCGAGCAAATCGAATGAAAAGATTTCGAGTTAATCGAGTTAATGAATCCTATTTTATTATCTTAACTCGATTTGAAATTTTCTTGAATCGAGTCGAGTGAGATGGAATTCGAATCGGATATATTTGCTCGAATTAAATTAAAAAATGATTTTGGTGTTTTTTATTTTTATGTAATTTAAAAAATATATATTTTTCTTTAAAATTTTTAAAAATGATCATACGAAGAAAAATTAAAGTGAACAAATAAAAGCAATTGATGAAAAAAAAAGAGGATTTTGAGTTTTTGTGGTAAAAGGGGAGAAATAAAAGATTTTTGGAGATTTTGATTTTTGAGAGTAGGGGGAGGGAAAGTAAAACTTTTTGGAGGTAAGGAGATAAAAAATTTGTGGGGCGGATTTTATTTTTGGGGTAAAAGGGGAGGGAAAGTAAAAAAAATTGATGAGAAAGGAAAAGAAAAAAAATTGAAGAGAAGAGTTAGTGGGGCAGAAACCGGGGGGGTTGTTGGGGTGGGGGTTAGGAGTGGGGTAGTTTAATATTCGGTTTATTCAAATTATTCGAGTTATTTACATTTGAAAACTTAACTCGATTCGAACTCAAAAGTTGAAAAAAAATGAGTTGACTCGATTAATTCGATTCGAATAATTCAAAATTCAAAATTTTTTTGAGTCAAATCGAATTTTTCTCACCCCTAATTCTCGTAAAATTTTAAAGTGGGTGATGAGATTTAAGGTTGGTTTGAGAAGAAAAACAAGAAAAGATGAAAGGAAGAAGACAGCTCCAAAAGGAAGGGGTAGCTGGCTAAAATCACTAGTATACTTTTTTTATTATCTAGCAAAATAAACGAAAAAGGGGAAAATTTGTAGGTAAGTCCATTTGACACCAAGGAAAAGAAATAGAATGTAATGGGCGAGTAAGTTTACCCCTTTTTTATTATTATTTGCATTTGTTGTATATCCTCCATTAGCAAAATCATTTGATATTTGTGCTAAGATAAGAAGAGGATAAACATATGCAATGCAAAAAAGGAGAAGAAAGAACTCCCTAAAAAGAATTTGAGTTTTTAATTTAATTTGATTTACAAAAATTATATTGAATCAGAAATTGAAAGAAGGGAAAGTTAAAGAGAAGAGAGGAGGGAAAATTGTTTAGAGGAGACAATTTTATGAATAGGAGAGGAGGGTTAGTGGGTTTTTATAAAATAAATTATACGAAAGAGACTTATGGAGATGATGACAACATTTCTACAATCAACAACTTAGGAGACGCGAGAAAGCATCTCCATAGGTAATCCAGAGAGACGCAGCCTAGTGTCTCCATTAGTTACTTCCAAAGAATAAAAGGAACATGCCTATATATTTCACAACAAACAATAGATTCAATAACTTACTTATACTGATGTATTTACGTACTTTCCCTTAATAGAATATTGAGGGAACCTCCCTTTGCTTGACACGTTGAACAAGAGGTTTGAGGGGAAAAAACTTATTTACATTGGTATAAGTCAGTCTTGATAAGGGACGAAATGAATATCATCAGTGAATTTATGTTGGAGTTTGAATCAAGTTAAATAATAAAGAATCGATTCAAACAATAATGAATAAATTTAAAACAAAAAAAAATCAATTCAAAGAAGCAAAGAATCGATTCAAAACAGCAATCATGAATCGATTCAAAGAAGCAAATAATTGATTTAAAACAACAATAATGAATCAATTTAAAAAAGCAAATAATCAATTTAAAACAACAAACAATCGATTCAAAGAAGAAGAAAAATCAATTTAAAATAACAAATTTAGTAACAAACTTATTCATTATTTGCATACGTACATATGAAATACTTATATCATAAATTCATTCATGTGTAACAACCTGTTTCTCAGTGGTGCTGGAAATAGTGATTTTGGGACCACAATGTCGACTTGTCAGTCTGTGAATAATAATTAATTAATATTTAGGTTGTTATTAGTGTCGTGTTAATTTAGTTAAGAAATTTTAATGTTTAGATAGTTAATTAATTAAAAAGGACTAAAGCGTAATAATTACAAAAGTTAATTTCTATTAACTACAGAGATAAGTGTCTACGGAAATAAAATTTGAGGGACTCAAGTGGAGATTGTACCTTAATGTTGGTTAGTGGGATGATTCATGCATGTTACAATTGATAAACTAAGTTAGTATTAAGGTTAAAAGAGTAATTTAATTAATATTGAAATAAAACAAAAGATGATAAAATATCATCTCCTTATGTTCATCCACTGAAAATTGAAACCAAGAAACTCCATTGAAAGAGCTTTATATTCAAAAAAACACAAGCTAGTGCATATAAAGAACAAGTTGATAACCGAGGAAAAGAGAAGGTTGTAGAATAGTCCCTGAACTTTTGTCATTACTGCAGTTTAGCCTTAGTAAGTTCGTTTGGCTTAGTTTAATTTAATTCTAAAAATATATATATTGAATGTGGAATTGGTTGCTACGTCGCTAAGGTTAATTAGTATACATTGAATTGTTAATTGTTGGAACACTGTTTAGCTATGAAAATTTTTTGTGCTAGATGAACGTAGGATAGAGTATAATTGGTATGCCAATACGTTATAATGTGCATTGTACATGATGGATGTGTGATGGAGTGATGATTTCTGATTTATGATTTTACACTGAATATACCAAGATTCAACATTTGTTGTGAACTGTCTAGTTATATTATAGTTATATTAGCGTGTTACTGGGGGCGGATGTAAAGCCTTCAGGCTTGGAACTTGGTGCCCAGAAATGTTTCTAGAGGGATGATAACCTTCGGGATAGGCACTTAGTGCCAAGGCGTGTTCTCAAATGGATTAGCTCGTTGGAGCGTTTGGCGTGTTTTTGGTGGATAAATGTGTACTCATATCCATATGTCATTCATTGAGAAAATTTATTCTACTGTTATATGATTTATTATTGAGTTGTCAGTAAATCAATGATGAACACCTGTTAGTATTATGGCTTTGGATTGAATGAATTCGCTTGATTATATTCAAATATAACATGTATTCGTTTGTGTTTAATTCACTTGTTACGGATTGTGGTTGACAGGAAATGCTGACTATTAATTTTGCTAATTAAGTTTTCATGTTATTTCAGTAAGTCATATTGTTTAATCGCTAAACTTACTAAGCATTATAAAAGTTTACTCATGTTATTCATCTTACTTTATTGTAGAGAGCGTCTCATAGAAATTGGGTGATTGGATCAAGTTAAAGAAATCACACATCTAGATATCTTTTGGTAGTTGTTGAATGCTTACTTTTGGCTTATATTGCATGTAATAGGTGAATTTGTATATGCTTTGATGATGTATTTATGTGGTGTTGGCTAGATTGATGAAATGATGTTTATGTTTTGTTTAGCTTATAAGCGATCTTGTTTTAGACCCTAATGTGTATATAGTACTGTTGTGCTAACTGATCACTTGATATAAGTTTGCAAGATGTTGAGTTATGGTACATGAGGACGTGATTGTATGAAAAGGGAAATGGTAAGTTTTGACATGAGTCAATGTATGTTATTTTGAGATTGTATACAAATCATTTGGTATAAACTTGTGAATTGAGAGCCTAGCCTTGGTTTTGGATTGTTTCGATGTTTGAATTGTGGTGTCAATGAGGGCACATTGGTTAATTGGTAGGCTATCGAGACCTCCAAAAATAAATCCTACTAAAAAAGAAACAAAAACAAACTTTTGTAAAATGGTGAGCAAGGTCAAATCCACAAGAAGTGGGATTAGACTAATTCCTAGAAAATAAATGAGAAAATAAAGTTGAAGGGGGGTTTAAAGTTCAAACTAGAATAAAAAACTACTAGAAAATAATGTAGTCAAAATAGTAAGATTTAGGAAAATTCAAGGTTTGATAAATATTCAGCCAAGGGAAATCGCAGTTTTTTAATTCATGAATTGATCATTGATTTTACAAATGACTTTCTAAACTCTTTGAATAAATTAGTTATAGCTACTCAAGAGGCTCTAATAGCCTAATCACTCCTTAGATTCTTGGTAATCAAAGAGACACTTGAATAATTACTTCTCTTGTTGATAAACAGTCCCGCGGAGACGCTCCTAAGATTTAACTTACCAACAACCTTATCATTTGCAGGACCCAATTCTAGCCAAGCATCTCACACCAACGCGGATAATTTAAACTAGATTCTACACCTTCATAAACTGAGTTATTCACCACACGGATTAAAACCTTCCGACAATTACGGATGAGACGATCCTAATTGGTTCTATATTAATTTAAAAAATTGAAGAGTTCACAAATCAATAATAATATGAAGAACGGTAGATATAAAAATATTTAAAAATCTAAAAAACATGAAGAATGGTAATCTCACAATTCAATGAATCAAAGACCTTGATAAAACCCTTGACTAGAATGAAGAAGTTAAAAATCCATGAAGAGAAATAGAATAACAGAAGAAAATATGAAAGTCTTGTACATGTTTTTCATGCCCCCCAAAGCCTCTTTAAATACCCTCCAAGATCTCCTAGATAAGAGTTCAAAATAAATTTTTAAAATTTAAAATCCTAATTGATCCTTGAAAATAAGGCTTTGAAGAATTCTTCCATAAAGATAGGGGCTTGTTGAAAACTGTAGAACAATCATGCAGCTTTGCTTCTCTAAGCATAAATTGTGGGCATGCCCTATTCTTTGACTTTTTCTGCCTGTCTTCTTAGTCCATAAAATACCCAAACTTCATTTTGTCTATAAAAACCCATATGGCTTCCAAATGATTCCAACTCTCTTTTTATCCAACAAAATACAAAATTCAACTAAAACATGAGTTTACAAGCATATTAAGTCATCAAAACATATGGGAAACTTCTTAAAATATATGCAAAATTACACTCTAAAAAATCCCCCCACATTTAAACAATGTTTGCCCTCAAAAGTGCAATGGTTCAAAGTCTTAAATCCTAGTAGTCTAGTCAAAAAAATGAAATAAGAAACAAGTCATTCATAGAAGATGTCCTTACAAACCAACACAAATGAACAATCATCTCATCAATTTTTCGAAATCAAAATGAAGTAAGATTTGACACACTCACTATGGATTCCCTCATTAAAGCTCAAAAGTGTTTATGGTATTGTCAACCCTCAAGCCATAACATAAAAATGTTTACCATCAACTTGCAAATATATCACATCTCCACCACTAGAGTTAGAATCGGATGCAAAGATCAAAGGGTCTTTGTTAGGTTGTAACAACGCTTGGGTCGAGGTATGAAAAGAAGAGACTTTTTGGGCTTATTGATCAAAGAAATACATATACTCTTTACCTGAAATTTGAAGTTTTTGACTCAAGTAATAAGGAAGTAACCAATAGGAGAGACAACTAATTAAACCGAGAACCTCACCATAATATATATTTTTTATTTTTATCTTCTTCTTTTTTTGCTCTTTCTTTTTTTTTGTTTTTTTCTTTATTTTTTGTTTTTGTGTGTGTGAGAAAGTAGAAAAGGATCTCAGGATATTTGTAGCAATTATTATTCATTATTCTCTCTCTCTCTCTCTCTCTCTCTCTTTTTCTCAAAAGGTAGCTTCAGTTCGATGCATTTCAAGTAAAGAGACCAATGTAAATCCTTTGATACGGGTACGAATACAGGAAATCAACAAAAAATGGTCAAATTGGCTTTTAATGCGGCTAATTTCCAAAGAAAGGTTAAAGCTCAAATTGTCTTCTATTGGTTAATACCAAGATTGGCTTTTTAAGCTCAAAATGGTTATCCTAAAATGCCCTTTTCATTTCAATTCATTCCAAATTCCCAGATGTGGTCTCAATATGAATAACAATGCAAGTTCTAAAAACATCTAATTATGTTTGACAGTCACTCAATGAAAAAAATGAAGCATAAAATGATGCATGCTTATTTACTCAAATAACTCACAAAAATGGTTAAGTTTTTTTTGTCAAATGTTATGTCACTTCTCATTCAATTAATCAACAAAGAAAATTATTCACCGGTTAGTTGGAAAAACTCAACCATTCCCAAACTCGAATCCTATCATTTTTCTCAACTTGATTCAAAGGACAGATATCATCAACTAAGTAAGAACCAAAGCAAACTTTTTTTTCAAAACTTGAGCTCAACAAAAAAGGTAACATGAAGCATATTAGAATAAAATAAAAACAAAACTCAATATTATTCCTAAATGCACAATCAAATACTCCCCCACACATAGACCATGCATTTTCCGCTGTGTAAAAAATAAAATGGATGCACATGGATTAAGTGGTTATGAGAGGTAAGGAAAAGAAACTCCCTTAACGTCCATGAGTATTGATTCATGGAAAATCTAGTTCCCTTAATGTTGTGCAATGTGAGATTTTACGTGAGAGTGGTCTTGGCACAAGGTAGAGTTTGCTAGTCTTTCTGTTGGGTTTTGAACGACTTGACGAACTGGATGCGAGAGGATATGCTTTACGATTGTTTGCAAAATTGTTGGTGTGGATTTCGTAAGGGATGGAGGTTCAAAGTTGCAAGTTGCTCGTATGGGAGGATTTTGGGTAAAGTTGCTTGAGCGGCTAGGATTCTTTTTATTAGTAAGGTTTGCTCTGTTTTTCTCTTTTTAAAAAAATGAAACAAATAAGTGAAAAGGCGTTGGGGATTTGCTTCTTTTTTTTTTGCAGAAGAAGTTTAAGAATAAGTCGTGGGCACGCCTTGTTCTAGAGTTTATTCTGTGAAAAAAATGGTTACTTCCTGATGTTTACCAATAATAAGGTGTGGGCATGCCTTATCCTTGATTCACCCAAATCTCTCATCCCTCTCAATCTTACCTAAAAAGAAATCAAACTTGAAAAATATATGAACTTAACAAGAAATCCCATCGGTTGCCTTCCATGAAGCGCCTTTCTTTAACGTCTATTGGCTAGATGTGACTCCCTGTTAACTCCTTGTATTTTGGACATTCCAGGTGCATCAGATCTAACTCATTAGTTTGAAAACCTTCATAAAAAGGCTTTAAACGATGACCATTAACCTTGAAAATTTTATTGGTGTCCAGTCTTTGAATTTCTATTGCACCATAAGAAAACACGTTAATGATAACAAAAGGCCCTATCCATCTACAACATAATTTTTTAGGAAATAATCTCAAACGATATTTATAAAGCACCATTTTTTTCTAAGATAGAATTTTTCCTAGAAATCATTTGATCATGAAAGACCTTTCTCTTCTCTTTATAGATGGATGCATTTTCATATACGTACTTCAAGTGATCAAGAAGAGGCTTCAAATAAAGTTTTGGTGCCTCAATTTTTGTTAATCCTTCAATTTTATAAATCTTATTGAGGGTCACTCTTGAGCTATCTTCGTTAGTCATTTCAGAGACTTCCTGCACCAAAGGGTCAATGACATCTAAAGCAAATAAAAAACATACGTCACTAGGATATTTCATGGCATCATAAATGTTAAATTTGATAACTTCCCCTATCAAACTCCATAGTGAGAGTACCATCATGCACATTAATTATTATTTTTGATGTTTTCAAAAATTGCCTTCCTAACAAATTCAAGTTAGAATTAGAAGAGTCTTCTTCTTCCATGTCAATGACATAGAAATCTGCAGGAAAAACCATTTCATTTACTTGAACCAAAAAATCTTCCAAAACACCAATTGGATACACATTTGATCGATCAGCAAGTTTGATAATTATTCTAGCTTCTTTTAAAAGACCCATTCTATTAGCAGAATAAGTAGAATTAGTCATAACATACCCAGATCCCTGCATTTTTTAGGGAGCTTCTTTTGGAGAAATGCAGATACATTTTCTCTCATTCCTACCTATTCATTATGGTTGAGTTTCTTCTTGTTGGTGCACAACTCCTTGAGAAATTTTACATAGCGAGGTATCTGTTTAATAGCATCAAGTAATGGGATATTTACATCCACTTTGCGAAAAGTCTCAAAGATTTTCTTTTCTTGTGTATCTTTCTTGGTTTTGGTCAATCTTTGAGGGAAAGGAGGTGGTGTCACCAATCTCTTTGGCATTTCATCGGAGGAATTTGTATATGTTATTTCTTTTTCAATGCCTTTCTTCAAGATTTGGTTGCGCGCTTTCGTTTAATGTAATTCTTTACCACTTCTCAAAGTAATCACATTTACATTTTGCTTTGGGTTGACAATAGTCTGCGAAGGTAGCTTACCTTGAGGTTCCAATTGGCTAGGAGATGAGGCAAGTTGACATACTTGATTTTCCAGATTTTTTATGCTTCCTTGGTATCTTGTTGGAATTGTTTTGTGCTAGTTTCATCAATGGACATACCTATCTCTGATGATGAATGTTGATGAGACGACCCATGAGATGGTCCATGTCAAACTTGTGGGGGATTATATGGCTTTGTCCCATAGCTAAAATTCGGGTGATCCTTCCCCCTCGAATTAAAGGAGTTCGAGAAAGGATCATACTTCCTTTGAGGTGGGCCATAAAATCCACCAACCATATTGGTGGTCTCGGTTGCATACTCTTCAAATGTTGGACACATATCCATTGGGTGTCCATTTCTCGTGTAAATACCACAAGCTTTCACTTTTTTTACGTTACCCATCGACATTTGCTGCACAAGTGAGGTAAGATTAAAAATTTGAATTTGAAGAATAGAGATACTTACCTCGCTCACTCGTCTAAATGTGGTCTCTTGTTGCGAGCTAACTTGTTGTGAATTAGCAGCCATGACATTGATCAACTCTCTAGCATCTCTAGGAGTTTTGTTAACAATTTCTCCACAACTTGTTGTATCCATCATCTTCCTTTCCATCGATAACAACCCCTCATAAAAGTATTGAATGAGAAGTTGTTCAAAGATCCCATGTTGAGGGTAACTCGCATGCAACTGTTTAAATCTTTCCCAATAACCGTGGAGTGTCTCAGTGTCTCTTTGTTTGATGCCACAAATCTCTCCCCGTATATTAGCAGCTGTTGCGTGTAAATATGTAATGCAAATGTGCAAGTGTACACATCAATTCAAGTAATATAATGATGAGTGAGTATTGTCTCCATAGGGATTAGAAACTAATTACAATTGGTAAAGTATTATTGTAGATTTAACTAATTAAACTATGCAAAAGAAACATAGTATAAATTGATGAAGGGAATTAATGAATGAACTAATAATATCAATTATAATTAAAAAATGACAAAGCAATCTAAATTTCGTCAATTCGCAAAGAATAAGTGGAGAATATTTCTATTGTTGAATGATAAAGGTTGGAATTACTCAGGGAATATTTTCATAACATAATAATTCCAAGGCAAAATTTTGACTAACTACTGTCCAGGGAATTACTACTCCAGCCTACTTCTTCCAAAAGTCAGACTTTAGTTATTATACTAAGTCTATGTATGTCAACAAGACCCATGAATGATAACCACACTAACGTTCTTCACATGTACAAATTGCACTTCTATGTCTAGGGTGTTGCAATTATTCTTTCGAATACTCAACTGTATCAATCGATTAATAATCTGATGTATTTAATCCTTTCAGATTCAAATTCATCTAATAACATAACATATAGTCAACTATGTCTAGAGTTTGCATGCATGCATTCAAAATAAGCATAAATCAATTGAAACAATAATTTTAATCAAAATCATATCATGGGCATTACAGATAATTTAATATTCACCCAAATAATTCCAACCCAAAGATAATTAGCTCATGGGTTGGGCAATGAAATCCAAAATTAAATCATTCATCAACATTCTTCAAGTTTTACGAATCACAGAAATTGAAACCAAGAAAATTAGAACAAAGGTATAACTATAGGAGGCTCTCGTTGCACTTCACAGGAGGCTCTCGTTGCACTTCAGCTTCTTCTCAAGATTTTACGCAAAGCTCAAGGAATATTTCTCTTCTCCTTCTTCACATCTATGATCTCCTCTTTTTAGCTGCTACCCTCTTCTTTTTTACTAAATTTTCCATGCAATTTCTCCTCAAGATTCTATTACAGAGAGAGAAACCACTCTCTTTCTTTTCTTTTCTCTTTACAATCCATGTGTCCTTATCTTCTCTCTCCTCCTTTTATAGGGTAGATATGTCTCTCTCAGCACACATATTTTGCTCCTCTTTTTAGGGTGATTTATCTGGTACACGTACTACTGGCTGAGAGTGACGTGGATTGAATGTTGCATCATCTTCCTGGAATTTCCATGACATTTATGTTGGCAATCTATCCCACTATTTGCCATGGTAATGTTTCACCTCCTTCGTTCCATTTTCCCTCTTCTTACCTCTTTCCAGCAATTAAAAGTAACATAAATTTACATTTAAAACACAATTTAAGATTTAGTATGTAATACTCTAATAATAAGTCCAAAATGCAAGTATATTTTCTTAATTACAAGCAAATACTTCAATTTAGAGGCCTGAAATATAATTCTTTTAAAGAGTTATCAGTGGCTTATGAGGTGGGAAAATGTTTGTCAAGGAAAAGCCTTGCCATGAATTAATTGATCTAGAAGGCAAGTAGAATAACCAATCTTTTGCGTGGTCGGCTAATGAAAATTGGAAGGCACGTAGTTTGATTTGATCTTTGGTGATGCCTTACAGTCTCATGCTCAAACAAAAAATGTGGAACTCCTTCAAATGTTTGTGAGGATATTCATTCTCAAGTCTGCGGAAGGTCGGGAATAAAAGGATAAGCCCAGACTTGAGTGCAAACGGCACCTCTGGATCGCGATAATCAAAGTACAATGGTTGTTGCGCAACATTTAGTGCGTTCAATTGTCACAAATTTTGCTCGGCCATGACTTCTTCTTCTTCAGAATTTCTAGCTGAATGAATTGATTCTTCTTCTTCTTCTTCTATAGTTTGCAAGAGAGGAGTTGAGGACGAAGAAACTTGTTTGTGATACTTAGCCTCTTTTCTTAATCGTTTTACAATTTTCTCAATTTCAAGATCAAGTTCAAGTTCACCTACACGTAAAGAACGGGGCATAAAAGTAACAATATAAATATAAATTAATCTAATTGAAACCAACACCATCAACGACACAAAAATTTGGTAGGCTGTTGAGACCTCCAAAAATAAATCCTGTTAAAAAAACAATAACAAACTTTTGTAGAGTGGTGAGCAAGGTTGAATCCACAGGAAGTGAGATTAGACTAATTCCTAGAAAATAAATGAGAAAATAAAGTTGAGGGGTTTAGATTTCAAACTAGAATAAAAACTAATAGTAAATAATGTAGTCAAAATAGTATAATTTAGGAAAATTGAAGGTTTGATAAATATTCAGCCAAGGGAAATCGCAGTTATTAATTCATGAATTGATCATTGATTTTGCAAATGATTTTCTAAACTCTTTGAATAAATTGGTTATAACTACTTGAGATGCTTTAATAGCCTAATCACTCCTTAGGTTCTCAGTAATCAAAGAGACACTCAAATGATTACTTCTCTTGTTGATAAACAGTCCTGCGGAGACACTCCTAGGATTTAACATGCCAACAGCCTTATCATTTACATGACCCAATTCTAGCCAAGCATCTCACACCAACGCGGATAATTTAAACTAGATTCTACACCTTCATAAACTGAGTTATTCACCACACGGATTAAAACCTTCCGACAATTACGGATGAGACGATCCTAATTGGTTCTATATTAATTTGAAAAATTGAAGAGTGGCCAGTTCATGCAATTCACAAATCAACAATAATATAAAAAACAGAAGATGTAAAATAACAGAAGAAAATATGAAAGTCTTGTACATGTTTTTCATGCCCCCCAAAGCCTCTTTAAATACCCTCTAAGATCTCCTAGATAAGAGTTCAAAATAAAGTTTTAAAATTTCAAATCCTAATCAATCCCTAAAAATAGGGCTTTCGAGAAACTTTCCATAAAGATAGGGGTTGGTTGAAAACTTCAGAAAAATCATGCAGCTTTGCTTCTCGATGCATAAGTCGTGGGCGTGCCCTATTCTCCGACTTTTTCTACCTGTCTTTTTAGCCCATAAAATACCCAAACTTCATTTTGCCCATAAAAACCTTCGTATGGCTTCCAAATTATTCCAACTCTTTTTTTATCCAAAAAAATACAGAATTCAACCAAAAGATGAGCTTACAAGCATATTAAGTCATCAAAACACATAGGAAACTTCTCAAAATATATGCAAAATTAGACTAACATTGATCACATAGATTGATTATTTTGGGATGTTTTGAGTATATTTAAATTTGCTTTGAATTATTGTAAACATGTGTTTTTGGTTTGTCTTGAAACCCAAGCAAATAGGTTGTAAATGACTTGTTTTAGGGACAAACTTTGTAGCACACAGCCTGAGACACGAGCTATCACATGGTCATGTGCCACATACAGTCAACCCACACAACCGTGTATATTTATTATTTTAGGTCCAAGTTTCACACGGTTTGAGACATAGCTATATATCTCAAGTCAGTATGTAACAAGACCTAGCACACGACCTACGACAAGACCGTGTGGCCAACATCAAATGCAAACACGGGCTAACACATGGCCTGCGACACGACCGTGTGTCTATAATTCGAATATATACATGGGTTGGCACATGACTTGTGACACAGCCGTGTGGCCCCATTTTGAGTATTCACACGAGCGGACACACGGGCTGGGAGAGTTTGAAAACTTAGGTTGCCTCTTAAGAAGCGCCTAATTTATAGTCATTAGCTTGACTACCTTAATGTTATTTCTAAACCAAAATAATTAAATAACTCTTTGGTTTATCAGAAGATAAACCTAAACAAACCTTGAATATTATAGTCATTTTGAAGTGCCATGGACATTTTAATACATTTATCGACTACCCCTTAACCTGTGTGTAATTTTGAAAAAGTGTGGGCTTGGGTTTGTATAAAAGTTGTGTTGGCCCTTCAAAATGAGTATTATAAGGTGGTGTATACATACGTGATCGAAACGATTGTTGAAACTAAATGTTCTTGGTAGGACATCCAACAACTTCGCTTTATCATTAAGTTCACTATTATTTAGAACAAATACAAAACCAACAAATTCAAGCTCAACGTAATAACTATCTACATGCACCATATTTTCTATTAAAACCTCTTCTTCCTTTCCTACATTCACCATATTAACTCTAAGAGGTTCAAGACTAATGTTAGTTGTGATCACTTGTCCAACTTGAACCTCTTCATTATGTATCCCAATCATGCTTTCAGCCTTCAAAGGTTCAAGTTATACTCCTCCAAAGGCCTCTTCCCTTCCAATATCCTTAACAGTAGTGACTTCCCCAATCTCTAATGGCGAATCTAGGTGTAACACCCCAAAATAGAGCTTAGGAGTTTTAGGAGCATTTTAAAAATTTTAGCCTTAAAGTGCTAAGAATTTGGTAGCATGGTAAATAGGAATTATATTTGACTATGGCATCTTAACTGTTAAATCAATTTTTAAAAATGTTCTTTGGAAACCCTTAATTTTAGAAAAAGAATTGATTTGTAACAGAGTCAAAACTGTGACCATTTATGCTATAATTTTACCAAAATTTAAAAACCCAACCTAAAAACCCCCATTCCCAATTCTAATTCACGATAGTTGCTCTCCTAAGTTGCTTTTGTCGTCCCTTGTTATCCCCTTGATCTTTCAATTGATTTTTTATTCCAAAACCATAACACTTTGATTTCCTTATCATTCCCAAGTCAATTACCTTCATAAATCTCCAAGAAAAACATTTAAAAACTCCATAGATTTCATCATCTTCTCCAAACATAGATTTTTCATATTTGCATCAAAACGCTTTTAATCTTCTATCTAAGGTAATGTTTTGAATTCTTATGAGTTTTTCATGATATCCAGTCCTTAAAATTGAAGTATTAACCTTTGAATTGCAAGTTTTTAATAAAAGCCGAAAATTTGGACATTAATGGTGGATTTCAGGATTTTGAATAAATACATGGTTTCGAAGTGTTTGTCATCTCATTTTTTCATGATTAGAAGGTTTCTAAACTTACCTTGAAGTTTCGTTAATGATTTCTAACGTTTTAATGAATTTTGTGAAAATTGCCAAAAAGATGTTGAAAATTTTTGATACCATGAATTGGGTAGTTTTTAGTGGTTTAAGGGTTGAGGATTAGGCATAGATGACTAATTAGATGAACGAAATTCATTTTAGGCGAAAAGGTTAAGTAAAGATCGAGTTATGAGCATTCTAAGTTTGTTATGTTAAGGGTTTTGGTTACATGAGAATTTAAAATAGGTTGATGTTTTAGTTGGTTTAAGTGAGTCTTTGGCTACTATTTGATTGTGAATATTGTATGGTTGTTGTGTGTAAAGCCTCGGATTCACTAGAGCCTTCTACAAGTTAAAGGAAGAGATAGTTTGAGCTTTCGACTTCTCGGCGAAAACATAGTGGTAAGTGTTTGGAATCACTGCTTGTGGACCAAGTCATGTGTCGTTTGGGAATTTAGTAGTAACCTAAACCCCTACTCTAAACTCTGAGTGCAATTTTTCTTGTATCTATATTTGCTTTACGGTTTTATGCTTATATGATTATAAAATTGTGTATGGTGATAAGAAGCTCAAATGTGTGATACGTGGATGTGGTAACTGTTGTTTGTGAAAGGTAAAAATGTATACATCAAATATATGTTATATGACAATGATAGTATTTTTGCAAAAGATGCTAACATGCAATGATAGTGCAAGGATAATCAGTAAATGTTATGTGTTTAGTTTCGGATATTTTGGCCTTGTGATTTTGAAACCATTGGGTATAGTTGGCATGCGATAGGATTGTGAGTACTCACCTATATGTATAGTGATTTTCGAGTGTTGAGGCCCTGGGATATGTTGGAGGGATAAGGGAATGTAAGCTAAACTCCATTCAACGGGACATGTGAGGGGAAATAAGGAGAGTGTTAACTTTATGCTACACTTTTAGGATATGTTTGGCTCTAAGAGTCTATGTTTGGTGTATTGGAGATCCGTGTATCTGATAAGTGATGATAGAACTCACTATATGTTTCATAACTCAAGTGTCAATCTATCATATTATATGTAATTGTGAGGAACATGTCGTATGCTTAATAGAATATGTGTTATATTGTCAATTTATCGTTATATGTGACTTGTGTGAAATGTGATATATGCTTGATTAAATATGTGTGCTACATGATTTATGTTTGCATGAGTATTTAAATGTTGTGTAGATGAACCAATAGGTAATGCACGGATAGGTACTCTACAACACTAGACATAGGCTTATTGCAATTGTACTTCTATATGGTTGTCTTGAGGATGCATGATAATATGTTTGCGATTTGGTTATTCTAATCATTCACTGAGCTTGTTAAGCTCACCCACTCCCTTTTTTACCTATTGCAGATTAGTTGCGTACCTGTGTAAGCGGTGTAGTTTTCTGAGATGTGATCCAAGCCAATTTTGTGTTATTCTGTAGGTGTTCTTTATTTACTTCATTTTGGGGAAGATATTGATACCTAAGTGTTAGTATTGTTTTGTCAAAATATAGAAATTGTTGTTAAAACCTCTTTTAAAGACATAACATCATTAAAGATTCAACTATCATTTACTTCATATTGTTGTTCATGAGCCCTAACTAAAATCTTTTTTGCAATTTCAGGGATAACCTTTCACCTAAGTGGTTTAAATTCTTATGCTAAGGGATCACTAGAAAGCTCATCGTGAGGATAAAAGCTAGAAGAGTATAAATAATGAGGTTCAAACATAGCTTTCCAAGAACAATAGGGTTGAGAATAAAAATTAGTATAAGGATCTTGCTTAAATGCATTATAGAAGTCTTAGGGGTTGATTCCAAAGGTTATAGGATTGCTTAGATAAGTAACTCATTGACTTAGAATTCTCAAATGACCACCGATAATCACAATAGAAAATGACTTCACATAAGTATTTTTTACCTAAAAATAAATAAACAAATACATAAATAAATAAAAATCTGGACTCAGATTACTAATTAATAAAATTAAAATTAGCATAATAGAATTTAAAACTTTGGTTTCTAGCAACAACGCAAAAAATTTGATGTGTGAAAATTTATTACGCAAGTGCACACATCGAATCAAGTATCTAGCTAACCTAAGATTCAATTGTTCAATCTATGTAATTATTAACCCATGGTTCAATGGCATTAATTAGACCCTTCCAGTATCTAGCTAAATTAATCTCCCTTTCACACTAGCTATATACCTATGTTAGGCAAGTAGGACAAAGTCATTGCGAGCAAACCTACTGGGTTGATTAGGCACTACAACAAAACAGGTTTTTAGTGGCTTTTTTTTGCCCTATAAAAGCTTCGCAAAAAACACCGCTTTAGATAGCGCCATTAAAATTTGTGGCATTTATGTGGAAAACGCCATTATAGAATATGATATTTAACGGCGCTTTTATTACAAACGCTGTTAAAGAACACTCTTTAACAACACTTTTTTTTACAAACGCCATAAGAGAGTCGAGCATGTTGTGGCGTATGTAGCTAGAAGCGCCGCAAAAAATCATGTTCTATAGCGACGTTTGTGGGAAAATACCACTAACATTAACATATTTTACCAACCTATTTTATTTCATATAGAACCTAAATTTTCAACATATTTTCCTGTAACTTCAAATCCAACAACAAACTTTAAATCTAAATGATACTATCACGAAAGAAATATATATAATCTAAATTAATAATTTAAATGACAAAATATATTCAAGAGAATGCATATAATTATTAAAAAGAAAAAAACAATAAACACACCCATTTAATGATTTTCTTGATCTAAGTTCCTTATCCCCAAAAGAAAGAACAAAACAAATCCAAAGGAAATTTAATCATAAATTCTTACATTAGACACATCTATATGCAAAGGGATCAAGGACAAAAGTATAACGAAAGTATACTACAGTAGAGGATATACCATGCCTTTCAGTAGAGTACAGGACCCTAAATCTACTACCTCCAAATGGGCTGTGACAGTAGGGTGTTCTCAGCCTAAAACTCGGTTGGAGGTTTTAAACGTACTAATCTCCTGATCCTGTCTTTATCCGTGTTCTCCAGATATCCCTTGAGAATATTTAAGAAAAGGGGAGGGGAAAACGTTAGCAGCAGTATCCATCAAAAAAAATGTAAAAGGATGCTAATTGACAATCAGGCAAAAAGTCACAGTTTCCTGGCACAGAGATATTAGATGTGCTTAAGCAGCACAAGAAAGTGAGTTGCCACAAGCTACATTAATTCTAGCGTTTTGATAATCATGGCCAAATGAAACATCATAATTAGTTTTCTTAAGCGTCACTGAAGTGGTGCAAGTCAAATTAAAACAAATAGTACCAACAGCTTCTGATCAAAAGGAAGAATGCCAAAACCATAGCTAGAATACCAACTTGTGACCTCACCTTCCAAATAATTTCATCCAAACTCAAGCATATCCTTCTGTATTTATCTAGAAAAAGGCGCTCTGTTGGTAGCTTCCCACATTCATCCTTTACAGCTAAGGTTATAACAAAGATTACCTCTGCCACTAGAGCAAAACCATTCAGGAAGTAAATCAGTAATAAAATTCAAGTATGTAACCTAATGCACCATGTTAGATGATAAATTTGATTCCCTTTCAAATGCACTACAATTATCAGTGTTTTCTTTTCTTTTTAATTCTGTGGAGTGCTAAATTACATTTCAAAAGATTAAAAAAAGAAGAAGTAATATTTATTTTAATTTACAGACCATAAGAATGGGTCGCACTATGAGCAAGCAATGTTAAACATCACAGAGAAGCTTATGTAACTAAAAGCACAGAGATATGTGCAAGTCACGATACAGAAAACCCAGTGCTTTTTAATATCAAATCATTCAGAACAGTTCTTTCAAAGAACCTATGAACCATTCAAGCTCTCTCGCCTCAAACAACATAAAAACTGCATACTTTAGTCAAGTTTCAAGTTTTGCCGCATTATTAAATCTCACAAACTAAGATTTTACATGTAAAGAGGGCAAGATATACTTACATGCAAATTCATCATACTCATCTTTGCCAACAACATAGACGCTGACATCTCCAAGCGCCATGTAAACAATGTCTGATAAAAGAACATTTTTGTTCATTTATTTAAACTGATATCTCAGGATGGCTTTAATTAAGGTTTAGGAAACAGATCCATCCACAATCAACAAAGACAGGAAACTTGTGGCCCTGATGAATTAACTCAAGGAATTAACTTAATTTCAGGGTAGAAAAAAATAAAACATGACAGAAGCAAAAAGGTTATGCTACTGCTGTATTTTGAATTAGAAGAACCCACTGCCCAGTTCAAAACGTATCTGTAAGTACAGACTATGTTTCTTTTTACTCTCAAAATGGCTTTTCCACTTATGAAAGTTACCAGGCCACCCGAACAAAGAAGGAAATTTGGTAAAGAAATCCAGTGAATCAGGCCTGTTGAACCATAGTTTATACTTTAGACTATCTGCAACTTAACAAACTTTAGCTACATGTTTAAAACATTTACATAAGAACTAAAAATGAATGTTGTGCTCATTGCGGTCCATGCAAGACTAGAGCAATTAACTATCAATTCTGTGCTAATGGCAGATGCAAGCGCTTCACAAAGTTCAATCATGTTAGAACAGATCAACAAAATCACAACCATCAAAACCTTTAAAATTCAACAAAATCATGCAATGTGATTTAGCGGTACACTTTATCACTTCAATGCCCACTTTCAAGAATTCAAATTGAAACTTACCATAACTCACATCTAACCTTATATTCATACTTAAGAACTTAAAACTAACCTAAAAACATTGAATTCTCTGTTGAAAACTCAACTTTTCCTCACTTAGACAACAAGAAATCTCATTAGCACGGTAAATCTAACCTGAAAAACAACAAGAAATCTTAGAAATCTTGACTCTCTCTAACCCAATGAACATGTGCATAGTTTTAAAAATGAGGAAATCTTTAGAAATTAAGTTTCATGGATAGAAAATCATTAAATTAAGTTACATCATCATTGCCTACTTGGATTTTCTAGAAATCGAAGTCAAGAACAATCAAGAAATCGATCTCCCTTCTTTTCCATATTCTTGCAAAAATAGAAAAAAATGGAAAATCATGTTTTGTTATTAAAAACATAGAAAATTTTGCTAGAAATAAAACTTTTCAAGATTGATTGATAAGAAATGAAATGGTTCGTTCAATATTTCAAAAACAAAATCTAATTTTCCATGGCATTAAACAAAAAAAATTTTAAATTTTGAATTTTGAATTTTAACATGTTTGGTTGGTGTATTGGCCCCACTTAATTCCCCTCTAATCTTTTGTTTGGTTCAAGGTATTGCTATTATGGGTCTAATACATTATTGACCTAATCCCCAAAATCCACCGATTTCTAATCCATTTCTTTTGCTCAGTTTAGGTGCTGCTTCAAGTTTTATACCCTGTTTACCCTCTCGATTGACGCTTCCCCTTTCCTTCTTCTGTTCCTTCCTTCTAGCTTGGGGTTTTTGCCAATTTGCTCCCTCTGTCTCTCAACCTTTTCTTTTCTTTTTCTTTACAACATTACGCTTGGCCTTCTCAACCTTTTTTTTCTTTTTCTCTCTGTCACTCTTTCGCTTGCTCTCAGTTGGTGGGTTTTCGAAAGGTAAAGGTTTCTAACTCTCTTTTGCTCTCAAACTGCTTTAATGTTTGCAGCTCTAAATTTATCGTTGTTTTTTTCCCTGCTGATCCATTTCAAGAAAATGAGCTTTTTTTCTGTTTCACATTTTATTTTGAGTGGTTATTTTCCTTCTTTACCATGTCAAATTTTAAGTTTGATTGGTTTACTTTGATGGGTTTGTGTTATTGGATTAATTTTTATAGATTCCTGTATTTTAATTAGCTTAAGTTCCAAGTAGAGTTTTATTTCTTGGACATGAAAAGACGAATAGGGCAAATTGTTTAATGAATGATCTACAGAATCACTTCTTTTACCAACCGGCCTCATCTTCAAACAGTCTGTCACACCATTTCAAAATGTAAAAGCAAACAGATGTTTCACATCAAGAAATCTTCCTTGAAAGTAAGCTTTTATTATTATTAAATAAAACTACAGCATATGCACAATTCTATTACTGCTTTAGAGCATACTATGATTTCTATTTCCTCCTCTTCCTTCCGTCTTTTTCAAGCATAATTGTTTCAGTTAATGCAGCTTAAAAACCTTCAGCTTAACAAATTGACTTACACAAGACAAACACAATTCTAACAGGCTTCACTGACACGCTGTTAAAGCATGCTAGAGCCCATAACCCATGCATGGTGTGTGTAATTCTTGGATAACCTGGACCTATCCAGTCTCTAAGGCTACTATTTAGGAGCAATTTTTTAAGATTTTTGCTGGAACTTTGAATTTTCACTCAGTTGGAAAGAAACTGAAAAAAGCAAATATGAGTTTCCATCCACAATAACAAAAACCGATCTTTCAAATTGAAAAGATTACCAGAGAGAAAATGAAAAAGATGAAAGATGTGAGTTCACTTAATGCAAATTTAGAAGATATGTCGTCCTTCTCTTAATCGTTGTTTCTTTTCACTTACAAAATATATGCCAATAAACTAACGTTAATTTTATTGTCTTCTTCTTTCCAATTGCGAATGTGTACTCCAGAAGTTCAAAGTGACCTAGGACCAGAGGTAGTGTCAACACCGGCATACTTTAAGTAGGATGCATGATTCCCACTAGTTCCAATACAAGATTCTCAACGCTCAAGGGACATCATATCATGCCTATACATACCCTGCACTTCTGTTAAATGAGAAATCCAACTAGCAGGGCAGCAATTACCACTGCTGGTTATATTTTGTTTGGTTTCTTTTTCATGTCTATGGTTATGGTTCCTGTTGTTGTTGCATTTGTTTTTATTTCACCGAAAATATGTTTTGAGAGGAATTGGAGTCCCTGATTCGAATATCCTTATGCTGCTTAACCGTCATCCTTGAATATTTATGTATAATTCGGTTCAACTTAAGGAGATTGTGGAAGAAGTCAAAGGAATGGGAATTAATTAGAAGTGAGTTAGCATAGGCTGCAGCATTAGTATTTTGTAGGATGTGCCATGTTGCCCTTGAAGACCAAAGGAATTACTTTTTGCACGTTCATGTCCCGTTGTCTTGTTTCAGTTCATTATTTTGGTCTAAAACTTCTTGTAGTTGGAATTTGTCAATGGAAGCAGCCATGTTTTTGTAGCTGTATTCCTTTCTTCCATTGATGAAGCTTAAGCTCAACATTTTGCTTGACTTGCTGTTAATTTAAGTCTCATTGGTTTGAAGTGCAATAGTGTAATGAGTTTCATTGGCTGCCTTGTTAGTGTCTTTTGTTTTTTCTGCATGTAAGCAGATTCGAATCACTGTCTTTGATACAAGTTGAAGCCGGAGTTTAGCTTTGCTAGTTCATACAGTCACCTTTACAAGATGGTGTCTAATATAAATCGATGAAATACTTTTCATATGATACATAATGAAATTTTATTGCGCCTGGTGTATCTGACCACTGTTGTTCCAGTATATTAATGTTCTATGTGAAATTTTGTAGGTATTGGACTGTTAGCTACCGATTTGCTCCAGGCATAAATCGTTGGCAAGCTGAAGCTCTAGCTGCAATTCAAGAGGTTTGGTAACTTATCCAATCTTCTAAACTTGTAAGACTTCAAAATCCAATACAGAGAAACACAGTAAAACTGTTAGCATACATGCTGATTTTTTGCATGGAGTTTTAATTTTTTTTGGGAAATTATTTTATTTTTTCGGTCTTTTAGCTATTTATTTTCTATTTGGTAAAGTAAATAAGAATTTGTGCTTACAAGTATTTTTTTAATTTTAGCTACTTGAATCATTATAATTTGGGTAAGTGTTAAAACAATTGCTATTATTGTTAATTTTAGCTACTTGAATCATTACAATTTGGGTAAGTGTTAAAACAATTGCTATTATTGTTAATTTTAGCTACTTGAATCATTACAATTTCTATTGGAAGATTGAGATGTGAACATTCATCAAGTCTATTGATAAAAGAGCTTGAAAATCATCTATTTAACTAGATGAGAGCCTCCTAAAACAACAAGCTTATATGGGTCACATATTGTAAAATCAAAAGCACAATGTATCACTAAAGAAGATAAAATTGTAAACTTGACATTCATACGAAATTATAGGATTTCTTGCACTAGTGATTACTTAGATGGGGCGTTAGATATAATACAATGAATAAATTGTAAGGTGATAAAATTGAAGGAATAAATTAGAAACATTTTATTAAAAATAAAACTAATTAAATGTGTATATTCATATACAACTCATTAATTAAAAATATTTTTAAATAATTAAACTTAAAAATATTATTTTAATAATATTACATATATATCGACTTTTGAACCATTATAAATTAAACTCAATCCAATCATGAGTAAATAAAATAAAAATTTGATCATTAGATATAATCAAGTAAACAACTTGATTAAAAAACAAATATTCAATATATTAGAATTGGATCATTAGATATAATCAAGTAAACAACTTGATTAAAAAACAAATATTCATTGTTATTATGATTGATTAAAAAACAACTTGATTAAACAACAAGTATTTGGTAACATTGTTGATTAAAAAACAAATATTCATTGTTAATGTTAATGTTAAAGTTCTATTTTTTGCTTCGTTAAGATTCTAAATTTGTATTGTTCATTTTTCTTTGATAGTGTAATATTGCTTCCTATTGAAGCGGCTTGTTTGATTGCTTCCTCCACCCACAGTTGATCGTCCTCTTTTCACACAATCACTGTAAGTTCTTTGGCAATTAAATTATTTAATTTTATTTTACTGTTATTGAAATTATGATTGGAGAAATATGACCCTTTTACTGCGATTTGACAATATGGAACACATTAATATATTGCAGTAATGGCTCGTCTGCCTTTAATTTCACAAAGTGTGAGGCGTAAAAGAATTGGTATTGCATTGACAATATGGTTGGAAATCTATAGAATTGCGATTTGGTTCTTATTTAGAATGGGTGCCAGCCTTAGCCTACATACTTATAGACCAAGGATTAGGTCCTATACCTTAGATTTTTATGCAAAACGGGATCATGTGAAAATGCTTGTATATGCTAGTGACGAGACCTGTATTGAACAAAGTAGGATGAATAGAACTGCCTTTTTTAAACTATGTGAGATGTTAGAATCGTTAGGGGGATTGAAGTTGTCAAGAAACATGCTTGTTGAGGAGCAAGTAGCAATGTTTTTGCATATCATCTCCCATCACCTAAAAAATTGAGTTATCAAGCATCACTTTAAAAGGTCCGGGGAAACTATTAGTAGAGCATTTCATAGTGTTTAAATGCTGTCATATGCTTACAAGATGTGTTATTTAAAAAGGCGGAGCCAATTTCAGCTAATTCTTCTGACACAAGGTGGAAATGGTTTAAGGTATTGGACTGAGTTTTATATATAGCTTGTACAACATTTAGTTGATTTAGATTTAAATTAGTATTCTAACTTAAGGTTTTATATCATGCGATATAGAATTGCTTAGGTGCTCTTGATGGAACCCACATCAAGATTAGGGTTCCAACAGTTGATAAACCTAGATATCGAACGCGAAAAGGTGACATAGCAACAAATATGCTAGGTGTTTGTACACCTGATATGCAATTTGTTTATGTTCTTCCTGATTGGGAAGGTTCAGTTGCTGATGGACGGGTTCTTCGAGATGCCATTAGTAGAAGATATGGACTAAAAGTTCCTCATGGTAAAGTGGATAGTTAAAGGACGTTGAATTATTCATTAAGATCAAACTTTTTTTGCTGAATTAATCATTAAAAAAATTTATTTTATAGGTTGTTATTATCTAGTTGATTCTGGATACACAAATTGTGAGGGATTTCTTGCACCTTTTAGAGGACAACGATATCATTTGAACGAGTGGCGTCAGGGTTATCAGCCAAGTTCTCCGCAAGAGTTTTTTAATATGAAACATGCCTCAGCACGTAATGTTATTGAAAGATGCTTTGGGTTATTAAAACTTAGATGGGGAATACTTAGGAGTCCATCATTCTATCCTGTAAAGGTGCACAATAGAATTATTATTGTATGTTGTTTGCTCCATAATTTTATTCGAACCCATATGAGTAATGACCCTATTGAAGCGGAGGTGGGAGAAGGATTACCTAGTAATGTGGTGGATGACGATGAACCGAATATCGTAAATATTCATCCATCGGATGCTTGGGCTACTTGGAGGATGGAACTAGCCAACCAAATGTTCAATGAATGGCAAGCATCTAGAAATTAGTTTGTGAAACTTTTGTGGTGTTTGAATTGATTTTTGTATTGTACTAAACTTGTTGAATTATAATTTAATTTCTTTTCATTCAGCATGTGTTATAATTCTAAATTTTTGTGGTATGGAGCTTTTGATTCATGATATTGAACTTAATTATAATTTTATAAAGTGTTCACCTTTTGATTCATGATATTAAAATAGTAATTAATATAATTGATTTTTTTTCTTAAGATAATTATGTCAGGTGTTGCAGAATCAAATGTTTCTTCTCAAGCTTCCCGAGTAACCAAAAGAAAATGGGTTCCAGAAGAAGATGCATCATTGGTTTCCTGCATGGTGAACTTGCACAATGTTGGAACATTTAATGCTGATACCGGGTTCAAAGCCGGTTATTTAAACGAGTTGGAAAGAATGCTACAAAAGGCTTTACCAAATGCAATGTTGAAGGCGAAACCTAATATTGAATCGAGGATTATGTTATTCAAAAGAGAGTGGTCAATCGTCTATGACATGCTTAATGGTCAAAACAATAGCGGTTTTGGTTGGGACGAGCATAGGCAGCTCGTTGTTGCTGAAGATGCGGTTTGGGACTCCTATTTAAATGTAAGATTATTTCAAGTCTTTATTATCTTATTTTTACCAAACTTATAACTAATATGATTTCCTCATTTTTTAGAGTCACAAAGAAGCCGATCAATTCAGACGTCGTTCTTTCCCTTACTACGACCAGCTTACTGCCATATACGCAAGAGATCGAGCGACTGGGAAAGATACTCAAACAGCTGCTGATGTTCTTGAAGAAATAAATGCTGAGGGTGTACCTACTACATATATGGATGAAGAAAGAAACTCATTCTATGATTGCGAAGCTGACGTCTCTTTGGATGACATGGATGTTTCTGCTGCGGAGCCGCGACGAGATAGAGACCAAGGGGGTTCCTCATCTTCAAACAAGAGAAAGAAGAAATCTGATGCTCGTGATAATATGTCTTCTTCATTTGATGAGGCTGCCATTTTATTGGCCGAAAACATGCTGGCCATTGGCGATCAAATCAATAGGAGTATTGCCTCTGATGTGGTAGTTCAGCAGAAGTTAGAAGAATTCCAGATCATCCAAGAGAAAGCTACAAATTTATATTCAATCTTATGGGAAATTGAAGGTTTAACCGACGATGAGCGGTATCGAGCTTTGAGTAAAATTCCAGATCATCCAACTCAAATGCTCGTTTTCTTTAGTTTACCTTCTGCTGCGCGATTAGAATGGGTCAGAAGATTTCTTTCTGACCATTAAAAATCAATGTTTAAACTTTTTGATGTTGTAAAATTATATAACATATGGATTATGATGTAGAATTTCATTTTCATCTAACATTTTCTTAATATAAGTTAATTATGTTTATGCAGAATATAATTCTTAAGTTATATTACGATTTTAGTAAATTCATATAAGAACATTTTATTATTAAGAATTTTATGAAATTATATATCATTATTAAATTATATTTAGTATTAATTATTTTAAATTGTATAAATTCATATAAGAAAATTTATTATCAAGAATTTTATGAAATTATATATCATTATTAAATTATATTTAATATTAATTATTTTAAATTATATAAATTCATATAAGAAAATTTATTATCAAAAATTTTATGAAATTATATATTATTATTAAATTATATTTAATAATAATTATTTTAAATTATACAAATTCATATAAGAAAATTTATTAGTTATAATTATTTTAAATTTTATTAAATTATATATTTTAATTAAAATATATTTAATAATAATTATGTTAAATTATATTTTATAGTATCATATATTATGATTTGAGTAAATTCATATAAGAATATTGATTATTAAGAATTTTATTAAATTATATATTTTAATTAAAATATATTTAATAATAATTATGTTAAATTATCTTTTATAGTATCATATATTATGATTTGAGTAAATTCATATAAGAATATTAATTATTAAGAATTTTATTAAATTATATATTTTAATTATAATATATTGAATAATAATTATGTTAAATTATATTTTATAGTATCATATATTATGATTTGAGTAAATTCATATAAGAATATTGATTATTAAGAATTTTATTAAATTATATATTTTAATTATAATATATTTAATAATAATTATGTTTAAATATGATTAAATTATTTATTATTTATATTAATAATCTTATTAAAATTTAAATAACAATAACAATAATCATTTACCCAAACAAATTTATGCTAAGGGTATTCTAGTCATTTTAGTTTTTTCCATTATGCTATGACACCTCTATTCCATTCAACCAAATACAAGAATACTATTACGCCTCTATTCCATTACATTCAACCAAACAATTGATTTGCTATTACGCCTCTATTCCATTACGCCTCTATTCCAATACAGCGAACCAAACGTGCTGTAAATTTTATAACAAAACACAGTTTTGAAGAAAACCAGATCTTTGAAATAAAACATAAACCATGAGGTATGCTCAATTATGTTATAAAAAAAATAAAATCCCATTTCCAATTTCATAGATCATGAATAGCCACAACAGATCTTGTGTTTGCCAAACATCATCCATTTTTAATTTCTACCAAATCAAATCCCATCCAGAAAGTAGAATAAAATTATTCGATTTCCATAAAAAAAAGACCCATGGCGGGGTAGACGTACAGTTCAACTAAGATGTTGCCTTCAGAGTTGGTGAATAAAATCGCGAGAATCATGGTGATGTATCTCCCTCTCTCAGATACTTCCTTTTTCTCTTGAGGCAGGGAGACGGAGATCAGCTAAGTTGCTCCTGCTTTGCTCTGTGTCGTCAATCGCCATTTTCTTTCCCATTTTCCTTTCTTTATTTTGCGTTTAATTCGGGTTGGATCAGATGTTGGGTCAAATGGAATTTTGTATTGTTGTTATACCTTTAACGATGTTTAGAGAAAAACGCCGCTATTTCTTTAACTTTTGCGGCGCTATTTCCACAAACACCACTATAGAATGGCTTATTGCGGCGTTTTTCATTTAGCGCCACTAATGGTATATATTTGTGGCGTTTTTTTAATACAAACGCCGTTAAAAGTTCAACCTTTGTGGCGTTTTCGCTCCAAACGCCACTAAAAGCTTAATTTGCTATAGTGGGGGCATTATGTATATTCATATAGATGCAAATTAACTCGTTCGTCGATGCTAATAAATTTAATCTTAATCTATTCAATCTAGATCTAAACCTTAGTTTTCTCTCCCAAGACAAATCGAGATTATCAAATTATTGCAACTTGGTGGTCAGATAAACAGATTAAATAAGCATGAAATTGATAAATTATTAACAAAGATAGAAACAATTAAAGAGAAAATATTTAATTAACTAAAAGAATAGGATCCATCACCGTTCCAAGAAAATAGATTTTACTTCATGTTGAGTTGAGAAAATATCACAAGCAGAAATTTAAAACAAACTTGTATTGAGAAAGAGTATAAAGAAAATAATCAAGAGATAAAAATGATTATCAAACTAATGTTGAGCACTCTAGATCTCTTTTTCTTCCCGTTTTTACAAGCTTGAAGTTTCCCTTGGTGTGAGAGAATTGTTCCTTCACCTCCAAGTTGATCTCTTCCTTTTTTCCCCTTTTTTTCCCTTAAATCATGTCAGCTCTTATTTTTAGGGTTTTAATCATTTCACTCCACCATAAAGTAGAACTGTGATGGAGCGGAGTGCTTGCTATTTGAAATTTTGAATTGAAGCTTATACTTCACCGTACTGAAACAAATTCAGTGGAGCAAAAGACTTCTCTTCACTGCTCCAAGTCTTCCATTCTTCATCCGGTACCTACAATCTAGAGAGAAAAATAACAAGTAAATCCGAACTTACTCTAAAAATGATAATACTCAACTAAGATTCAAATAAAATATAATTAATCCGAAAAAAAAACTATAAAATGTAATAAAATCTAACTTAAATGCTTTATTTACCTCCTAAAATACTATAAAAATTATACTACCATAACTCCAAATATGAAGTTATCATGTAAAACTTTAAATTTACCACTAAACCAAAGAGTTATTTCAATCTTTTTTTATATTTTTTAATTTTATTGTGCTCATATTATTACCTTCATCAATTGCATATATATATACTATTATTTAACTCGAAACTAACTTATGATTGATATATTTATTTAGTATTCTTAATATGATGTATTATGTGTTTAAATTTTTTTACTTATAATTTAATCTAATTTTTTATTCTTATAACGTACATATTTTCATATGTTATTATTAATTAGTTTCAAACCATACATTTCATTGTTTATTGTATGTTATTTTTAAACATACATCCATGCTCTAAAAACGTGGTTTTCATACGCATACGTTTGTAATAGAATTTCTAATAGGGTAAACTACACCATTAGTCACTAAACTATGAGTAAGTTTTCGTTTTGGCCACTTAACTAAAATAGTTGCAATTTGATCATTGAACAATTCAAAAGTTTTCATGTAAGCCATTGGGCTGTTAAAACTAATGCTATATGGTTTTCTCTATTCTCACTAACTGCATCAACCAAGAGCTCTCTTTCCCCTTCTTTTCTATAGTTCATTTTTTTTTAAGAAATAATTTTAAACATCACAAATCTACGAACAAAAATTCAAATAATTTTTTCTCGCCTTGAAACTTTCTAATGGAACTTTAAAAAGAAAAAAACTTACTAGTCTAGTGACTTCAACTAGAACTTTTTTACTTCTATGACCAAATTGTAATTTTTTTTAATTAAGTGACCAAATGAAAACTTACCTATAGTGTAGGTTACCCTTTCTAATATAATTTAGAGTCAAAACGAATCGTTTAAAGTGTTGTTAAAAAGGAAGTATCTGTCAGGCACGTGAACATGCGGTCACGCTTCGAACCCTAAAAAGAAAAGAAATAAAAAACCACCAACGAAGATATTTCCCACAGAACAATCACCGAGTACCTTCGTATTTATATTTCCCGATACAGCAATCAAACTCCCCCGACGTTTCTCTGTTTCTTTTCTTCCGTTCCGTTCCCTTGTTTCCCCCGTAATTTTTCTTCCCTTCTTAATTTATTTTTCTCATTATTATAGTTATTCGATCTGTTCTATTATTTTTAGTTATTAATTGTTCGTTCAATTTTTTTAATGTCTGATTGTTAATGATATTGTTATAATTAAGCATGTTATAATTTAAGTCTTTAAGGGAGTTCAGGAAATTGATCAATTTTTTTTTTCTGAATCCGATTTTTTATTTTGGAATGCTGCAGTTAATTTAAGAAGTTGTAAGATCGAGAAATTGAAACTAAGTTGGTTGTTATGGCTGGTCAAAGAAATGATTACGGTAAAAGATCTCATTTTCAGCCTGATTACGCTGGAAATGGAGGAGGAGGTGTTAAGAGAAGAAATGCTGGTGAGGAAAATGAACAACAGCATGGGATTGGGCCTGAAGATACCGTTTACCGTTATTTATGTCATGTGAAAAGGATTGGGAGTATTATAGGAAGAGGTGGTGAGATTGTGAAACAGTTGAGGTTAGATAGCAAGTCGAACATTAGGATTTGTGAAGCTCTGCCGGGTTGTGAGGAGAGGGTTGTTATGATTTATAGTTCCAGTGAGGAAACAAATCCATTTGGTGATGAGCTTGTTTCGCCTGCTCAGGATGCTTTGTTTAGGGTACACGATAGGGTTGTCGCGGAAGAGTTGCCTGCTGATGAGGATTTGGAGGAGCAGACACATGTGGTTACTGTGAGAATGCTTGTGGCATCTGACCAGATTGGTTGTGTTATTGGGAAAGGTGGACAAGTGATTCAAAGTATAAGGAGCGAAACACAAGCTCAGATTCGGGTTTTAAGCAATGAGCATTTACCCCCGTGTGCATTGACTTCAGATGAGCTTCTTCAGGTAAAGTTGTTTTCTCATGTGAAAAAGATATACCATGTGTTATGCCCTTCTTTAAATAAATAAGAGAAAAAATATTGGCCATTTACCTGAATATTATCTCCTGTAGAGTTAATTTCTTAATTTATTGCAAGACTTAACCATAGGTTATAGATGTATGGATATGACAAGTGTTTGAATGGAAGATTCCTTTAAAGGGAAATGAAAGGTCTAGAAGTTGGTTTTAGCTAACAGCTTTTATTCCTCACAGTGTTGCTAAGTTGAAAAGAAATGGTAGTAAGCAGTCTTCCTAGAAAAGGGAAGAGTCTTTATTTTCTACTTTTATGTTCTCCTGTTTTAAGTGATGGGATTTGGAAGATCTGTTGATTGATCTCCATGAGGCTTCTGACCAGACAGTTCTTACCTAAAAATGTGTCCTTATGTTGTAACTGTATATTATTAGCATTCTTGAAAATGTTGAGTTGCCTGCATATAAGGGGATTTTGAATCATCTTGCGGCCTTCTTGTTTATTCATTCAGTTTCTCTATGGGGATTTCAGATAATTGGAGAGCCCTCAGTTGTGAGGAAGGCTCTTTATCAGGTGGCATCTCGCCTTCATGATAACCCTTCAAGATCCCAGCACTTGCTTCTCTCCTCTCTATCTAATATGAATCCATCAGGTGGGATGTACATGAATGCCTCCCTTATTGGTTCTTATGGAAATTATTCTTCTAGAAGAGATGATGGTTCTGCAAGGGAGTTTTCTCTTCGTTTGGTATGCCCGGTTGGAAATATTGGGGGTGTGATTGGAAAAGGTGGTGGTATTATCAAACAGATTAGACAGGAGTCTGGGGCATCGATTAAAGTTGATAGCTCTGCAGCTGAAGGAGATGATTGCATTATATTCATATCAACAAAAGAGGTAAGAATACATTAATTCTTAAAGTTAAGCTTAGATACTCATTGTGGAATTTATATGTCATGCCTGATTATTTATATCTCTGCAGTTCATTGAAGACCCATCCCCTACCATCAATGCTGCTTTGCGCTTGCAATCACGATGCAGTGAAAAAACAGAAAGAGAATCAGGTGATTCTGTAATCACCACCCGTCTACTTGTTCCAAGTTCACAGGTTGGATGCCTTATCGGTAAAGGTGGGGCAATAATATCTGGGATGAGGAATGCTACTAGGGCTAGTATTCGCATACTTTCTAAGGAAAACCTTCCCAAAGTTGCATATGAAGATGAAGAAATGGTGCAGGTGAATAATATGCTTTTTGGTGTGCACACTCGATGTCATGGTCAGACTTTTGATAGAATTTTTATCTTCCAATGCTGTACAGATTACTGGAGGTCTTGATGTTGCTAGCAATGCCTTTTCGCAAGTACTGTTGCGGCTGAGAGCCAATATATTTGAAAGAGAAGGAGCAGCAGCAACGCTTTTGCCTGTTCTTCCCTACATTCCCATGTCATTAGACATTTCAGATGGTCCTAAATATGGTAACAAAGATGGTCAACCCCGTAATCGTGGATACTCTTCTTACTCAGGGGGATACAGCCCTAGTGATTTGACTGCAAGTGACAGTAAAGGAAATTATAGTGGTTCACTTGTAAGCTTGTCTTTTCATTCATTTCTTTGCAAAGATGCTTAAGCTTATTATTATTGGGATGCATCTGGTTGTTGCAGCCAGGTTTTTTCTAAAGTGCAAGATCTGCATTTGAGAACTATCCCTCTCGTTGCAAATTTATGATGTTCTGCGTGCTTAATTTCTATCTCACATGTTATTGTACTTCCTCTTATTGTCGTATATTATCTTTTTCCAGAGTGGAGGTGATATATATGGAAATCATGGTGGTCGCAACTCCAGCCGGGGGTAACGTTTACCTATCTAGTTAGAAAACTTCGATCACCTTTGATTGTTCTCTAATAGCAATTGTTACCACCTTGCCTGATTTTTTGCTGTCACCAGGTTGTCCAATCTAAATCAAGTTTCACATAGGAAGCATGGGTATTAGTCCTGGGTTCTAGACTGCACAAGTAAATATGTGTCTGATTTCATTTATTTATTTCGGGTATTGATATGCTAGTTTTTTTAATTCTTTTTACATGAAGATATGCAGAATGATATCTTAAACCCGGCCAGCCATCCCCTGCCAAGGATTCTACTGCACCTTTCCCACTTGTTGCCTTTTCTCCCCTATCTAAACAGTTGTCGTCACAAATCTTGAAGCCAGACCTTTGTCCCTTTTGATGAAGCCAACCTAGACCAGAAGACCAGACAAATCGGGTTTGAGGAACTTATGTTCCACTTTGGCTCGCCTTTATGCCTGTCTTGGGTGACCAAGAATAAGATCATTTGATGATGCAAATCACCATTCAATCATTTTTGGCCTGGATTCATGATTTGCAGGCTCTGTAACACATTTCTAATAATTTGCTTTCCATGTAAAACCCTTACACTTGTATCCTTGACTTTTGGCTATTTGGCTGATGAAGTGATTTTTTATGTTTTATAATGGAGTCAAGGTAGCATCTACTTGTTTAGGATTTTTTTATGTATGCATGTGGTTTGAGAGTTGCATCAGATAGGAAAGTTTAGATTGCCATAATCCCGAGAGCAATGTAATTGTAGCTTATGTTGGATGTAAATGCCATCATATTTGGTTTCTTGATTATATTTTACATGTAGCTCAAATGGCTGGTACTTTATTGGAGTTTGCTGGGATGTACTGGTCCCATTTCTTCTCTTGAAGAAGTGAGGCCATGTTTCTGTTGAACAAAGTGCTTCAAAAATTATCCCCTTAATCGCATGATCTAAAATTTGAACTTGCACAAAATGAGCTGGAAGTTATATAAGGGTTGTATGAGCTTGTAAATCACTTAAGGTAAGAAATATTTGGTTAGGCTATGTGTTCAGATTAGTTTTGGAGGCTGTCACAGCGAAAAAAGAGAAGGCTTTGGAGGCTGTTTTGTGAGGAGAAAGCTAAAGAGGAAGGCAAGGAAACCTGAAATGGAATCAATTGAAGAAGTAGGCTTATTATTGGTATTGCATCCTAATTCTCTTATTTCATCTTATGGGGTAAGCAACTTTAGTTCTTTGTGCTACTTTTGGCAGGTGGTTTATATAATTGGCTTCCTCTGGCATTGGGAGCTGGTAAGCTGTATGTGGTAACTGGTAAGTGACTTTTATAGTCAATTGCAATATGCTTGTATTTGTAATATAAACTAAACAGAGTTGGTCCACTAACCATAAAGTTGAAATGTGAAATCCTAATTTAAGAACTGAGGAGAAATTTGAATGATGTGTTCCATAATGGTAGCATGAACAGTTTTAGTTTATAACTTTCTACAACAATCAGATTGAATATTACAATATTAATACTTCCATACCTAATGGTTTGTCTGGTTTTTCAATATTACAATAACTGTTCCAGGGCATATATTTTTGCCTAATAGTCAGGAAAAAAGTTGACTCTGATACTGATTTCTATGCGTTGGTTAATTCTTCTTACTGCCATCTTTCAATTGCAAACTCTTCATGTGTGGTATATCTCTTCCATGCGCAAACCGGTTTCTGGATATTAAATTCATGTAGGCTTATGAACTTGTATGAATGTATGTATATGCATTCCATGTAGATGAGAATCCTTGTTTAGAGCTCTCACATATTATCAGGTTTATGCACCGATAACTGACAGGTTTCTCTATCCCAATTGCAGTGTGTGCTATCATGCAATTATATTTGTTGTTTGGGAGAAAGGGAGATTGAAATTGCTGTGACCAGCCTTATCTCTAATTTCTTAAAAGCCACTTTTTATAGTATGCAGCCTTGATCCTTTGAAGATGAAGCCGTGAGGAAAAAACGAAAGCATAGGCTGAACCGATCATTGTATAAACAAAGTCCCAACAAAAATATTTAATAAATTCAAGAAATACTATACTTAATCTCAGGTTAAATATGGGAGATAAACCCTGTTTTTATTTCATCATTTTATCTTAAAAAATGACTGCTTCTCTAACTTGGATCAAAGATTATATCTTAGAACTTGGATTCCGTCTATTTTTAAAATTTTAAGTAATTATGTGGCATAATTTTACAATGTCAAATTTTAAGTACACCTTATTAAACTTTTACATTTGTCAAGTTTAATGATCAAAATGGATATAGTTTTTAAGTTTAGGTATTAAATTGGACAAAAAAAAGTTGTATTAAAGTGGGTTAAAAAAAATACAAGTATCAAAATAGACTTAATTATCAAGGTTATGGATTAAAAGTTATATTAATTTTGTAATTTTAGTTTCGATTAGTGTTGATAATTTTGAGCTGAATTTAAAAATCTAAGTTGATCAATTTGAATTTCATTTAACCTGATTTATTTATAAAAAGTTATCCATTCAAACTTAGCTTAATTTGAATTAATTTGAATTTAAAATTTCTTCAACTTGATATAATTTAAATTTGAAGTGATCAAAATTCGAAATAAAACTAAGTAGACTTATGAATAGGTCTGGTTGCAATGCATCAAGAGGTCCTTCTAAGTTTTTCTATCAACCATTTTAGCAAATGCAAGTGGACGTAATAATGTACATTTGTACCTGAAAAAGAGGCAGGAAAAAAGTGATGGGTGGTGGGCGGTGATTTCAGAGATATGTTATCCAAAATTGTTACCCAAAGGCCATCCTCAGCCCATGTCACCCCCCATAATAACCAATTTCTAAGATCACGATGTTCCCAATTTCCTGTTACATACAGACCAGAGTCTACCTCTATCCTCTCCCTTCCTTCACTCTCATCCATATCTACAGATAATGACATGTCAAACACAATGTCAATTTGATAAGTATTTTAGGCTTCAAAAGACTTGTTTTTAAGGGTTTTTAGAGCGTAAATTTCTCTAAACTCAAACTTGGAAAGTGATAAGGTTTTGTTTCCAAAACAACATTAGGGAAACTAGTTGATAATGTGTCACTATGATTGCATATTTCAAGTTAAAAAAAACCCCAGATCTAAACTCAAAACTTGGAAAGTGATAAGGTTTTGTTTCCAAAACAACATTCGAGAAACTAGTTGATAATGTGTCCAATGATTGCATATTTCAAGTTAAAAAAAACCCCAGAAACAGCAGTGTTTGAACCCCAAAAAGATCAAAACATAGAGGCTGTGTATGGGGCAATGGTAACTTTGTAAGAGGCTACTATGAGCCTCTAGGGTGATTGAAAGTAACTTTTTAGGGCTTGTGTATGCTGACTTCTAGACACATGCAGTTGTCCATTCACTCCCTCATGTCCTTCACGTATATATATATGTTATCCTCCCATTCTTGGTTATATGCACCCACAGATTTTCAAACTTCCACTCTGCAAACTACATTGCTGCTAATACGTTGAGGAAAAAGTTTTTTATCCATTGCTGGATCGATACTGTCTTCATCTAAGATTTAGCATGTGGGAATGAGGTAAAGTAGTGCAGCCAAGGATGATTTGCCGGCTAGGCTTTCTCTTCCACTTATCTGAGTTGTTTTTTGATACTTGTTAATTACTCAAAACTATTTATGTTAATGGTTTGAACTGTTCATGGGAACGGGAAGTTAATTATTTAATACATAAATGAATCAAACCTTTGTTGGAGGAGATAATCGGCAAGTTGTCTTTGGCTACGTTTCTTTCTCTTTCTCACATATTAGATCTATGATGATGATAAAACTGGAAATGCTGATTGTGAAGCACTTTCACATAACAGTAATGGTGGAGGTTCAAGCCTTATGTGGCAGGGTCGGATCACATTATCAAGTAGGTTCCTATCCTTGTATATACATACATCATCTAATTATATAGTTTTATCCATTTCAGCATGTTGGATCACATTATCAAGTAGGTTCCTATCCTTCTATATACATACATCATCTAATTATATAGTTTTATCCATTTCAGCATGTTATTGCATGAGACAATTGCCTCTATGGAAACTTCATCATCATAATAAGGCTATTCAAGAGTTAAAGTAAATGAAAAGTTTAAAGAAGAGATATAGTTAGTGATGGCATTTTATCTCAGCTTAGATGTAAGATTCTGCAACTTGTAAAGTTATTTCTACATGCTGCAGTCACAGAATCATATGTGCGATTGATGAAACCTTAAACATGAAATATGATTTGCATTTCCTCTGTGATAGCTGCAATATTAGAATTGAAACCAGGACTTAAGTTGTAGGGGCTTAATTTAGTTCCTAGCAACTTTTTCATCTCCAAATGTATGGAAGGATAGAGGCATGTACGTAGTTCAAAGGGACCAGTATTTCCTTCTGGTACTAACTCATGCCCCACTCCCAACTTTTTCTATTAATGCTGATACAGCCTTCGGAAGTTATCGGCCTTAATAACCTTTTTGTTCTTTGACTAGGGGTGCTTGTATTGAAACAAATAAACATCAATAGCTTTTAGCTTACTGAATGTGGAAGTTCTTGCCATAAACTGAAAGAAAGACTGTATGAATTGCATGATCCTTTCCTCTTGGAGTCCCCTTATCATCTTTCTTCCAGAAGTGTTTTAAAATGCTTGAGATCTTCCGGAAAAGGTCAACTCTCTGTTGTATGCATTCCTATAGAATGTCGTGTCTGTGATTTTGAACGTTTTACAAATTGAAGTCAAGAAATGAACCCACATAATACAGGAGAAAATTCTCCTTTATGCTTATTGGTCCGAATTTGCCTGTCGGTGATCAAGTTGCAGTATATGATTTCTTCAAATGCTATGAGGAAAACAGGACATTGATTGCTTGCATATGGATTGTTTTACTAAATTTAGCTGGCTAGCCATAGGCTCATGTGACTTGCATAACTAGCAACCAGTCCTGCTATTAGAGGGTCCATTCCTGTTCCAGGACATCAGATTCATTTTCCCTATGTCTCTCCGTTTAGCTTTTAAGAAAACTACTATCATATCAGAAAACTGATATAATGTTATCTTAATAACATTGATTAAACTAATTAAATGTGTATATCTCTTTCCCATTTCTACAAATCACTCTACTTAAGCCATATGAAAACCAGAAAATCAGTAACTAGCATCCTTATGCTTCCCTTGTGGATAGTAGTTGGTGCTTTATCTACCAAATAAAACACGGCACTATGTGTTGGTAACATTTACTAAATATTTATAGGGATGAAAAATTATAAATAACCAAAAAGTTTATAATTTTGTTATTAACGAAGAGTTATCGCATTTTATAGTGATCTCTTAAATTCAAAAATTATATCGCTTTATTATTAAAAACGAATCATGATTATTCAAGAATACATTTATTGAATAATTATATTTATTGTTAAAAGATGTGATTATCCATTTAAATACTTGTGTTCTTGTGAAGAGACATGAGAATTTTTATAAATAGGAGCCAAATTTCATTTGTCTGACACACCAGAAAAACACTTACATGAAATTTTTTATAGAAATTGATATCCTTATTATGCTCTGCTCAGTTCTCAGTAGATTGTTTCTGTTAGTGCAAAACGTAGATAATCATTGTGTTTCATTGTATCCTCGAGATTCATTTGCTAGTAACTCTTTTGCACACAAAAAATAAGTGGGGGCAAATAGTACCTTAAAAGAAAGTGACATTGATACATGCCTTGAAGCTTTTGTTAATTTCACATAAATTTATTTTTATCTCCACATACCAACAATTTTAAAATTCTATTTTTGCAATTTATGAGAAATTAAAGGTGTGTTTGTACACAGTGAATTCACATGCCACTATAATCATGGTACTACTAAAATAACTATTAGTAATGGGACAATATTGAGGTTAATGATCTAACTATTGATTTAGAAGAAATCTTTGTAGCAATAAGAGGTATGCCAAATTTTTGGTTTACTATTATTGCATGAATTGAATTTCATGGTTATTTCTAATGAGATTAATTATATTATGCAAAAAGTATAAGTGTCTCATGGATTAGGTTTTGATAAAGTCAAATGCTAGTTTGTTAAATACATGATGTTTTACATGCATAGTTATGGTTGATACGTAATTATATAATATATATTATATCATGCAAGAAAGAAAGGAAAAAGATGGATGGAATTAGGGGTGAGCAAAATCCGATTCGATTCAAAAAATTTGATAAAAAATTCAAATTTTGAATTAAATAATTCGAGTTATTTGAGTTACTCAAGTTATTCGAATCAACTCGAATAAAAAATTAAGTTTTTTGGTTTAACTCGAACATGAATTACACAATTCGAAAATCCGAATAAGAAAAGGCAAAACTACGTTGTTTTGAAAAATGTTTACCTTTTCTAAAGTTAAAAGTCAAAACTATTAAGTTAAAAGGCAAAAATACGTTGTTTTGATAAATATTTACTCATTAAGTTAAAATGTAAAACAATTTTATTGTTTATGTAGTTAAATAATCTTGTACTTCGTCTACTAGTTAAATAATCGGTCCATGTAAACGTAACATTGAGTATAAATAATATGATTAGTTAACTCGACTCCACTTAACTCGAAATTTTTTCACTCGATTCGATTTGAAAAAAAATTCAAATTGAGTTCGGTTACTAAAATATGATTCGTCAACTCGACTAACTCGAATTTTTTTGACTTGATTCAACTCGAATCGATTGAATACTCACCCCTAGAGAGAATGCATGGATGGAATGTAAATGCACGGTTGAGAAATAATCTATTAATGGATTAAAGCAATATTTTTCTTTTGAATGGTGATGACATGGTTCAAACATTAGTTGAAGATACTTCTATCTGGTAGAAGCATTATGACCATTCGGGAAAACCTTCCTAAGTCAAAAAGTTGTGTTAGCGAATTCAACAGTTACTTTCAAAATGTTGGGTTGAAATGATCTCTTGAAACAAAAAAGTGCAACTTGAAAAGTGATGTAATTTTAAAGAGTCACTTATGCACCAATCAGTGCATTATAAATAAATAATAAGTTTGAAGAATTGAAATTTAATTCATCCCATCCAATTTGTGAGTGAAATTTTTAGTACCAAAATATTCTTTATTTTTTATGATATATTTAATTTGAGATATGAAATTATTTGTCTATTTAAATCATGATATTAGTAACTAGCATTTGGATGATATTGATGAAACATTATTTTCATTGCTAAAAATGAAAGTTTGCATATAATCATATAATATAAATAGTTTTGGTGGTTGTTTTTGTTAAATAACCATAAGCTAAATGGGTTTTATATATGATTGCACATTTTTTTATTCTATGTTATAAAGTTTGGACTAAAAGTGATTTTGACTAGAAATGAAATATGTCATATGCCATATGTATGGTTAATTTATGAAATATGTCAAGGAGATAAGAATTGGCGACTTCAACCTGCTCCAATACAACTTCAGGGAGATAAGGTTTGTGGTTTCACCGATCTGTTCTCTGGGGAACATGACCTGTAGATTCCATTTCATGGACCTATTTATGCATAGTGGTTAGGATGTTATGATCATAATGAATCAGATGCTCCTAATTAGATGTGTATGAATGATATTTGTATGAATGCAGAATGTCATGAGAATGATCCCTTTTTAATGTTTGGGTTGTCATCGCTCGTCGCTCATCAAGGTCATATCACCGTCATAATATCATGTCTTCTTGTTTAGCTGATATCTTTAACAACAGATCCGAAAAAATGGTAACAGTCTAAACTTTCCTTCCTTAAATATTTTCAACCCTTAGGCTTGGTGAGTTCTAAATAACGGTCTTGTTTCAGGTTCTTGTACTATTTAGAAGCTCCTATAGTAATATGCAGAACTCCTTTTGTGAAAGTATTATTAGTCCATTAATCATTATTTCAATGCAAAATGCCTAAAAAAGGATCATTAAGGTGGACAAAGCTGAAATTTATCATGAAACAAAGTCTAAAAAGAATGGATTAATCAAAGAAAGCGAACATTGCTGGAATACAAAATAGGTGAGGGGAACAAATAAGTGCCCCAGATATCGCAGCCTGAGCTTCTCTGTACAAACTTCTTGAGAACCATTTTGAACTCAACATGTGTTTAGGAGATCTAGTGTACTTTGTCGATGCCCCAAGGTGTAGCATACCTCTTTCTCGTTAATTCAAGTATAGCAAAATCACTGCATACCCCCACCTTCGATCAAAATTTGAATTGCCCTTTTACAGGTTTTCAATTTAAATCTTTTTGGTCTCAAGGCGCCCTTTGCGGGTTTTCGCCTTGGCCTCTCCATTTTTTTAAGGCAAAGTACTTCTTGACTGAGTCCGCATTTACTACGTTAGGCAGGTTCTTGCCATCCATCTCAGCTAATATCAAAGCTCCTTCAGAAAAGCCCTTTTTTACAACATAAGGTCCTTTCCAGTTCGACATCCACTTTCTTCTAAAGTCCTTTTGTATAGGAAGAATCTTCTTCAACACTAGGTCCCCCTCGTGGAATTCTCTAGGATGAACCTTTTTTTTGTAAGCTCGTATCATTTGTTTTTGGTACATCTGACCATGACGAATAGCTTTTAACCTTTTTTTTTCAATTAGGTTCAATTGATCATACCGAGATTGGATCCATTCTGCTTCCTCCAACTTTAGTTCAGCCAATACTGTGAGAGAAGGAATTTCGACCTCAATGGTTAAAACCGCCTCTATTCTATAAACCAGAGAGAAAGGCGTTGCCCTGGTGGAGGTCCTAACAGATGCTCGATAAGCAAAGAGGGCAAATGGTAATTTCTCATGCCAGTCTTTGTAGGTCTCAGTCATTTTCCCTACGATCTTCTTAATGTTTTTATTGGCTGCCTCTATTGCACCATTCATTTTTGGGTGATACGGTGACGAGTTATGGTGTCTAATCTTGAATTAACTGCAGACCTCCTCTATTGTATTGTTGTTCAAATTCAGCGCATTGTTGGATATGATTCTTTCTAGCATTCCATATCGACATATGATCTCCTTTTTCAAGAATTTGCTAACTATCGACTTTGTGACATTGGCATATGAAGCAATTTCTACCCATTTAGTGAAGTAATCAATGACCACGAAAATGAAACGATGTCTATTAGAAGCTTTTAGTGATATTGGCCCAATGACATCCATTCCCACATGGAGAAAGGCCAGGGAGAAGTCATGACATGAAGAGGTGAGGGAGGCACATGAATTTTGTCTCCATAAATCTGGCACTTTTGACATTTCTTGGCGTAATTAATACAATCCCCTTCCATGGTGGACCAATAATACCCAAACCTTATGATTTGCCTGGCCATCGTAAAACTATTAGCGTGTGTCTCGTAAACGCCCTCATGGACTTCTTCCAAGATTTTCTAAACCTCGACAGATCCACACATTTTAATAGTACCTGATCATTTCCTCTCATAGATGCTCATCTGGATAGGCCTCATGTCCTCATGTTTGTTCACTTTGATCATGGAAGCTAAGGTAGCCAACGCGTCAACTATCTGGTTTTCATGTCGCGGGAGGTAGCAGAAAGTGATATCATCAAACTCCTTAATTAGTTCGAGAACTAACTCTCGGTAACAGATTAACTTGGGATCTTTTGTCTCTTATTCACCTTTGAATTGGTATATCACCAATGTAGAATCCTTATATACCTCTGGTACTTTGATTTTACGTTCTATAGTTGTACAGATTCCCATGATGCATGCTACATATTCTGCCATGTTGTTTGTGCAATCAAAATCTAATTTACTAGTAAAAGGATAATGATCTCCGTTCAGGGGTACTAGAACTGCCCCGATTCCAATGCCCACAACGTTTAAGGCACCGTCAAAGTTTAGCTTTCATATATAATCTTCTTAGGAGTCTTCTTCAATGGTTGCCACGTACATTAGGTATTTGTTCAGGAAATCAAAATTCAAAGGCTTGTAATCCTCTAGGGCTCTACTAGTTAGAAAATCAGCTATTGTACTCCTTTTCACGGTCTTCTGGCTCACATGGACTATGTCAAATTCGGAAAGCAGAATCTGCCATCTGGCCATCCTTCCATTCAAAGCAGTCGACTCCATCATATACTTTAGGGGATCTAGTTTCAAGATTAGCCAAGTCGTATGGTACAACATGTACTGCCTCAGTCTTCGAGTTGTCCAGATCAAGGCGCAACATAATTTCTCGATTGGCGAGTATCTTATTTCATACTCAGTGAATTTCTTACTGAGATAGTATATCGCCATTTCTTTCTTTCCCGTCTCATCGTGTTGGCCAAGCACACATCCCATAGAATTGTCAAACACTGTCAAATACAGTATCAGTGGCTTATCCGAACTGGGTGGTGACAGTACTGGGGCATTGAACAGGTACTGTTTTACCTTGTCAAAAGCTTCCTGGCATCTCTTGTCCCATACACTCGGATTATGCTTCTTAAGAAGACGAAATATAAGGTCACATTTCTCGGTTAGTTGTGAAATGAATTGGGCAATGTAATTTAGTCTTCCTAAGAAACCTCGAACTTCTTTTTGAGTACGTCGCAGAGGTAATTCTCGTATCACCTTGACTTTATCTGGTCAATTTCAATTCTCTTTTCACTGACTACGAAGCCTAGCAGCTTCTCTGACCTAGCCCCGAAGGTACATTTTGCTGGATTGAGCTTGAGCTGGAACTTTCTCAACCTTAAGAACAATTTCCTCAGGACTTGCACCTGCTCTTTTTCTATTCGGGATTTTGCAATCATATTATCAACGTAAACCTCGATTTCCTTGTGTATCATGTCATGAAACAAGGTTACCATGGCTTTTTGATACATTACTCCCGCATTCTTTAATCCAAATGACATCACTTTATAGCAAAATGTTCCCCACAATGTTACGAATGTGGTCTTTTCCATGTCTTCGAGATGCATATTTATCTGATTGTATCTAGAGAAGCCATCCATGAAGGAGAACAGTGAGTAGCCTACTGTATTATCTACTAAGGTGTCAATGTGAGGCAATGGGAAATTATCTTTTGGGCTAGCTTTGTTCAAGTCCCTGTAATCCACACATATTCATACTTTTCCATCTTTTTTAGGGACGAGGACGATGTTGGCTACCCATTCTGAAATTTGACCACTTGTAAGGATCCAACATCAAATTGCTTATTAACCTCTTCTTTTACTTTCAGCAAAACGTCACGCCTCATCCTTCGGAGCTTCTGTTGGACTTGCTTACATCCTTCTTTTATGGGGAGGCGGTGTACTACAATATCAATGTTCAACTCGGACATATCTTGATACGACTATGCGGAGACATCTTTGAATTCTTGGAGTAACTCAATATGGTCTCGTCTCATTTCTTCGGCTATGCTGGCTCTAATTTTCACTTCTTTTCCTTCTTCCAAGGTCACAATCTCTACTGTCTCTTTATAGGGTAGAATTTACTTCTCTTCTTGTTCTACCATCCTTAACAGATCTGGGGATAACCTGCAGTCTTTGTCATTTTCAAAATCCTGAGATCCTTCTAAACACATGTCTTGTTTAAAAGGAGATTCTGAGTCAGTATCAGAGTCGCTCATGTCGTTGATATATGGAGACCTGCTGTAGGCACGCAAGGATATCCAAAGAACAAATGAATTTAATGATAGCTATTGGTATGGTATAGTCATGAATGAAATGAAAGAGTAAAAGAATGTTCGCTCAAAGTGAGACACAAAGATGTATTTTTCATTGAAATAAATGTATTGGACATGAGCCTATTTCACATAGAGATCCCTATTAATTCTAGGCTTAAAGAAATAAGTGTTTTGAACATTATTTTAAATCAGCTCTAAAAACTACAGGAATCTCTTCCGCAATCCAATTGTTCAGAACACTTTTAGGCTCATAAGGGCGGATGCCCGATAAGTTTTCTTCCACCATCCCCTCTTCAGATATGGCGTTGATGCTCCAACTTTTTATAATTTATTCGGTAGTTTATTTTCTTTTCATTCTCCGTTAGGGTTAATGATTCCCTCTGAAACGAATGTTTTGGATATATGGGGAAAGGTCATTGGTTCCCATTTGACCTCTATCCCACTAAATCGCGCTCTTCTTCTCTCTTGTTTCTTTTTCAATTCTTTCTTTCTTTGCCTCACATCTGGCTTATAGTCCAAGCTACAACGATCCTATTTTTTAGTCAAGATTGGTACTTCGACCTGTCCCTGGAGGTATTTTCCGAGTCCTCTTCCAGGTAATGCTCCATTTCCAACTGTTAGTCGCAAGCTCATCCTCATAGCTTTGGATATTTTGGGTACTGGGATTTTTCTTCCCTCGACGATGAAAGTTGCGTTCACAAATTCCAACGATTGGAATGAACATTCTATCACTTCACCATTGGCCTCTATATACGGTGTATCATTGGTAATCGATGAAATAATGTCTTCTTCTGCATTTATAGTTACCAATCGGCCCTCCGTTACCAACTTTAGCTTTTGGTGAAGTGATGATGGTACTGCCCCTGTTGAGTGGATCTAAGGCCTCCCTAATAGGCAATTGTAAGAAGTTTTAATGTCCATTACCAAGAAGTCCACCTTGTATGTGTTTGGACCGATTAAGAGAGGTATCGTAATCCTTCCCATAACATTCTTTTCAATACCATCAAATGCTCTCACTATATTTTGGCACGATTTCATGTGAGAGTTGTCGACAGGCAACCTGTTTAATGTGGACAGGGGCAAAACATTCAGTGCCGATCTGTTGTCAATTAGTATTCCCAGTAATGTGTACCCCTTGCAACGGGTAGTGATATGTAGAGCCTTGGTAGATCCCATACCCCCGGTGGAATTTCACCGTCATTAAAAAAGATGAAATTGTCGGCCTTAATGTTGTTGACAAGATGGTCTAGTTTGTTTACTAAAATGTCGTCAGCGACATAGGTCTTGTTTAACACCTTCATAAGCGCGTTACGGTGCGTCTCGAAACTTAAGAGTAGAGCCAGTACTGATATACGAGCTAGCTGCTTGTGTAGCTGCTCCACGATACTATACTTACTATGTTTTATGAATTTCAAAAATTTCTTAGCTTTTCTCTCAGTTACTAGCTCATTAGCAGGTGGTTCTGGCTTCTCTTTCCTTTGTTCAACCACCAAAGACTTCTCCTTTACAGGTTCTATTTTTGTGTTTGGGGCATCATAGTGCTTTCCACTACGTGTATAGGAACCCATATCTTTATCTTCTTCTAATGTGCAGACTTGGCCCTCCTCTTTCAAGAATGTCACATTGCAGTCATAATTCCAAGGTACCATTTTGCTATCTTTATAAGGAAAAGCAACGAGTTTTTGAATTATGACCTTCAGTGTAACTTGTGCCTCGATTTCGTTGGCTCTTAGTCGTGAAATAATTATTATTGGGTGATTGGCCCTGTAGACCTTCTCTGACGACCCTCCTTCTGAGGCGCAAACATCGTTTCCTTCGACGTACTCAAAGAATTCAAGTTTCTTGTTGTCCATTAAACCTTGTACTAGGGCCCTGAATTCACTGTATTCTTGAATTTCATGTCCTTCTTCATCATGGAATGCACAATAGTCTATTACTCCTTGGGATCTGTCCTCCAAATCTGATGCGATTAATCCATTTTCGACCATTTCTTTCCAAACCTCTCTTAGCGGGGTTTTCACTTCAGCGATATTCTCCTTGATTCTCCTCCCTGCGCTCTCGGCTATTACGTTTACTCCTTTACCGGCATGGTTAGGTAACAGATTTTCTGCACCAGACGGACCATCGAATTTGACAATGTCCATATTGATGAGCCTTTCGACTAACTTTTTGAAAACGGTGCAATTTTCTATCGAGTGCCCGGTGATTCTTGCATGGTATTTGCATTGGACATTTGCGTTATATCATTTGGGGTATAAGGGTTGCATTGGTTTTTGGTAGATAGGGGAAATAACGTGTGCATCAAATAAAATTTGGTACAACTCCCCGTATGTCATTGGAATAGGCGTAAACTGGGGCTTCTCCGTTCTTTGCCTAGCATTGGACTCTTGTCTTGGTGGGCCCTGATGACCAGTGGTTATCGTTCTCGTTTGGTTCACAGTATCTGGCTTCGAATAACTCTTGTTATACGTGGTTACATTATTCACGTCATTTTTTCTTTTCTTTGGGGCTAACCTTTTGGCACTTTCACTAGCCTCTATCTTTCTGCATCTTATCGCATTCTCTATCATCTCGCCGGTCATTACTATATCCAAAAAACTCTTAGTTGCGCTTCTCAGCATGTGATTAATAAAAGGTGCTTTCAGGGTATTGATGAAGAGCATGGTCGTTTCTCTTTCTAGCAGTGACGGTTGGACTTGTGTTGCAACCTCTCTCCACCTTTGCGCGTATTGCCTGAAGCTTTCATTTGGCTTTTTCTTCATGTTTTGTAGTGTGAATCTATCAGGCGTCATGTCTGTTACATGGCTATATTGTTTTATGAAGGCTTGCGCCAGGTCCTTCCACAAGCTAATTTAGGCACGATTTAGCTGGTTATACCACCTGGCCGTAGCTCTAGTCAAGCTATCTTGAAAATAATGAATCAATAGCTGATCATTGTTGACATATCCTATCATCCTTCAACAGAACATGGTAATGTGAACCTTAGGGCAGCTGGTCCCGTTGTATTTTTCAAATTTTGGTACTTTAAACTTTGGAGGGAGCACTAAATCTGGGACCAGACTCAACTCTTTAGCATCGATTCCACTATAGTAAACAACAATTTCCAACGCTTTGAATTTTTCTTCTAGCCACTTGCATCAGTCCTCTAGTTGTTTTGGGAGCTCCACTCTCGCCTTTCTTATTTCTACTATGTCGTTAAGGTCAGGGACAACAGAATTTGCTGGGTTGTCTCCAGGGTTGGACTCCAAACCCATATAGAAATTTATCGGTGCCGAAGTACCCGTCTGATATTGGGGCCTGATATTGATGGACACCCTTTGTGGTTGTGCTTGGGTGTTGGTTAGGGTAAAGCCTGGAGGATAAATAGGATCCTCATTGTCGTCTCCAGTATTGAGCATAGGGCTCTTCCCTTTTTCTAGCCCTCCAGCTAGCAGCTGTGTTAACTGGTTCATCATGCTCCTCTGGGATTCTAGGATTTGTTCCCTCATATCCAACTGGATTTTGGCAAATTGTTCTTGTGTTTGCATTTGCAATTGATCCTGCCTCTCCTTTTGCATTTGTTCCAATCTTTCCAACCTTTGGTCTATTGTTTCTGTTTTCTTTCGTGTAACGTATGGATGTTCTAGGGTAACTGCCATGATTTTAGAGTCCTTTTGTAAGTTTGAATGCGCAAGATACAATGAAATGCAAATGCATTAATGCAAATGAACGCAAAAAGGCATTGATTCTGATTCAATTCCATTAGAGCAACTTTTCTAGAAAACCAATTTCTTTACACAAAATAGATTACATATATGGCCTTGCCCTAATGCCTAAGGCTTTGACTTGCCTAAGAAGCCAATCTAACTCTCAGCCTCGATCTGACTCTAACTCATATTTCACACTTAGTACATCAGCTTGGGCCGTCATAGGTTGTAAGCGATCAGCCACCTCCCGCACTTGGGTCAAAGCTTCACCCATGACATAATCCCTTTCTCTGACCTGGTCTTGAGATCGATGAAACTGCTCTTTCCACCGCTCATTATTTACTTCCAGCAGTTCAACCCGGAGCTCACAGTTTTGTAGCGTAGTTTCCAGTTCTTCTGTCCTCCCTTTTAGCTCTTCAATCTTGCTTAGACTAACCCTTAATTCGATTATAGAATTGCTACTACGACATTGCTGCAGTGACTTTTCCAATTCTGCCACTCGAGCTCTTAACCTCTCCTTTTCACTTTGGCTTTCCAACAAGTTCTTTTTTAAACCATCTTCTCGTACTCGAGTATCATGAAACTTTTTTTCCCACTGATCGGCTTTAGTCTTTTCTTCTTGGATTTCCTACTGCCATTGCTCCGATGTTTTACCTAAACCAGAAGTTCTTACTGACATACGCAACTTCTTGTAATCCATTTTTAAACCGTCCAAATCCTCTTCAGCTTTGTTATTTCCCTTTCTTAATTTCTCGGCTTCTAGTTTATGAATGTCGACATCAAATCCTAAACGCATCTTTTCCTCCTCTAGCTGCTCTATCTTCTTTCTCAATTCTGAACTCTTTTTTTCGAAGTCTTGCTTGATAATCTCTAACTCAGACGAGATTACTTGTAGATGCTCATCCATCGGCCGAGTGTTCTCTTAACTTGGCATAAGAATGTTATCGTTGACCCTTTTACCCCATCACTAATTATATTTGGGGGTTGTCATCAGATTCACGGTAAATATTTTCATTCTGCGAGTTTGGTTCCAAGCATTTGATATTTCACGAACCTTCTTCTTGTAATTATGACCCTTGTATAAAAATTCACACTGAGCCAACCCTTGCATCGCTGGTACGAATTGTCTCAATCTGTACTGTCTCAATATAAGCAAAGAAGCATATCCAACGATTCCCCAAATTCCAAGAAGAGGAACCCAGTCAAAGTCTCCACATCGGTACATAATTTCACTAGGGATCATCCAAGGAGATCTCCATTCGACGTCCTCCTCTTGGAGATTTTGGAGAATCGCCATCTACTTTTCTTTTAAAATGTCGTCTCGCCTCGGTGTAGCCACTAATTCCTTCAACGGAGAATAGTTCTAGGAGAAAATTCGATAGGAGACCTTTTCTACCTTCCAAAAGTGGCTATGGAACCAAGCTAACAAAATTTGCGCAAACCCGATGAACCTTCCTTCACCTACTCTCTGACATGCATTCAAGGATCTAAAAGTTTCGGTCAAGATTATTGAGACAGGTGTGACCCTTTTATCGAACTGATCGAACAAGTCCGAAATTGCCTCGTCTATATGCCCTAGTGCTTTGGGGAAGACGACCAAACAATAAATACCTAAAGCGAAGACATCAACTCTTTTCTTCATATCGGGATGTGCTAGCACCAAATTCCTCAAGCTTTTTCATAAGATACACTTACTATCCCCTTTTTGCTGGATTCAGGCTGCAACCCACTATTCGCTTATCCCCGTGATGTTCATCAGCTTTTTACGAACATCGGGACACTGATAGCTCTAGAATAAGCATTGTCAGTTTGAATCTTTAGGTAACGGAGTAAGGTCGTGTACTCTTCTACAGTAGGCACCAAATCCACCTTTCCAAAAGTAAAACAACTATAAACAGGGTTCCAAAACTAGGCAAGGGCTCGGGATAAGTTCTTGTCCACTTTGATATCGAGTAGATAGGGCAAATTGCTGTAATTAAAGTACAATAGTTGCTTGATCTCGTCATCCTATTGATCCCATATTTCTTTCATTTCTTGAAGATTTTTTTGGATTACGCTGATACGAGTGAAATCTCACAACTCCGACACATACCCCTCCGTAAGACTATCACTTTTCTCTTGCTGTATTTTCTCTGACCAAATTCGAATGGCTGCATTATCCTCTACTTTATCAAGAAACCCCTTTTCCATGATAAGCTCTCTATATAGATACTGAACGTGAATCAACACCTCTTGTATGATGAAAATGCCAAGCAATTGCGGTTAAAGCAAAACAAAGCAAGTCAATATTAAACACAAAGCTAAGATTCAAAGCAAACGAGAAATAATGAATAAAACACCTATTTGGGTAACCATTAGGGTTTGGCATGGTTCTTCCTAGGGTAAGCTATTAAGGCTCACTATATGCGGTTTGGTTCTAAAGTAAAGGTACCTGAACCGGCAGATTCCTCGATCCTCAACCATTATAGGCTCATATGGACTGAGTTCAGTTCAGGGGAATACATTTCCCTATGGCCATGCAAAGATGAAAATCTCACGGAGACATAGGTACGGATATATCCTGAAAGCGATTCACTATCCCATGGAGAGGTGAAAACCTCACGAAGGTGTAGTTTCTGACTCCCACTTAAAAGGTATAATCGAGCGGTCATGCGATGCAATGTGCAGAAAGATACCAAAACTTAAACCAACACAACAATTATAAACCACAATGATGAAGATCGTAATAAAGACGGATGAAATGCAACGAAAGGATCGTATATTTAAATCAAGTTTTCAATTTTCGACAAAAAGATAAAAAGTAATCAACTCGTGACTTGACTCTATTATTTTGGTTCCCCAGTGGAGTCGCCAAGCTGTCGAAACCATTTTTTTTGAAAAGACATCGACTGTTATTTTAAAAATAAAAAACAAAAAAACGGGAGTCGCCACCGATTATTTTTTGAGGTGTGATCGGAGCGCCTTACAATTCAATCATTTTAATAAAACATTTCGATTTTACTAAAACAATGATTTTGGTCTACGAAATTCGAGAAAAACGGATTCGAGAGTCGGTTATGTGCGAGGAAGGATTAGCACCCTCGTCACGCCCAAAATTGATACCTAATTGATTAATTAATGTCTTAATGTTGAAAGTTGAAAATTTTGAAGAGACTTAAAATATGATCCTTTTGTTAAAATCACTTAAAAAATTTTAGAAAAGGGCGTATTTAACGTCAATCAAGAAAGAAAATTATATCCCGTGAGTTAGGACACAATATCTTAAATCACGAAACGAGAATAAACACCAAAAATTTTATTTATTTTTGAAAATTTTTATTATCTCGGTTTTAGAAAAGAAATCATATTCCGTAAGTTGGAACACGATCCTTTTTTAATTCACGAGATAATTTAAAAATGCGTTTTTGAAAAATGGTTCGTATATTCAAATTTATCGGGAAAAAAATTGAAACCCCGTAAGTTGGGGAACGACTTTTCGAATTCCAAAATACGAAGTATTGCTAATTTTCTTTTAAAACTCTTTTTTTTAAAGAACAACGAATGCGATATTTAAACGATGTGTATTTACTTAAACGATGTGAATTTCAATTATTCCGGGTGTACATAAAAATAACCTATTATCTAATCCTAACAAATAACATACTGATAATGAAACAATATAAACCGTTACACAACAAATATTGGAATGATGAATCATACATAATAGGATGAAATAGCATCTAAAATAAATATTGAAAAAGTAAAACGAATGAATTAATACGTAAAAAAATAATTATAAATAATATTTGATTTAAAATTTAAAATGTGACAAAATATTAAATATATAGATAAAATTTATATATGCAATATTAAAATTATAGTTTTATCCAAAAAATAATAAAATAAAAACATAAAATATAAATAAAGTAAAAAGATAACAAATAAGTAGCTAAATGAACAAATAAATTTAATTATATTAATTAAAAGACCTAATTGTTAACAAAACTGAGTTTAAAAGATAAATTAAGATAAAAAAAATAAACAAAGTACCTATTTGAAAGGCGCAAATAACTCAGAGGGATCAACTGGGGAAATATCCCTGCCCTCTGAAACGCACCATTCTGCTAGGACCAAAGCGGAACTGAAATAAAACTTGAAGTATAAATATGAAAATAAAAAAAACTGGAATGAAACAATTCAAAAATGCAGAAGGGTCTCACGCGCAAATAGACCATTGAAGTAAAAACAAGCGGATCCTCCCCTTGGGTCGGGTCCACACGCGGGTTAGGGGTGTAGAGACCAAAACGGCATCGCTTTAGGGCTATAGGGATCAGCCCTAAACGGCGCCGTATTGCATAGCCTATAAAACTAATTTTTTTTAAAAAAATGCTATTCTCTGTTTTTTTAAAAAAAACTAAAAACTCTTTCACCCCCTCTCAGACTCTCCAAAATTCGGCCAAGCTCAGGTCGTCGGACCACCGTGGCGGCCACTGGTCGTCGACGACTGTAACACCCCCTACCCGTATCCGTTATCGGAATAGGGCACGAGGCATTGCTGGAGTTTACTGAACATTTTCAATAATTCTGAATCATTTATTGTTCATATTTTGAAAATAATCATAACGTCCCTCTATTGGGCTCTCGAAACCCAAAACATTTATTAGGAACCTATTGGGATTAAATCGGAATCATAGGAAATTTTTCGCAGAATCCTAAATATATATATATAGATAGATTTTAAAATTTTTTTTATTTCCGAATTAGGTTCAGGGTTCAACGGGCGTATCACATAACAAATCTTTTCATAAGAAATTGCATAACTGAAACCTTTCCACTTTTTCATAAGCTCAATTATATTTTCATCTAAGCACTTACCATTCCAATGCACCTTATAATTAAACATATTACCATTCAACAGTAATTTGGCACTTGCCTAAACTTCAAGCAACAACATTGGTTAGCATACTTCAATATTGACAAGCTTATTTTCTCGCCATGTCTCACTCAAATTTATTACTCGTCTTAATACACATAATTTTCCTTGTATCAACGTATCAAAGATAGTCTCATATTTATATGTCATGATACATATCATTTTCTTGTTGTTTCTTCTTAAATATAAATTATTCAATTCATTATGACCATATTTCATGTATCATAATTTTTTTATAAGTTCAATGTATATTTATTTCAGTAACAGTTAATAATCTTGAACATGCATAATTATTAGGCAAGTTTCACATGCATGTATTTTCCATGTCATATTTTAGTATATCAAATAATTATCATTTCTATGTATTTCAAGTTTAATTTCATGATTTTATGTACTTATCATTTTCTATTTTTATCCCGTTGAATTTCTCGGAATTTCGATGGATTTTCAAGGGTACACTTTAGTGTACAAATTCGGGTTTGTCAATTCATATTCATGTGCGCACATTTTTCAATCTAGAGAGCACACTCCCGCGAACCTCATTTCTTACAGTGGGATTACCAATTCAGGCTAAATCTCCTCCAAGAGAGCACACTCCCGCGAACCTCATTTCTTACAGCGGGATTACCAGTCCAGGCTAAATCCCTTGTAATATAAACTCATAGAGTATTGTCGGGATTACCAGTCCAGGCTAAATCCCCTGCAACGACAATTACTCTAATGAGCTTGGATCTGAATTACCAGTCCAGGTTAAATTTAGACCCTAATTCGGATTACCCGTCTAGGGCTCTGGGCTAAATCTATTTTCCACATATTCTTCGGGAGGGCTATATCAAGATCACTCGTCCGGGCTAGATTTTTTTCACACATATTCTTCGGGAGGGCTATATCAGGATAGGATCACCCGTCCGGGCTAGATCCTTTTTACCGTCAATTCCTTTTCAGAGATCCATCGAATTTTTCTTCCATTCAACAGGGATTTCTTCCCCTTTTTATCAAATATATCAATGTTTCATCAATTTTCATATAATGAACATTCAAATCATATTCACATCAATAACAAACATTTCAAGCATTTAAGAATATAATTCAAGTTACATGAACTTATTGGGCTAAATTGCAGAAATATCAAAATTCAGGGACATTTTGGTAATTTTCCATTTTTCTCGAATTTCCACCCAAATCTTGATCTAAATTAATATTTCATTCAATTTATTAATTTAAATGATAAAACAATTCATTTCATGCAATTTGGTCATTTTTGACTATAACACCCATTACCCGTATCCAACACCGGAATAGGGTACAAGGCATTACCAAAACAGATACACTTGTAAACGTATTAAGCCGAGTTATAAAATTTCATTTAAATTAAAAATTTCAAAATAATTAACATGCTTCTATAACTTTTCACAATATATCCTCAAAATATTATAATCATAATAATTAGGGCCTACGAGACCCGATACATACTCATGCAATTCAATGCTTCATTTCCATTTCATTCAATTCGCAATTTCTCATGCTCACAATTTAAATCATATCACTAGCAATTTCCATTTAATTCACGTACAATTCAATGACATTAAGTTCAACACTAATACGTATTTACCATTTATCTCAATGTTTATCGATTATACCATTCAATAACACATTTATGAAATTCTCAATTTTGCAATGAAAATATCACTTTATCTTAAATAACGGCATCATCCTGTTATAAATACATAACCACTTATCCATTTGCTTTAATTCTTTTGGGCTCATTTGTCACTTACCATCCTTAATCAAATTAGGGAACGGTTACGGAAAATTGAGTACTTCACTTTCTCTTGGCCATAGTATAACTATGGTCTTACGTATGATCACTTATCACTTGTTCCTGATCAGATAAGTGTAGCTAGGCTACCACTTATCAGTTTGTCACTTGATCAGATAAGTGTAGCTAAAGCTACCACTTATCACTTTGTCACTTGATCAGATAAGTGTAGCTAGGCTACCACTTATCACTTTGTCACTTGATCAGATAAGTGTAGCTAAAGCTACCACTTATCACTTTGTCACTTGATCAGATAAGTGTAGCTAAAGCTACCACTTATCACTTTGTCACTTGATCAGAAGTACTCAAATCCGGCATTCCGCTCAATTTGATCATTTATTCAGTTTTCGCATTTTTATTTTATTCTCATTTCAACAATAAATATATATTTCATCATACATTATATAATTCATGAAATTAACATTTAATCATTAAATTTCAGCCATATGAACTTACTATTTCATTATCTTTCCACACTTGTTCCTATGTACATCACACAAGATATAAACATATCATTCAACCATAGTTGCAAGCTAGTGTATTTAAACATAACTCTTTTTGGAACTAACCACATGATAAACCATTCATGACATTATTTCATGCCAAATCATATACTGAATATACCATACACACATACTATGAAACTTTATTTTCACACATGAGCTTAAACCATAACCAATAATGTACAAATATAAGCATCATTCATATTTCATCGTTTATCAGTTATAATCAAACATATGACCAATTATACACAAAAAATTCATATATTTCCCAATTTTCCTTCACCTCCTCTCCATTCTTCATCCTTAATGTGTATAACACATTTAAACAACATTATTCGTACTTTCACTATTTTCTTGTATGTAAAATTCAAGTTGTTTGTCTGAGTTAGAGTCACTAAATTATTTTTCCCTGGAGCTACAGAACTCCAAATTAAGATTTGTAAATTTTCCCCAAAACTAGATTCACATATATTCTTACCATAAAAAATTAAGAATTTTTGGTTTAGCCAAATAGTACATTTTATTCTTTAAAGTTTCCCCTTTTTTGTTGTCTGACAGTTTTGACCTTTCTTCACTAAAAATTAATTATCTCATTGTAAAAAATTTGATCATGTTTCTGTTTATTTATTTTGAAAATAGACTCATTAAGGATTCTAAAAATATAAAATTTAACTCATATTTATTTTTGTACAATTTTTAACAATTTTACAAAATCAAAATAGGGGATTCCAAACTCATTCTGACTTGGTCTAGCTAAACTTCAAATATCTCAAAATTTAGAATTTCATTACTTATACCGTTTCTTCTATGAGAAACTAGACTCAACAAAATTTAATTTCATATTTTATTCATCCTCTAATTCAATTCCCAGAATTTTTGGTGATTTTTCAAAGTTAGACTACTGCTGCTGTCCAAAACTGCTTTAGTGCAAAATGTTGATTTCCATTTTGCCCCAAATTTCACAGTTTATACAATTCAGTCCTTTCTCAATTAACCCCTCAATTAATATAATTTTCTCAATTAATACTTTACCTAGACATTATAAGTTGTTACACAACTATTGAAATTCAGAATTTCCACATATAAATCTATCTTCAAACTCTTTTACTATTAGGTCCCAAACATTCACTTTCTATTCAATTCTTTCAATAAAATCAGCATATGAACAATTTAAAGCTCTAATTCCATGCTAAATCATCATATACTTCCAGCACATATTCATAGCAACTTTCAACTTCTTTCATAGAATCAAAAACTAATGAATTCAACAAGTGGGCCTAGTTGTAAAAGTCACAAAAACATAAAAGTTTCAAGAAATAATCAAGAATTGAACTTACCTGCAGTAAAAATAGGAATAACCAGCTTAAGGAAACCCTTCTATAGTGTTTTTCCTGATGAGAATGCAGAAAAATAAAGAGAAATATGGATAATTCCACTTTGGTCCTAACTTTATTAAGTAAATTTTGCAATATTCCAATTTTGCCCTTAATTCTCCTTACTTTGTTGCTGATTTCATGCCTTTTCCGTCCAGCCCAAATAGACCTTGGGTCTATTCTTTTTATCATTTAAGCTATTTAATCATTTTCCAAAATTTTGCATTTGTTACAATTTAGGGTCTGTTTGATTGCCAGTAAAATATTTTCCGTAAAATGATTTCGGGAAAATGTTTTACTTTTCTGTAAAATGATTTATTGGAAAATATTTTCTAGTGTTTGATTGAATCTGTGTAAAATATTTTCGGCTGTTTAGCAGATTTCCTAGAAATATTTTTCGAAAAAATTGTTTTTACATATATTGATATATATTAATAAATTTTTATATTTTAAATTATTTTTACATATATTGCAATGATTTTTTTATAATAATACTCAATTATTAAGCTACAATATTAATCGTTATAAATTGAAAAAAATTAAAATCAAATAAATTATTTGTAATTGTGTTAAAAAAACAAGTATTGAATAATTAAAAAAAACAAGTTACTGGAAAATCGATAAACAGAAGCAATTTTCTACCAGAAATGAAGGAATGAATGAAGGAGGCGATAGAGAGGAGAGCACGGAAAATGTCTTATGGAAATTGAAAGGGTAAGACATTTTCCCTAACATGTAACCCATTTTCCTTTGTTTTGGAGTTCATTTTCCAAATGGAAAATGTTTTCCGCCAATCAAACACTGGAAAAGTTGGAAATAACTTTCCGGAAAATCAATTCCTTCAATCAAACAGACCCTTAGTCTTTTTTGTTCAATTAATTATCGAAACTTTAAAATTTCTTAACGAAACTTTAATACTAACTTTTTAACACTATATAAATATTTATAAAAATATTTATGGCTCAGTTTAAAATCCCCGAGGTCTCGATACCTCATTTTCAATCCTAATTATTTTAATATTTATTTCTAGTGTACTATTCACTATTTCAAAAATTTTCCTAATTTCGCATTTAACTTATACTCACTAAATTAATAATATTTTCTACCCATTTGTCGAATTTAGTGATCTCGAATCATCGTTCCGACACCTCTGAAAATTCAGGCCATTAAATTTTTCATCGTCAGATTTGTGGTCCCAAAACTATTGTTCCGACTAGACCCAAAATCGAGCTGTTACATTGACATTTTTACAAAATTACCCTTAAAAATTTACTTTTATTCAATTTAGCCCCTGAACCTAAAACATGTAAATTAGCTATTTTAAAATAAACTCATATTATCTGAATATTGACATATATTTTTCCTCCTCCTCCACTCCATTCCACATCCCTGATATATACATAATACCACTATTATCTTGTTTACTCATAACAAGTTGTTCACTTGAGTCATAGTCACTAAATTAATTATATCTTAAGCTATAGAACTCCGAATTGAGATCCGTAAATTTTATATGAAACTAAAATCATATATATTCTTACCATAAAATTTTCAGAATTTTTTATTTATCCAATAAGTACAGTTTATTTTTAAAATTTTCCCCTGTTTCACTGTTTGACAGTTCTGACCCCTCTTCACTAAAAATTAATTATCTTTTTGTACAGAATTTGGATGATGTTCTTGTTTATTTCTATTGAAAATAGACTCATTAAGAATTTTAAATATAGAAATTATAATCCATAATTATTTTTTTAAAATTTTTAATGATTTTTCCAATTCAGAACAAGGGAACCCGTATTCATTCTGACCTTGTCTCACAAAATTTATTATATCTCATGATTTAAAATTTTATTACTTACACCGTTTCTTTTATGAAAAACTAGACTCAATAAGATTTATTTCCATATTTTATTCATACTCTAATTTGATTTCCATAATTTATGGTGATTTTTCAAATTTAACCTACTGCTGCTGTCCAAAACTGTTTTAGTGCAAAATGTTGATTACTAGGTGTTTAACTCCCTTATTCCGTTTCTCTATAATATTTCCCATCACTTTCACTTAATTCTCTTCACTAATATATCAAGAACATAAGACCTTATATAAGAAAACTCTACTATAACATTATTTACATGCTTTTTCAATAATATCAAACTTAAAAATATATTAAAATCTTGATGTTCTTACCTTGTGCTATTGATTTCAATCTTTAACTTGATTTTCTCTGTCCTCCAGCTTCTATTTCTTGAATCTAACTTGATATTCTAGCTCCCCATTGTCTCATTGTTATTCTTCTCTCTTGGAAGCTATGAAAATTCTTTTGATTTCAAGGTGAAAATGGTAAATTTTTGGTGGAAGGACCAAATTGTAAAGAAAGCAAAACTTTCTTTCTTCTCCTCTCTTCTCACGTTAGTTGCATGGAAATATGGTGGAATGGATGATTCCTCATCTTTCTTTTCTTATATATACTAAATAAAATACTAATAAAATAATAAAATATCATTTAAAAATTAAATTAAAATATTAATAAACTAATATTTATTTATTTAATTAATATAAAATATCTCCAACATCATCATTATCTTCTAGATTTATCTCTCTTCTAATTGACCATTTTTCCCTTTATAATCTTTAAAATCTCATCCTTGAGTCATCACTTAATTTGGTAAAATTACGATTTAGTCCCTCAAAATTCTCCAGCTTTTCAATTTTGTCCTAATTCATCCATTTTCCTTAGTTTCTAGATTATTTCACCCTTAAAATATTTACACTATTGGTCCTTCAAATTTTTCATATTTACACTTTAACCCCTCAAATTTTGAGTATTTACTCTTGGGTAACAAAACTTTTCTCACTTTTGCAATTTAATCCTTTCTTGAATTAATATGTCATAATATACTTCTCAATGTTGTCATAACTCAAAATTCTTCTTTTTGCCACTTTATTTCCTTACTATATCAAAGATAATATCTTACTGTAAAAATTTTTGGGGTATTCAACGACGGCACCGCCATCCACGGTGGCTGGAAAATCGAAAGAAGGTCATTTTTTTGGCTTTTCGACTTTCCCGACTCAAAAAACATCATTTTTCATCGGAAACGACGAACCTCGACCCCCCACGACGGTGCAAATGTGAGAAAAGGGTAAGATTCGACTCCTTTCTTTTTTATTTTTCTTAAAAACTAGTAGAAATATAAGTAGAAAAGAAATAAAAAAACAAAAGAACCACCTTTTTTTTGTTTCCAATTGCTTTTTTGTATTGATTTTTGTCGTAAAAAATTACAGCTTGTGTGTGGTGGATTTTTATAGCCGAAAAAAAGAAAAAAAATACAATTTTGCTACTGTTTTTCTCTTTTTTTGCCTCTGTCTGTCCTTCTTTGTCTTAGTCGCAGGTACAGAAGCCAGCTATGGAGGTACGGAGGTTGATGTGGAGGAGGCAGCAGCGATGGGAATGCTGATGTACGGCACTGGAGGCTAGGGTTTCTGCCCTTTTGTTTTTTTGAAAATGTTTAGTTTTTGGGCCATATTGGGCCACTAGGGGTTTTTTTGTATTTTGGGTCAAGGGCCTGGTAAATTGGGCTGTTTGTAAATGGACATTTGGACTTTGGATTATTTAATTATTTTTATTTTGGTTTTGGGTTTAGTTTTGTGATTGTGATTTGGGCCTAGGCCAAAATTGGCCTATTACAATGGATATTATATATATGTTCTATTGTTGAAATTGAATTATTATATCGAATTTAATACTCAGTCTAGATTGAACGCGGGATTGAGTACAATCGTTCTATGGCAAAGGATGAATTGACGGATAAGACCATGGTTGGACCATGACATTGTTTATATGTAAGACTATAGTTGGACTATGGCACAAAAAGAACGATGTGCTCATATCCGTAAGCCGTTCTTCGATTCCATAAGAAATGATAAGAGACTTATGTTATTGAAATGAAAGATTTATGGATTAATATTTATATTGATTTAAAGGAAGTGTGTTTATTGATTATATTGAATTTGACAAGGAAATTATGTATGTTGAGACGAGTAATAAACTTAAGTGTGATATGTTGATAAAATAAGTTTATCAAACTTGAATTTATATGTAATATGTGCAAGTACGCTAACCAGTGTTGTTGCTTGATGCTTAGGCAAGTGCCAAGCTATTGGTTTCAAATATGAATGCTAGATGAAATGAAATGTCTGATAATTAATTTGTAAACTCCAGTAATACTCCTTAACCCTGTTTCGACAACAGATTAGGGTTAGGGGATATTACATTGTGATTGTATAAAATTTTGAGATGTAGTAAAATTTGAAATTTACTTTGGAAGTCATGAATCAAAAATCTCGTGAGTATGAAAATAGCAATATGAATGTTATTTAACCCATTTAGGTGTGGACATGATTTTGATAATAGTAAAAAAATAATTAATGTCTATGGTGAAAGATGAATAAATGTGTAATTTTATAGTCACTTGATTGGACAATTGATGGTCCTCTAATATGATTGTATGTGTTACACTCTTATATATATACATATATATATTTATATGGTGTGTTAAGAAAAATAATGTTATTTGACTATGAATGCAAAAAAGTTTTAAAGCCATGTATTAACTTTGAAAAGAAGCTATGACAAATAGCAAATATATTGTCTAGTTTCACCAAGGGATTCGAGGCTTGTTTAAAACAACTTGCTTGGTCAAAATAACATGATGTATTGGTTTTATATATTTAGTAATTGTGAAATTAATTTCTTGGGTATCAAGAAATAAATAAAGAAGCAAAATATGAAATTGTCATGATAAGAAAAGATAAAGTGATCATTGTAATTTGACAATAGTAGAAAAGATATCATTGATAGCATTCTTTTGCGAAAGAATGAGTAATTGAACATGGTGAGAATGTTAGTCTTGGGAACTTTTAAGACAAATAAATATAAAGTTTTACCATGTGATATAGAAAATTAACATAGCTATGTTGAAAATTTGAAAATTTAGGGATGAGGTACAAGCCTATAATATTTAAGTCACCCTAGATGAAAATTCAACTCAACGCTTGGTATAGTGTTAAGTCTTGATTTCAATGGGACAAAGTACATTATTAGTATGTAATTGTTAGCACTATAAAATAATATATAGTATATTATCCCGAGGTCAAAATTGTTAGGTACCCGTAATGATAAGGAGAAGGATGAGTATTATACTCTTAAAAGACTCATAACATAAATATATTAAAGTGTTATAATTATGGGAGCACTCTTGATGGGACCTACCTGTGTGAGCGGAAGTGTAGTTGTTTCTAGGAGTTCAAGGACTTGGCTCTAACATTACCCATGAGAAGTAGTTATAGACGCATGACCATAATAGTGTCCCTGGATATTGTGCATTGACTGGTGTTGAAATCATTGTGTGAGATGTGTTCAGTTAATCAAATAAAATAGTTGATTCAAAGCATAGTCTACCATGCAATTTCGATTAACTTTAACATTTTTGCACCAAATGAAAGTTCAATTGTAAGACACCTTTATTTATGCAATTGATTTTCAAGATCATCAAAATTTAAAATATTTTAAAAACGGGAGGCGATTATTGAAACATTTTCAAAATATATATAGTGTTCCAATAATTACTGTCGAAACCATTTTTTAAAACAAAAATGTTACTGTCGACTTAAAAACAAAACAAAAATTGGAGTCGCCACCGATCCTTTATTGAGGTGTGTTCGGTTCACCTTAAAGACAATTTTGGTCTGCGAAATTTTGAGAAAACAGGTTCGGGAGTCGGTTACGCACGAGGAAGGGTTAGCACCCTTGTAACGCCCAAAATTGGTACCGAATTGATTAATTAAGGTCTTAATTCCAAATATCAAAAATTCGTGAAGAATTTTAAAAATACGATCCTCCTTTTTTAATGATAATTTTATAAAAGATGCTTGGATAAATCGAGGCGAATGCTAAAGACCTTCTTGTCTCAGAGTAATAAAATGACATACCCAATACATTAGGACACGACATTTTTAGTCCTCGAGAATAAGCTTGTCTTTTGATTTTCAAAACTCTTGAGGTGAAGTTCGAAAAGGATATTCCATTACTTTAAGTCAGATGAAAAATCGAAACCCAATACGTTAGGGCACAATTTCTCAAATTCCGAGCATTGAATATAGCCCTTATTATTTTTTAAAAATCTTCACTTCGAGAAAACGACATGTCATATCCAATACATTAGGACACGATGTATCGAATTCCTGAGAATGAGCTTTTTACTTATGTGTTTTGATTAAAGAAAATTTTTGATTATTTAGATTCAACGAGGAAAGTTGGAACCTAATACCTTAGGGCTCAATTCTCCCAAGGATTCCAAATTTCGAGTATTATGTTATTTTGAAAGCTTTTGGATGAAATGATTTTGATACTTAAACGATATTAGACGTAATCTTTTGAAAGAATAAAGTGTGATGGAGTGATAACGAACAATGCGAAAGGAAAATTTGAGATTAAAACGTACACTAATGGATAATGAATAATCAATAAATAAATTTAAACAAGCATAGCAATAATTATCTCAACCATATATCATACAAATACCAAAATTGACAAGTAATAGGAAGCTAATTGAAACCAAGCAATTTTACATAAACATAAATAAAACATACAAATTTAAAAATAATTTAAGAAATAAATAGCATGAAAGAATAGGAAAGATCATGAATAAATCCTATGCGAAAATAAATTTAAAGCAAATAATATATATATATATATATATGAGAGTTTCAAAAGAAAATTCAAAAATAAAGTTAAAAACATATGAAATATAACATACAAAATAATATATACTTAACCTAAATAAGTATTACATACTAAATAAAAATAATATAAAACCAACAACATCATGTATGTGAGGTAAAAATAATTTTAATGAAAGTTATATATGTATAAAATATATATGTATATAGTTTAAAAATAAATAATATATATTACATATGTACATATATAATAAAAACAGTCTAAAAATAATAGTAAATAATAAAGTAACACATATATATAGGTAAATATAATCAAATATAATAATAACAATAATAAATAGGAAAATAATAATAATAATAATAATAATAATTAAGTAATTAGAAAACGCAAGAGGGACTAATCTGCAGTCAAAACAAAAATAATGGGCCACAAATGTAGTTAAAAAAACGGAGAGTCTAAACTGCAATTCACGAATTACAAGGGGGCTAGATTGGAAATTATTCCATTCCCCAAAACGCAGTGCAGTGACACGAACCGAAATGAGACAATATCGAAATGCAGGGCAAAAAATAAAAAAAATAAAAAAAGACCGATTTAAAAACCATGCAAGAGTAGAAGGCCCTTTTGCGCAATATACCCAAGTGTTGGAAAACGCGCGGATCCTCCCCGGGTCGGGTCACCACGCCAGTCGGAGGCTTCTGAACGGCGTCGTTGTTAAAGCTATTGAAGCATGCTTAAAACGGGGCCGTTTCCTTCACATATATAAACTAAAATAAAACCTAAACAGATCAGCCTCCTATCATTTTTTTCTAAAAAGAAACTGAAGAACCCTAAAGGTTCTGCGCCGTTCCATGCCCAGGCTAACCAGAGGCCATTTGTCTTCCAACCGGCTCCGATTACAACGGAGTAGAAGGAAAGTCGGCCACCAGGTAAGCTTTGACCCTCTAACTCCTCTTTCTTTTCTTTTTTTTATACACAAATAATAATAAAGAAAAAAGCAGAAAAAGAAAAAAAAAACGCAGAGAGAATAAGAAGGAAAGAACACCTTCAAAACTCAGTCTATTGCTTTTTTGATTCCTTTTGTGTATTGATATTGCGCGTAACCGTTTACAATGCATATTTGACTTTATATAGCCAGAAAAATGAAAATTACAAAAGAAATCCATATATTTTTGTTGTATCATCTCGCTTTTTGTTATTGGCTTTTTCTTTGCTGTTGTTTGTGTGCAGGTACAGTCGTACGGAGCAATGGGTGTGGAGGCGTGGCATGTGGCGGTGGCGCATGTGCGAGGGAAGGCCCTGGTGGCTGCGGCACTGAAGTCTCGTTGTGGCTGCTAAGGTTTCGGCGTTTGGGGAATGTTTTGGGCTAGGTTGGGCTGGATTAGGCTTTGGGCTAGGCTAGTGTTTGGGTTGTTTAGGTATTGGGCTTGCTGATGTAATTTGGGTTTATTATTATGTTTTGGGCTTGTAACTATGGCCTGATGGACTTTTAATAATTTTTGTTTTTATTTATAAAATTGGGCCAAGCAAATTGGGTGTTACAGCTGCCCCTCTTTGCTTGTTGTTGTGTAACAGGAACGGAGCAAAAACTTTGAAAATGGCCAATTTGCCCGGTCGTGCTTGGCTTTGGTAGTCTCATTCCAACCTATTGCATCTTCAGAGGTATAGGAATTGGTGCTTCGATCCACTCCACTGCAATATCGGGGAGATAGGATTTGTACCTTGTAGCTTCTCAAAAGAACAAAATTTCCTATCTTTAGCCTGGTCCACTGCAACTTCAGGGAGATAAGACTTGTAGCTTCAACTTGTTTGCTGCAACTTTAAAGATAAGTCTGATGCGATCTGCTCTACCGCAACTCCAGAGAAATAAGATTCGCTGTTGTAGCTTCAATCTATTTACTGCAATGTTGGGGAAGTAAGATTCACCGTCTTCGACCTGCTCCACTACTGCTTAGGGAGACAGGATCTACAATCTTCAACCTATTCCATTGTTGTTTAGGGAGATAGGACATACAATCTTTCACCTATTCCATTGCTGTTCAGGGAGCTAGGACTTACAATCTTCCACCTATTCCACTGCTGTTCAGGGATCTAGGACTTACAATCTTCAACCTATTCCACTACTGGTCAGGGAGATAGGACTAATGGCTTAAATCTGCTTCCTTACTACCTGGGGAAGATAAGATTCGCCATTTTTGATCTGCTCCACTATTACTTAGGAAGATAAGATCTGTAATTTTCAGCCTACTCCACTACTACTTAGGGAGATAAGGCTTACAATCTTTGATCTGCTTCGCTGTCAGTACAGGAAGGCAAGATCTGTTATTTTCAACTTGCTCTGCTGTAACCCAGGGAGGCAAGGCTGACGTCTTCGATCTGCTTCACTGTTGGTGCAGGAAGGCAAGATCTGCTATCTTCACTGATCTGTTCTCTGGGGAACATAACCTGTATAATTCATTTTATGAACCTGGTTATGCCTAGTGATTAGGATGTCATGATCAGAATTAATCAAATGCTCCTAACTAGACGTGTACGAATGATATTTGAATGAATGCAGAAATTTTTTTCTCAAGAATGATTCGGCTTAGGTTGTCATTGCTCGAAGTATATTAAGGCTTTATCACTGATGTACTATAACGCCTTTACTCGACTGGCATATCCGAAGAAACGCTTAATCAGATTGCCCCCCAAGGCTCAATCCACTGGGGCACAAGATTTGCACCCTCTTTCTCTTGCTGTAACCCAAGGGTAGAAAAAAACTGGCCTTTTCTCAATCCTTCTTCTATCATAATTCAAGGATATAGAATATGAAGTTCTTTGGTCCTTTACACCATTCCTAGGGTGTCATACTAAATGCCTATGCACAAATTAAAGATTCTCTCCTCCAAGGAAACCCCTCTTATTGCTTGGTGATTATTGCTTGCTTGTTCATTAAGCTTTATCACCAACACAGCATCGTCATTTTGTTCAACCAATGTTTTGACAACAAAATTCGAAGGGATAGTCTTAATCTAGACTTTTCCTTCTTAGATATTTCAGCCTTTAAACTTGGTGCGTTCTAAATAATAGTCCTGTTTTAGGTTACTGTATTATTTAGAAACTTCTAGAGTAATATGCAAAACTTCCCTTGTGAAAGTTTTATTAGTCCATTAATCATTATTCTAATGCAACATGCTTGCAAAAAGAACAAATTGATGGATAAAATAGAAATGAATAAATTATCCAGAATATTGAGAATAAAAGAGGAATTGACTTGTATCTTGAAAAAGAATGAAGTATTAAATATAAATAGTATAAAGACTAGGTGCCTCAAATATCGCAGCTTGAACTTCTCTGTACAAACTTTCTGAAGATCATTCTGAGTTTGACATGTGTTTAGGAGATCTACAATACTCTGTCGATGCCCTAAGATGTTGCGTACCCTTTCCATTGATTCAAGTATACCAAGGTCACCACATACCCCTATCTAATCAAAGTTCGAGCTGTTCTGATCACCTCATGCCCCATTCTAATCAATATTTGAGCCGTCCTTTTCGGGTTTTCAACTCAAATCCCCTTTGGTCTCAAGGTGCCCTTTGCTGGTTTTCACCTTGGCCTCTCCATTTTTATTTTTCTTATTTTTTTGGACTCAAAGCGCCCTTTGCGAGTTTTCACTTTGGGTCTCTGTCTCTCTCTTTTTTAAAACTCCCTTTTGCGGGTTTTCACCTTGGTCCTTTCCCCTTTTTAGGTAAAGTATTTCTTGACTGAGTCCGAGTTTACTGGATTGGACAGACTTTTACCATCCATCTCGCTCAAGATCAGAGCTCCTCCAAAAAAGACCCTCTTTACAACATAAGGTCCTTCCCAATTTGACATCTATTTCCCTCTAAAATCCTTTTGTAGAGGAAGGAACTTTTTCAACACCAGTTCCCCCTCATGAAATTCTCTGGGACGAACCTTTTTGTTATAGGCTTACATCATTCGCATCTGGTACATCTGTCCGTGATGAATAGCTTTTAGTCTTTTTCCTTCTATCAGGTTCAACTGATCATATCGAGATTGGATCCATTCAGCCTCATCTAACTTTAGTTCAGCTAGCACCCGAAGAGAGGGGATCTCAACTTCAATGGGTAACACTGCCTCCATCCCGTAAACTAGAGAGAAAGGCGTTGCTCCAGTAGACGTCCTAATAGATGTTCGATAGGCAAGGAGGGCGAACGGTAAATTCTCATGCCAGTCTTTGTAAGTCTCAGTCATTTTCCCCACAATCTTCTTGATATTTTTATTAGCTGCCTCCACTACACCATTCATTTTCGGGCGATACGGTGACAAGTTGTGGTGTCTGATCTTGAATTGACTGCAGACTTCCGCTATTGTTCAAGTTTAGCACATTGTCAGATATGATTCTTTCATGCATTCCATATCGACATATGATTTCTTTTTTCAAGAACTTACTGACTGCTGATTTCGTGACATTAGCATATGAAGTAGCTTCTACCCATTTAGTGAAATAGTCAATAACCACGAAGATGAAACGATGCTCGTTAGAAGCTTTTGGCGATATGGGCCCGATAACATCCATTCCCCATATGGAGAAAGACCATGGAGAAGTCATAACGTGAAGAGGTGACGGAGGAACGTGTATTTTGTCTGCATAGATTTGGCATTTATGGCACTTCTTGGTATAATTGAAGCAATCTCCTTCCATGGTGGACCAGTAATAGTCAAATCTCATTATCTGTCTAGCCATTGTAAATCCATTGGCATGCATTCCACAAATGCCTTCGTGAACTTCTTCTAGGATTTTCTTGGCTTCCACATTATCCACGCATCTCAATAGTACTTGATCCTTCCCTCTTTTGTATAAAATCTCTCCATCTAGGACATAGTCAATGGCTAGTCTCCTCAATGCCCTCTTATCATTCTCCGTTGCCTAATCAGGGTACTCGCGATTTTTCACATATTGCAATATGTCTTGGTACCAAGGATGACTGACATTTTTCTCTTCCTCGATATTGTAGCAATGAGCCGGGGTATCATAAATGCTCATCTGGATAGGCTTCATATCTTCTAGCTTGTTCGCCTTGATAATGGAAGCTAGAGTGGCTAACGCATCAGCCATCTGGTTCTCATCTCGTGGGAGATAGTGGAAAGTAATGTCATCAAAATCTTCCGTCAATTCGAGGACCAACTTTCGATAACTGATTAATTTGAGGTCTCTCGTCTCTCATTCACCCTTGAGATGGTACATTACCAATGCAGAATCCCCATATACCTCTAACGTCTTAATTTTACGTTCTATGGCTGCACGGATGCCCATGATGCACGCTTCATATTCGGCCATATTATTTGTGCAATGAAAATCCAATTTATTCGTAAAAGGATAGTGGTCTCCATTTGAGGATATCAGGACTGCCCCAATCCCATTTCCTACGGCATTTGAAGCTCCATCAAAATTTAGCTTCCAAGGATGATTTTCTTGAGAATCCTGTTCAGCAGTTGCCACGCACATCAAGTCTTCATTTGGGAAATCAAAATCCAGAGGTTTATAGTCTTCTAAAGCTCGGCTGGCTAAAAATTCTGCTATTGCACTCCCTTTAACAACCTTCTGATTTATATAGACTATATCGAACTCGAAGAGCAAAATCTACCATCTAGCCATCCTCCCATTCAACGCAGTCGACTCCATCATATATTTTAAGGGGTTTAATCTTGAAATTAGCCAAGTTGTGTGGTAGAGCATGTATTGTCTCAATCTTTGCGTCGTCCAGATTAACACACAACATAATTTTTCAATAAGTGAATATCTCATTTCACAGTCGGTGAATTATTTACTAAGATAGTATATCGCCTTCTCTTTCCTCCCCGTCTCATCATGTTGACTTAACACGCATCCCATGAACTTATCAAACACCGTTAAGTATAGGATCAGAGGTTTATTTGGATTAGGCGGTGACAACACTGGGGTACTGGACAGGTACTGCTTTACTCTGTCAAAAGCTTTCTGACATTCTTCGTCCCATACACCTGGGTTATGCTTCTTCAGAAGACGAAATATGGGATCGCATTTCTCAGTTAGTTGTGAAATGAACCGAGCAATGTAATTCAGTCTTCCTAGGAAACCTCAAACCTCTTTTTGAGTACTCGACGGAGACAATTCTTGTATTGCTTTGACTTTTTCTGGGTCAATCTCAATCCCTTTTTCACTGACTACAAACCCCAGAAGCTTTCCCGACCTAGTCCTAAAGGTACACTTGGCTGGGTTGAGTTTGACCTGGAACTTTTTTAACCTTAGAAACAGCTTTCTCAAGACTTGCACATGTTCCTTCTCTGTCTGAGATTTTGAAATCATGTCATCAACATAGACTTCTATTTCTTTATGCATCATATCATGAAAAAGGGTCACCATGGCTCTCTGGTAGGTAGCTCCTGCATTTTTCAAACCAAATGGTATCACCTTATAACAGAAAGTTCCCCATAGGGCTATGAATGTGGTCTTCACCATATGTTCAGGATGCGTATTAATTTGGTTATATATCAAGAAACCGTCCATGAAAGAAAATAATGAGTATCCTACCGTGTTGTCCACCAATGTGTCGATGTGAGGAAAGGGAAAATTATCTTTCGGACTGGCCTTATTTAAATCTCTATAGTCTACACACATTCGTTCCTTCCCATATTTCTTAGGGACGGGTACGATGTTGGCCACCCACTCTGAGTACTTGACCACTTGTAGGAATCCGGCATCGAACTGCTTTTGCACTTCCTCCTTTATTTTTAGCACAACATCAGGCCTCATCCTCCGGAGTTTTTGCTGGACTGGCTTGCAATCATTTCTTATAGGAAGATGGTGTACTACAATATCAGTATTCAGACCAGGCATGTCCCGGTATGACCATGCGAAAATTTCTTTAAACTCCCGAAGTAACTCGATGAAGCCTTGCTTCGTTTCTTCGATTATGCGTGTTCCTATCTTTACTACCTTTCTTTCCTCCAGGGTCACAATCTCCACCATTTCCTTATGAGGTAGGATCTGTTTCTCCTCCTGCTCTACCATCCTTAACAGGTCTGGAGATAAGTTGCTATCTATGTCGTCTTCAAAGTCATGAGATCCCTCTAAACACATGTCTCGTTCAAAAGGATTTTCTGAGTCCCTAGCAGAGACACTCATGTCATTGATATTCAGGGACCTGTTACTGGTACCAATGAGTATACAAAGAATGTAAAAATTTTAAATATATTTATTTGTATGGTATGATTATAAAATTGATGAAAGAATGATTTGGAAGAATATGAAAGAATCCGAAGTAATTACTCATATAAAAGAATGAAAGAATATTAAAGGAAATATTTGTTCCAAATAACTACAAAGATGTATTTCATTAAAATAATGATGTTTGAACATAAGCCTATTTCACAAATGAATTCTTATTGTTTCTAGGCTAAAACAACAAGTGTGTTCTGAATATTACTCTGAGAAGGCTCTAAAGACTTCAGGTATCTCTTCTGCAGTCCAATTATTTAAAACACTCTCAGGTTCATAGGACGGATATCCAACAAGGTCCCTTCTTCATTTATGTCTTCATAAATGGCATTGATGTGAACATTTTCCAATATCTCATTGATACTTTCTTCTACCGGTATCCTTCTCCGAGGATGAATAATCCCTCCCGATACAAAAGTCTTGGATATGTGAGGAAAAGTCATAGTCTGCCATTTGACCTCATCCCCTCTCAAGCGTGCCCTTCTTCTTTCTTGCCCCTTCTCTAACTCTTTCTTCTTTTGTCTCATATCCGTCTTGTAGCCTAAGCCAAAACAATCTTGTTTTTCTCTCAGTACAGGAACCTCAATTCTTCCTTGAAGACATCTCCCCAATCCTCTTCCGGGTAAGGCTCATTTCCCCATCAACAATTGTAACCCATCTTCGTGGTCTTGGATATTTTCGGCACTGGAATTTTGTTCCCTTCAGAAATAAATGTTGCATTTACAAACTCTAAAGATCGAAAAGAGCATTCAACTATCTCGTCATTAGCTTCCTCGTACGGTGCATCGTTGGCTACAGCTGCTATGATGTCTTCTTCAGCATTTATTGTTACCAGCCGACCTTCTAACACTAGCTTCAACTTCTGATGTAATGATGATGGTACAGCCCCTGCCGAATGTACCCATGGCCTCCCCAATAAGAAATTGTAGGAAGGCTTGATATCCATTACAAGGAAATCCACTTCGTAGATAGTTGGACCAATCAATAAAGGTATATCGGTTCTTTCCATGACCCTTCTTTCTATGCCATCAAATGCTCTCACTATATTCTGGCATGTCTTCATGTACGAGCTATCCACAGGCAGCCTATTAAGTGTAGATAGGGGCAACACATTCAATGTTGATCCGTTGTCAATCAATACTCCTGGCAAGGTGTACCCCTTACATCGAGTAGTAATGTGCAAAGCTTTAGTAGACCCCATACCTCCAGGTGGTATTTCGTCATCATTAAAAAAGATAAAGTTATTGGCGCTTACATTGTTGACTAGCCGATCTAATTTGTTGACTGAAATATCATTGGCCACGTATGTTTCATTTAGTACCTTCATAAATGCACTTCGGTACTTCCGAGCTCAAAAGTAAAGCTAGTACAAATATGCGAGCTGGTTGTTTATGCAACTGCTCCACAACACTATACTCACTGTGCTTCAAAAATTTTAGAAACTCCTTAACTTCCTCCTCTTTTATTGGCTTATTGATCCACGGTTCAGACGCGACTGCTTTTTCTTTCTTTTGCTCTTCTGTTGAAGTTTTTCCTTTCGTTGATTCTATTCGGGGGCTTACCAAATCGTAGCGCCTCTCACTACGAGTATGAGAACCTATACCCTGATCCCTTTCTACAATAGCAGCTGTAGTCTCCTTTTCTGGAATGGTCGTGTTGCATTCATAGTTCCACGGGACTTTCTTGCTATCCCTATAAGAGAAGGTTGCAGGTTTCTGAATGATGATCTTCGGCGTTATACATGCTCTAGCTTCACTATTCTTAGGTCGTGAAATGATGACCATGGGATAATTAGCTTTTAGAACTCCCAATGTTAATTCCGATGTGCATATGTTTCCCTCCTCTTGAACTTCTTCATAGAACTCCATCTCTTTATTATCTATCATGCCTTGGACCAAACTTCTGAATTCTGTACACTCCTGGATCTCGTGTCCTATCTCTTGATGGAACTCACAGTTGTTCCCCTTTTGTTCATAACTTTTTTCTGAATCTGAAATGATCAACCCCCTTTTTTTCATCTCCTTTCAAACCCATCTCAGAGGTGTTCTTACCTCTGCAATGTCTGCCTTAATTTTTCTCCCCATGTTTCCACTCATCATGTTCACCTCATTATTAGCATGATTAGGTAATGGATTTTCTGCATTGGGTGAATCATCAAGCTTGACAACGCCCATACCGATCAGCTTTTCAACCAGCTTTTTGAAGGCTATGCAATTTTCTACAGAATGCCCCATAATCCCCGCATGATAGTCGCACTGCGCATTCGTGTCGTACCAATTAGGGTACAACGGTTGTAGGGGTTTCAAGTAGTGAGGGGAAACAACGTGTGCATCGAATAATCTTTGATACAACTCCTTATACGACATTAGGATTAGCGTGAACTGGAGCTTCTCAGTGTTTTGTCTTGTTCCAGATTCTTGTCTTGATGAGCCTTGCTGGTTAGCTGTCACCTTCCTTGGCTGATTCACCGTAATCAATTTTGAGTAACCCTTGTTATATGTACTCGTGTTGTTCACCTCATTCTCTCTTTTCTTTGAAGTTGACCTTCGATTACTTTCTTCAGCGTCAATCTTCCCACTCCTGATGGCATTTTCAATCAATTCACCATTCATAACTATGTCAGAAAAGTTTCTGGTGGCACTTCCTAACATGTGTGTGATAAACGGGGCTTGCAAGGTGTTAATGAAGAGCATCGTCGTCTCTTTTTCCAAGAAGGGTGGCTGAACTTAGACTGCAACCTCCCCCCACCTCTATGCATACTGCCTAAAACTTTCACTTGGCTTCTTTTCCATGTTTTGCAAGGTGATTCTATCAAGAACCATGTCTGTTACATGACTGTACTGCTTCATGAATGCTTGTGCTAAATCTTTCCATGAACTCATCCTGGTACTGCTTAATTGATTGTACCATTTAGACACTGCTCCTGTAAGGCTATCTTGGAAGCAATGTATTAGCAGTTGGTCATTGTGAATATACCCAGTCATCTGCCTATAGAACATGGTGATATGAGCCACGGGGCAACTGGTCCCACTGTACTTCTCAAATTCTGGCATTTTGAACTTATAAGGGAGTACCAAATCCGGGACCAAGCTCAAATCTTTAGCGTCTATCCCATGGCAGTTCTCAATGATTTCCAATGCCCTGAATTTTTCCTTAAGCCACTTACACCTCTTTTCTAGCTGCGTTGGCAATTCTACCCTTATTTTTTTCTTTTTCAGCCATTTCGTCGAAATCAGGGACGGCGAGGTTAATAGGGTTATCTCTGGGGTTAGAGCCTGATCCAGCTTGAAAGTTTGTTGAGGCACCAGCCTGAAACTGCTGAGGCTTGATTGTGACAGAGGATTTGCATGAGTGCACCTCAGCTTGGGTTTGTCCATGCGGAGGGGTAAAGTCAGGAGGATAGAGAGGTTCGTCATTGTCTCCTTCTTCAGTATTAGCCATAGGGCTTTTTCCTTTATCATTTCCCCCAGTCAATAGTTGAGTCAACTGATTCATCATGTCTCTTTGGGACTCCTGCATTTCGTCCGTGATATCTTGCTGAACCTTAGCTAGCTGCTCTCGCACTTGCAGCTGAATTTGGTCTTGCATCTCCTTCTAAAACTGTTCCAGTCTTTCCAATCTTTGATCCATGTTTCTTGACTTTGCACGGGTGCCGTACGGGTGTTTGGTTGATTGGTTTTCTAGATTAACTGTAATGATTTTAATCGGTCAGGATCTTTCAATGGACTTTAGTGCATATGATGTAATGTAATGCAAATGTATGAATGCAAAAAGACGTCGATTCTGATTCAATTCTATTTAGAAAACTTTACTAGAAAACAAAATTCTTTACATAAAATAGATTACATATATGGTTTTGCCCTAATACTCAGAACTTTAATTTTCCTAAGTAGCGAAGCTAACTCTTGTCCCCGGCTTGATTTTAGCTCATACTTTACGCTCAGTGCAGTGGCTTATACTGCCAAAGTCTACAGGTGATCAGCTACCTCTCGAATTTGAACCACAGCTTCTCCCATAATACGATCTCTGTTTCTAACTTGATTCTGAAGATGGTGAAGTTGTTCACTCTGACAACTTTCGTTGGTTTCCAGGTACTCAATCCGGATCTCACAATTTTACACTGCTGATTCCAACTCTTCTATTCTTTCTTTCATTTCTTCGATCTTACTCAAGCTCGCTCTCAATTCCATCGCAGAATTTCGACTTTGATACTAATGAAGAGATCTTTCTAACTCAGCCACTCTATCTTTTAGTTCACACTTCTCCTTTTGATTCTCTGACAAACTCTTCTCTAAAGCCTCATTTCATGTCTGAACCTCTCAGAATATCCTTTCCCATCTATCAGCCTTCATCTTTTCTTCCCAAATCTCTTGACGCCACTGTTCTGAAGTTTTCCCTAGCCCAGCGGTCCTTATTGATAACCTCAACTTCTAATCTATCTTCAAACTGTCTAAGTCTTCCTCGGCTTTGTTCTTACCTTTTCTTAATTTCTCAGTCTCTAACTTTTGAACATCCACATCTTATCCCAAGTGCATCTTTTCTTTCTCCAACTACTCGATCTTCTTTTCAAGCTCTGCATTCCTCTTCTCAAAATCTTGTTTTATAATTTCCAATTCAGAGGGAACAACCCGCAAATATTCTTCTATCGACTGATTGTCTCCTTGACTTGGCCCTGGGATATTATCATTGATTCTCCTAACCAACCATTCATTATATTCAGGAGTCGTCATTGGGCCTACGGCTAATCTCTTCATCCGACGAGTTTGGTCTCATGCATTAGTGATATCTCGAATCTTCTTTTTATAGCCATTATCTTTATATGAGATTTCAAACTCAACTAAACCTTGGGTTACAGGTATAAATTGCCTTGACCTATATTGTCTTAACACCATCAATGGAGCATAACCAACAGCTCCCTAGATTCCAAGTAACGGGACCCAATCAAAATCATCACATCGGTACAAGATCTCATCCGGAAGCAACCACGGGGCTCTCCACTCGATGTTCTGAAAAATGGCAAACCATTTTTCTTTCGAGATGTCATCTCTCCTTGGTGTAGCTGCTATCTCTTTCAGTGGCAAATAACTTTCAGAGAAGACTCGATACGAAACCTTATCAATTTTCCAAAAATGACTGTGGAACCATGCAAGTAGAAGCTGCACACATCCAATGAATCTGCCTTCACCTGCCTTTCGACATGCATTCAGTGACCTGAAGGTTTCTGCCAAAATTTTCGGAACCGGTGTAACCCTCTTATCAAGTCGGTCAAAGAGATCTGAGGTTGCCTCATCTGCATGCCCTAGTGCGTTAGGAAAAATTACTAGCCCATAAATGCTCAAAGAAAAGACATCGACCTTTTTCCTCGCATCAAGGTGTGCCAAAATTAGCTCTTACAGGCTTTTTCAAGGAATGCATTTACTTTCCCCCCTCTGCTTGATCCGTGCTGTAACCCACTGCTCACTCATTCCGGTGATGTTCATTGATTTCTTTACAAAGGTTGGGATATTAACGGCTCTAGAGTAGACTTTATCAACTTGGATCTTTGGGCAACGTAGGAAAGCTGTATATTCTTCTATAGTGGGCACTAAATCAACCCTTCCAAAGGTAAAGCAATTATATGCGGGGTTCCAATACTGAACGAAGGCCCGGAAAAAATGTTCTTCTACCTTAATGTCGAGTAGATACGGCAAATCCCCATAACTATAGTTGAACAATTGCTTAGTTTCGTCATTCCAATGATCCCATATTACCTTTAATTCCTGAAGGCTATTTTGTGTTACACTGATACGGGTGTAATCCCACAACTTTGACGTGTATCCCCCTGCTAGACTATCTCATTTCTCTAATTGTGTTTTCTCTGACCACATACGGACAGCAGCATTGTCCTCCACTTTATCAAGAAATCCGTTCTCCATGCCAAGCTTTCTAATTTGGTAATCGAACTTGAATCGACACTCTTTTGAATATGAAATGACGTGCAAACATAGTAAAAACACCATAAGTTAGTGCAACATACAAAAACACAACTTCAAGTAAGTAAAAAAGAGAATCAAACACCTATCTGGGTAACAGCTGGGGTTTCCGCAGTACGATCAAGGGTGGGCTCCTAGCGTTTTCTATATGCAGTTCGGTTCTAAAGTTGAGGTACCCGAACCAACAGATTCCTCGATCTTCACCCATTATAGGCTCATACGGACCAAGTTCGGTTCAGGGGAATACATATCCCTATGGCTCCACGGAGATGAAAATCTCACGAAGACATAGGTACGGATGTATCCCGAAAGCGGTCCACTATTCTGCACGGAGGTGAAAACCTCACGAAGGACTAGTTTCTCACTCCCACTTAAAAGAGTAAGACTAAACAGTCTTTATGCAATATGATTCCAAGATATAAAACTCAATTTACAGTAATCATACCACACACAAATGCAATGAGAGGATCGTAATTTTTTCAAATCAAATTTTCAATTTTCAATAATAAGACAAAAAATAATCAATTTTATGGCTTGACTCTCCTGATATCCCCAGTGGGGTCGCCAAGCTGTCGAAACCATTTTTTAAAACAAAAATGTTATTGTCGACTTAAAAACAAAACGAAAATTGGAGTCGCCACTGATCCTTTATTGAGGTGTGACTGGTTCACCTTAAAGACAATTTTAGTCTGCGAAACTTTGAGAAAACAGGTTCGGGAGTCGGTTACGCACGAGGAAGGGTTAGCACCCTCATAACGCCCAAAATTGGTACCGAATTGATTAATTAAGGTCTTAATTCCGAATATCAAAAATTTGTAAAGAATTTTAAAAATATGATCCTCCTTTTTTAATGATAATTTTATAATAGATGCTTGAATAAATCGAGGCGAATGCTAAAGACCTTCTCGTCTCAGAGTAATAAAATGTCATACCCAATACATTAGGACACGACATTTTTAGTCCTCGAGAATAAGCTTGTCTTTTGATTTTCAAAACTCTTGCGGCGAAGTTCGAAAAGGATATTCCATTACTTTAAGTTAGATGAAAAATCGAAAGCCAATACTTTAGGGCATAATTTCTCAAATTTCTGAGCATCGAATATAGCCCTTATTATTTTTTAAAAATCTTCATTTCGAGAAAACATGTCATATCCAATACATTAGGACACGACGTATCGAATTCCCGAGAATGAGCTTTTTATTTATGTGTTTTGATTAAAGAAAATTTTTGATTATTTAGATTCAACGAGGAAAGTTGGAACCCAATACGTTAGGGCTCAATTCTCTCGAGGATTCCAAATTTCAAGTAGTACGTTATTTTGAAAGCTTTTGGATGAAATGATTTTGATACTTAAACGATATTAGACGTAATCTTTTGAACGAATAAAGTGTGATGGAGTGATAACGAACAATGCGAAAGGATAATTCGAGATTAAAACGTACACTAATGGATAATGAATAATCAATAAATAAATTTAAACAAGCATAACAATAATTATCTCAACCATATATCATACAAATACCAACATTGACAAGTAATAGGAAGCTAATTGAAACCAAGCAATTTTACATAAACATAAATAAAACATACAAATTTAAAAATAATTTAAGAAATAAATAGCATGAAAGAATGAGAAAGATCATTAATAAACCCTATGCGAAAATAAATTTAAAGCAAATAATATATATATATATGAGAGTTTCAAAAGGAAATTCAAAAATAGAGTTAAAAACATATGAAATATAACATACAAAATAATATATACTTAACCTAAATAAGTATTACATACTAAATAAAAATAATATAAAACCAGCAACATCATGTATGTGAGGTAAAAATAATTTTAATGAAATTTATATATGTATAAAATATATATGTATATAGTTTAAAATTAAATAATATATATTACATATGTACATATATAATAAAAACAGTCTAAAAATAATAGTAAATAATAAAGTAACACATATATATTGGTAAATATAATCAAATATAATAATAAAAATAATAAATAGTAAAATAATAATAATAATAATAATAGCAAATAATAATAAAAATAATTAAGTGATTAGAAAACGCAAGAGGGACTAATCTGCAGTCAAAATAGAAATAACGGGCCACAAATGTAGTTAAAAAATGGAGAGTCTAAACTGCAATTCGCGAATTACAAGGGGGGCCAGATTGGAAATTATTCCATTCCCCAAAACGCAGTGCAGTGACACGGACTGAAATGAGACAATATCAAAATGCAGGACAAAAAATAAAAAAAAATAAAAAGTACCGATTTAAAAACCATGCAAGAGTAGAAGGCCCTTTTGCGCAATATACCCAAGAGTTGGAAAACGCGCGGATCCTCCCCGGGTCGGGTCACCGCGCCGGTCGGAGGCTTCTGAATGGTGTCGTTTTTAAAGTTACTGAAGCATGCTTAAAACGGGGCCGTTTCCTTCACATATATAAACTAAAATAAAACCTAAACAGATCAGCCTCCTATCATTTTTTTCTAAAAATAAACTGAAGAACCCTAAAGGTTCTCTGCGCCGTTCCATGCCCAGGCTAACCAGAGGCCATTTGTCTTCCAACCCGACTCCGATTACAACGGAGTAGAAGGAAAGTCGGCCACCAGGTAAGCTTTGACCCTCTAACTCCTCTTTCTTTTCTTTTTTTTTTAATACACAAATAATAATAAAGAAAAAAGCAGAAAAAGAAAAAAATGCAGAGAGAAAAAGAAGGAAAGAACACCTTCGAAACTCAGTCTATTGCTTTTTTTATTCCTTTTGTGTATTGATATTGCGCGTAACCGTTTACAATGCATATTTGGCTTTTATATAGCCAGAAAAATAAAAAATACAAAAGAAATCCATATATTTTTGTTGTATCATCTCGCTTTTTGTTATTGGCTTTTTCTTTGCTGTTATTTGTGTGTAGGTACGGCTGTACGGAGCAGTGGGCGTGGAGGTGTGGCACGTGGCAGTGGCGCACGTGCGAGGGAAGGCCCTGGTGGCTGCGGCGCTGAAGGCTCGTTGTGGCTGCTTGGGTTTCTGCGTTTGGGGAATGTTTTGGACTAGGTTGGGCTGGATTAGGCTTTGGGCTAGGCTAGTGTTTGGGTTGTTTAGGTATTGGGCTTGCTGATGTAATTTGGGTTTATTATTTTTTTCGGTTTGTAACTATGGCCTGATGGACTTTTAATAATTTTTGTTTTTATTTATAAAATTAGGCCGGGAAAATTGGGTATTACAATTACAAACGAAAAGTGATATAACCAAAAGTTATATCACTTGATTATTAACCAAGAGTTATCACATTTCATAGTGATGAATTATATCTCTTAAAATTATATAACTTTATTATTAACAATGAATTATGATTATTCAAGTATACATATGTTAATAATAATGTTTATTGCTAAAAGATGTGATTATCCATTTAGATAGTTGTGTTCCTATGAAAAGACAAGAGGACTCCTATAAATAGGAGACAAATTTCATTTGTCTGACACACTAGAAAAATACATCAAAGTTTCTTTCTATTGTTCCACCATCTTTTATATTTTTAGATTGTTCTATAAATAATTATTGTAGAAATTCTTTATAGAAATTCGTATCCTTGTTATGTTTCGTTCAGTACTCAGTGGACTATTTCCGTCAGTGCAAAACGTGGATAGTCATTGATTAAAAGTTTCATTAATTTCTCATAAGTTTATTTTTATTCTCGTAAACCAAGAACGCATGGGACTTGTAATTCCATTTAACAGAACTGAATTAGAGAACTATTATGCTTCTGGTTAGTATGCTACTGTCCTAATAATTTTGATTTTGTCTTTCATATACTGATATATCCGAGATTTAGGCAAGTAGGAGCAGGATCAGAATGGGATTTAAGCGGTCAATGATTCAACATCCTAGCTAATTTAAAGCGAGGATCATGCAACGTGTGACATTTGACATGTTACAGAAGCAAACTCCGATTATGTCAAGATTGATCTATTTCCAACTTTGATTGAGTTTTTACTGGTGTAGTCCAAGAGAAAATCCAGATACGCTTTGGCGTCTAACTTCGTAGAAATGAACATATTTTTCACCTTGCTTTATCTAGCAATTAGTTTCAGTCTACATTATCGAGAACTTCAGCAATATAATGAAGATAGGGCTGCTTGATTCTATTGAAGCATCCGCCGAGCAGTCCATCCACTTTAATGCCAAACACTGAGCAGAAAATGGTCACCTGAGTTATTAACACCGTGATATGCCCTTACGCCAGTTCAGTTGCCTGTTCCTATCTTGTTCTTTCTCCTCACTTATCTTTCTAGTTTCTACCAAATTTTCATTTATCAAGAGAGCAGCTAAAAACAGTTGAATCATCTTGGTTATGTTTGGCACACTGAAGATGATACTGAGCTTCAACACTGGGGCATTGTATTTGTTTCTTTTCAACCGGAACTTATGCTATTATGTTCATGTAATCTATTATACAGGCAATGCTGGCTTTGGTCTCTGCTGGACCTTCTACTGCAGCAACAATTGAATGCTTAGCACGCAAGGAAAACGGGAACGCGAACTGATAATAATTTCATCAGCCATTGCTATATCTCAAACAGCGGTGAAAGATTGAGTCTTGCATCTCCAAGTTATTGCTGGTTTTGAGACTGAATTTGTCTTCCTCTTCTAGAAGCTGGTTTGAGACTTTTACTGTCCTGGAATTATAAATTTCTTACCATTTGTGTTTCTTTAAACCGTCTATGGAAAGAAAATGGTCTAGTTTTCAAACTAGTTTGTAAAAATCTATAAAATTCGGGTCATAAGAAATGACACAGCAATTCAACCTCATTTTAGTTATAGTAACTGAAACTAGTCTCTTGGTAGCTTCAGCCTTTCTCAGATAAGTGTATGAAAAATTGCTGCAAAAGAATATAACACATGTCCTAAAAGTTGATGATATCTTAGTATTGATTGAAACTCAACATTTCCTGGTCTTACTACATCTGCATCACAATTATGGTCTCAATGAAGCAAATTGTAAATATCTCCAGCAGGCACTGCTACCATTGTTCTACCCCAATAATGCAACTAGATCATCTATGGATTTCAATGTCTTCTCGTAGTACAAGTACGATTCGTATACTTTCGGTGTGCGTACGTAATAATCGAACTACAAAAATTAAGATGAACAAAAAAAAGAAAAAACATAAGAAATTGACCTCACAAATGATTCATAGGCTGGTTTCACCAATTCATAATCTATGTACGTACCTCAGCCATGTTATCCACCAATTCATTTGCTGTTTTCACGTATTTATCTTTTCGACCTTGAGGCAATGTACTCATGGCATTCTTCAAGTCCTGAGAAAGATAAGCCTGCTTTAGTCGAATGTAAAACATGACATACCTCCATGACATGGAGTCCAACATGTCTCTCATGCTATGTAACCCCTCGGCAGTTTGTTTAATTCTGGCGGCGGCATCTTCCGGAGACAAACCGGGCTCGAAAAACCGTTCCCTGAGAAATGAATGTGTGCCCCAATTCTCTGCTACTGCTACTGGTGTGCCACTAAGCCCTAGTGCTGCTAGTGAAGTAGCAAGAAACGTTGTTACAAGTTTTCGCCGGTTGCTGATTATTACATTGTTTTGTTGGGGTTGAAACGATGCTCGGATTATGGGGAGGGAGAGTCTGCTGCAATGGTGACTTTGGGGTGTAGGGAATTTCTGGTTGACATGGATGAAGAATGTTGAATTAGTGAAGGAGGTCATGATTTTTGGATAAAAAGTGTGTGGAAAAGTTGAAGATCATTTAATGGAGCAAAATGTGAGGGTGGATTTTGGGGCAGGTTTTGATTGCTGACCGTATCGCCCCCTCATCCAACATGGACCGTAGCTTTTCGGAACTCCTTATCTTACATGAAGTTGACCCCCAAAATATATTTGCTCTAATTTTGGATTCTAGTACTGCTAAAATTTGAAATTTCCTTTCTCATTGTTTTATTTTTTTAATGTTATTATTTGTTTCAAATCCATAATATTGTTAGTTGATATAATTCATGTGATGATATAGTTTTTTTTTATTTCTATTTGATCACATAAAACTACGTGAAAATCTAATAAATTATATTTAACAAAATAAAATTATATGTGAATTAAATGCTTAAGGTTTTCCTTTTTTCTCTTTTTGGAATCTATGTAATATTTTCAAGGGATAAATTTTAAAATGATACATAAACTTAGATTCAATATATAATTTAATATGCAAATTTTAATTTGGTGTAATTATACATATGAAATTTTAATTGTTAATTCAGTCATACATATTTAAAGAAATAAATACATCAATTTATTTTTATATTGGATAAATATAATTACATGTGTGTGCAATATAAAATGTAAAATGATGCTAGATTAGTAATTGTGTTAAAAATTTGTGAGAATTGGATTAAACCAAAATTTCTTGTATAAAATTGAACAAAATCAAAATTCATGTATAAAATTGCACATTAAACTAAAGTTCATGTATAGTTTAAAGATTGACCCCTCGCTTTAATGATAATAACTAATTGTATTAAAGTAGAGAGATTGAATACCAAATTTCAACATAATTGAAGGGATAAAACAATAATTAGACTTATATTTATCTCTCTATATATCTCAAAACCGTCTTAGCCGAATTTGAAAATTTATTAATTTATAATTTAGCTTAAATTACAAATTATGTTACCTAAATTATAGATACTTAATTCTTTTGTTAGAAGTAATATCTAAATTATATATTCGTTACCTAAATTTATCTCTAATAATGAAAAAAAAACAACCGATTAAAAGTTGCCCATGGCACAAAAGCTACTTAACTATTATCATGTATTTATTTATATCAAATAATTTCAAAAAATAAAAAATGTTAAAATTAAAAAAAATATTTAAAAATTAAAAAAATCAAATTAAAAATTTATTAGAATTGGCTGATCAATTCACAGTCAATGACGGTCAACATCTGATCAACAAGTGGTGCTTATGTGACTTTGATGCCATGTTACGTTATGTGATTGATCCACGTTATTATTGATTGATTAACAGTGGACAAGTAGAAGTACCAACATAGAAAAAAAATAGTTTAGATATTATTAAAAATATATATTGAAATGAGAAAATGATTATAATTAAAATACTAATTTATTATTTAATCTTTATAATTTTAAAAAAAAATATCTAATATATTTTGTATAATTATAAATTTAAAATATATTTTATACACTTAAAATTAAAATTGCATAAAATATTAATCTTAATGGAGATTAAAAACTCATTTAAATCCAGCCCAATTCGGACCGGGCTGGAACAAGTGGGCTTTCTGGTTTGGTCATTTTATAACAAACTTTAAAATGGTTTGAATGCAGGCCTCCACAATCAAAATTGTTTCGTCTTTTCCAATACTTCAAACTTACGTTGTATACGAATGGCCATGGAAAGAATATTTACTCATTTTACGTCATTTTTTTAATCACATCAACCTATATTAAACTAAACAAGTAAATTTATCAAGTAATTTAGTAAATATAAAGTAATTTAACAAATTTTTTAATACATCAGAATTCTTATTTATAACCATGATAAATTTTAACTAAATTTATTTAACCAAATATTTTATAATATAATGAATAAAAAGGTTATATAAGTCAGTTCAAAAGTTTCTCCCAATTCGTGATTATATGTACTATAGATTATAGATTATTGTTGGGACTACAGTTGTTCAATGTTGATTGTTTGATCTTTGTTTAAACATCTTGATTGTCTATTCATTCATTTGTTTAAACAGCTGTCCAGACAAACATTTGAACAATAGTCTGGACAAAATTTCATGACAATTTAGATGAAGTTGGATGTTGGTATTGTTTACTTGAGTCTCCATGTTGTTTTTCCATAAGCAAAGGAATCCCTTGATCTATTTTATTTCATCTCAAACTGTGGTAATCAAATTTGACCAATTTTGGAAACCATGATATCAACGTGTGTTATCCTTACCATTTAAGTCTTGTTTTGTGGATGAAATTACGTGGATAATCAAGCTATATTTAGGATACATTTTGGAGACTTTTATCCCAGACTGTTATGGATCAAATTGAAGTATTTATCTCTACAATAACCGATCTAGAAGGCTGCCTCATTTGGCTTATAAATAGGCAGCAATTTGCATGTTGAAGAGGCATCTTTGAAGAGTGCTTGAGCTTATCTCTTTGATTTACTAGTCGAAATTTATTGTATTCTTGCACTTAGCACATAGGCATTATTTGTGAAAGTTGAATCTAATTGTAATTGAGATTTTGGGTGAGTGGTTGTAACAAGTTGGGACTAGTTATGGGTTACAATTTGCTTCATGTGTAAAGTAGATTGGGTTTTAGCCAATAGGTTGTTGGATCAAATGTTGAATAAATCATTCATTAAATAAGACTTGATAGAGTAGAATTGTTTTCGAACCGCGTTAACAAAATTTGAGCGTTATCTCTTCCTTTACTCTCTTTACTATTTATCTTTATCTACTATCTTATTTAAACTTGTGTCTTTGAACAAGGTGCAAACTTACTTTTCTTTCGATTATATATATACACATTAATACATAGTGTTGGTATATTTTTTGTGCATCGCCATGTTCTCATAATTTCTTATGTTCTCTTTGTGTGTAACCTTAATTAATTTCATAACCTATATAATTTGTCATAATCATTCGATTTTAATATTCTACTCATTTACTTAAGGTACTAAGATATTATTTAAATAATTACTAATAGTTGCAAATTTAGATAATTATTTATTTTATATTTAAATAATTCATTTAAGGTATTTAACCTAAACTTCAACTAAGTGATACTATACCCAATGGATATACTTGAGTGTTTAACTTTGATGCATTCTTGGATAAGATGCCACTAATTTTGGGTTTAGTACTTGATTTTTGTTTAGGTGCGAAAAAAAAATCTAGCAAAATCAATAATAGTAAAAAATCCATTAATTTTGTGTGGATTCTAATTGAACAAAAACACTGAGTATTTAATCTTAATATGACACAAAAAGTGGATCCTCTAACCTCAACATATTTGTTCTAGGTATTTGCTTCTTTTAGTTAATTTCTTCCGTTGATTTTTTATTTTTATTTCTAGTGTTTCTTGCTCCTACTTTTATTTTCGACACCCATTCCAAAGTTAAGTATTAAATATATTCCTAACATAATACTTGAAATCTTGTAAGTTCTAATCAACTTCCCCATGGATCGATCTTGGACTCTCGAGATTTTATTACTTGAATATAACTTGCACTTGGGTTGTAGACCTAGAAAGTTTTTGTTAAGACGCAATCTAGATAGGTGACTTCTCGGATGAAACCTATAGCTAGGATCTTCTTCACTTCTTCCCTAGTCGTCGAGACCTTCTCATCGAATAACTGCCTCTTATTTTGCTTCACTGGTCAAGAACTAAGATCTACTTCCAATGACTACTACATGATTGACAGATGGATCCCTGGTATGTCTGTCACTGTCCAGGCAAAAGCGTCCCAGCATTCTATTATCAGGGACTTCAAACTTTCTTTCTCTTTGAGGGAAAGGACCGAGGCGATTTGAGTGACCTTATCGGGCTTCTCTTAGTACAAACTGACAGGCTCTGATGCCTCTATCGGCTGTACTTTAAGGAGTTGAGTCTTTGGTCTAGGTTCGAGACCTTCTAAATCAATTTCTGCTCTTCCAATTACATTGGCATTGGCAGCTTGATGAGAGTGCAACATGCAACAAGTCGGAAGGGGAGGCAAAGGGTTTTGGCCTTTCCTAACGAGTTGTAAGGAGACGATAGGCACCCTCGAGCTATTTTCTAATTAGCTTTCATGTATCTTTTGCTTGTAAGAGTTGAAAACTTCGCCATCATGCAAAAGGTGAACACCACCATCTTTGTCATCCTCATAATTGGCCTATCGAAAATGGTGTTTTAGGCCATCGGGTAGTCAACTACTAGAAAATACACCATTTCTAGGGTTGATGTCCACGAAACCAACTAAAAATCTGACTAAGGCAAGTGCACTTATCAATTAATAGTATAGCTACGGTGAGCAAAGATATCATTCCTACGAAGACTAAAAGTACTAGTAATTACCGTCTTTCTATTATTTAACCGATAAATTCAAGTGATTGATTAAAACTAAAATTAACTAAATTAATTAACTACGAATGAGACAAAGAACAATTCAGGAAAATAACCGATTAACAACTAAGAAACAAAACAATACCCAGTACAGAACTCACTTAGATTTCATCTGTCATTATCAATCTAAATTACGTAATTTCTTCACTTAGTTTCTTGATCCATAGAAATCCCTAAATTATGCTAATATCCCTCTTCAAGAATAAGAGCAATTGACTATAGGTTGATTAATTGAAATTTCTTCTAATTAAAACCCCTATTATTGCATTAACTCGATTGGTGGATTCCCGTATTAGATCTGACTCTAATTCAGTAGATTTATGTTGTCCTATTTCTAAGATTGCATGCAACTCCACTCAATTACGCAAGATCTACTCTTAAACAGAGTCTATTCCTCTTCTGATTTAAACACATCAAACATGGATCAATAGTCTAGAAATATTAAATTACGAATTAAGCACACATAATTGAGAACAAGATCTAAGTCTTTATTGCATAAAATAAAAACCAAAATATAGAATTCATCATAGGGTTCATCTCCCTTAGGTATTTAGAAAATTAGTTCATGCTAGCAAATAAAAACATCCTAGAGATAGTATAACTAAAAAAAATAAAGGAACTCATGATAATCTCCTAAGAAATCAACTAGGAGTCTTCAATCTTCACAGAAATCTGCTTCAGAATCGGCTTAAATGGTGTTTTTTGAGTTGTTTTCTTGAGTATTCTATGATACTCATCTCTTCTTACTGTTGTCATATATAGGTCTTAAAATTCCTGAAAACCCTAACAATTATGTTTTTTGGTTGTTCGGAGTGCAATTCATGAAATCGACACGACCTGCCACATGGCTGTGTGGCCTTTCATGTGGCTCATTCAGTCGTATGTCCAGGTCGTATGGAATGGTCTAGCCCATGTGGCTTTTGTAACTTGCTCCAATTTTTTAGTTTTCACTCGTTTTTCACTTTTTTTGCTCCTAAATGCTCTCCTAAGTATAAAAACATGAATTTAAAAGATTAGGAGCATAAAATTCACTATTAACATCGAATAATCACCCAAAAACGCATTAACAATGAGATTAAAACATGTTACTTTTAGCACCTATCAGGGGTGGTGTGCTCACCATCCCCTAATACCTCTGAAGGGCATTGGATCCTTTAACCGTGATGGGCTGGTTGGCAAAGTCATAAATTAGGTTTGCAAGCTTGAGTTAGGTATCCTTGAGCCTTATCTAGTAAAAATCTTTGGTCGTCAGAATATTCACGAAATTGCCTATATCAACTAAGGTCCTTCTAACTTAGAAAGATGTGATATTAGCCAAGACCATCAAAAGATCTTCACCTTTCGTGTCCAGAATATCCTTTTCATCTCGTTTTGAAAATCTAAGGTCCCATGGAGAAGGCTTGGGTTTTTTAACTGTGACTAAAACCAACAAAACACTTCCCCTGTGGTCTTTCCACTTCAAGTTTAAGGAAACCTATTCTATGTGCTTTCCTCCTACCAGAACATTAATGATTTCTTTAAATGGTTTCTTTCCCCTGTCACCACCCTGCGATTCTGATGTTCTTATTTCTCTATCTTGAGTCATGTTCACGATGTTCTTCAAATGCACACATTGCCTAGTCTGATGTCTTTGAGCATTGTGGTATTTAGAATGGTGATTGGAGTTGTTGCGATGCTCACTGGATAGGAGATACGAGGCCACTTATAGGATTCCTTAGTTTTCTATCTGATCAAATATTTGGGTTAGGAAGTATTTGAGCTCATGGTAGGTTCTGAAATGGTTATACGGGGTTTTGGTTCATTAATCCTGGTATCCCCTATAACTACAGATAGGTCCCTGGTGTTCGTGGCATAGACATTGTTTACCCGCTGGTTATTCCTTTGGACTAATTGGTTATAATGTCCATACCCACGTCCGTCTACCCTTAAACTGGTCATTGGCTGCTTGCAACCTTGAAATCTCTTTAGAGGTGATCTTCGTGGATAGTTGTCCTGGCGAATGGCTAGTACGAAGGAATCAATGCATACTTTTTCAACCTTATCTCCATCTGAAAAATTGTGCACCATTTCGTAGAGATAAGAGAGCTTGGTTGGAGTGTCCCTGATGATAATATACCTTAGATGCTAATGAGAGGTCCTGACAATGAAGGCTTGAATTGCTTATTCATTAGTGGCTTCCTTCGTGACCATGGTGGCCACACTAAATCTTTTGACATAGTCATAGAGGGACTCATTCGTTCTGCTAGGGATTGTTGGAGTATCTTGCTGGCTAGAAAATGACTCATTAACTGCTCAACCAACTACTCAAAGGAGTAGATTGATCCCTGAGGTAACGACATCTACCACTATCAGGTTGTCTGTAAAAAGGTTAATGAGAAAGCTCTACACTTTACTCCATCAGATGCCTCCAATATAGCTATGTGGTTGTTATACTAGGCTAGATGGTTTTCTGAATCCCCCAATTCGTTGTATAAGAACTTCAAAAACTTGAAGGAGTTAGAGATGTGGGTTTTCAAAACTTCAAGTGGCAACGATTCATTGGAGTAATTCCAAATAGATTAATTTATTTTCACCCCTTTCACTTCTTGCATTAGTTTTGATATGAAAGCTTTGAGTTGTTCTTCCATAGAGATATTGTGATTACCTAGAGAATGTTGGGATATTGCTGGAAGGTCAGTGTTATTCTTACGAAGGTCTTCTAGATTATTGCATTTGTGCTCATTGCGAAGGGTAGACTAAGCTTCATCTTCTTAGCGAGCCGAATTTTCTCATCTAAAAACCTTCCATGTGTCCCTTAGCTCAATGAGCTGCTCATTTTGGGTATTCCTCAGGTTGAGGATAATCTACTACTCCTTAAAGTGACGCTCTTGCTGAGAAAACTTCTCTTTAAAAGTTACAGTTTCTCTTCGGTTTTTGAGATGTGGGGTTGAGGACTTAATGTTTGCTGGTGTCATGATTGGTAGGGATTGTGTGGATGTAAGGTGTTAGAAAAATCCGGTTTGAAAATATTTTTCTTGCACAGCAGAAAATAATAATTTTGAAACCGACCCGGTTTATGATATTTATAGTCATAAACCTTAGACCAAAATCATACCTATGTTTTTGGATAGACGGATCATTGTCGTTCACAGCTTTCAACCAAACAATTTTCTTTGCTATTCTCGTACCATTAATTGCCTCGAGTGTGGGCTCGATCAAATCTAATCAAACACAGAAACTAGAAATAATTTTCTTTTCTTTTAGGGTTAAAACGAAAGTACTCTTCTCAAAATAGAAACCGAAAGAATTGTTATTCCAAAAAATATGTTTAATAGTTGAGAATAAATTTTCTATATTTTTCGATAGAGTAGCAATATCTTAAAGTTGTATGTTAATAGCCTTATCGGTGCCATCTATTTATAGGGAGAGAAAGTAGCACCTTTTTTGAATTAGAGAAGTTTATTTCAAATAGAAAAATGAAATCCTAGTTCAACTAGGATATAGGGGCGACAACCCTAGTTAAATATACTAGGGTTTGCCATTCCCCTTTATTTAATAAAGGGCTTTTTCAGCCTCTTCCATATTGGGTCTAATTACAAGTACGTCCCAGGCTTTTAACTCAATATTTTATAATTTGATCCAACCTAATTTTTTTTTCTATTTCCCAAAAATAAACTTTAATATTAAATAAATTTCTCATCCTGATTTCACTCTTGGTAAAATTATGGTGATTTTATCCCTGATAAAATTTCTGAGAAATATATTAATATTTTACCATTCAAAATTTTCACCACGATCGTTTGGTTTATTTTTATTTTTGGGCTTTAAAATAACTAAAAAAACATAAACTCAATCTTCCGATCATTTTTGAGAAATCCTTGTTCATTTGTTAATGAATTCATTTATCATTTCCATTTCCATTTCCATTTTGAGAAAATCACATTCATTTTCAAATGATTCCATTTTTCTATTTTCATTTTTATTTTGGAGAAACTATAATAATTTCTTAAATGTTTTCAATTTCTCCATTTCTATTCATTCTATTCATTTTGATTCAACACGCAATTCATTTCTAGTTTCAACGAGCTAGCGGGGGGACCAATTGTACATATGCAATCGAGGCTCAAATGATTTATAATTAAGTTCCAGCTTTTCACTTATTAATTACAAACTCATTTAGTCATGAAGTTATTCCACTATAGTATTGTGACTGAGCTCTCCTCAATGGCATATCATTACGAAAGCAACCCAATTAGCGCTCATCCAATGACCTTGTCATAAGTGTGTTATCCTCATATGATATCCTTAATCTCTTTAAGATAATATCTATTTTTCCAATATGATCATATTTTATCTAATGGTAACCATTACATCTTCCTTAATAAAAAGTTAATTACTATCAAATAGCAATCAAGTCATTTATCATGAAGACGAATGACTCGTGGCCACATTTACTTTTCACCAACCATGTAATACCTATAAGATGATATCATTTACCCATGTCTCGTGCTATGAATTCCACTATTGTGAATGATACTACATATTGCAGAAGTTGTACACCCAACGCACTAGCTTTCAGTTCCTTATCTGTTCGAACTCGGGCTTTTACTTACATCAAAGTGTACAAGTCATGCATACATAGTTCATCATCCACTCAAGATTTAGGTATGTCACACTATGAACATCATAAGTGAATAAATCCATAAATTGATTCAGGATCTATTCTTCTTGAGTCTAGTCTAATGTACTGTCAGTCACATCTATATCTCTATTTTTTTCATCCACTCCGATGCCCAAGATAAAACATCTCCCCAATTCGACTTGATAGAAGACATATTAGTCTTTCAATCAGTTTTCTCATTTCTGATTAGACTAAGAACATGTTTAGGTTTGTCTACTAAAATAAGTTGTCTTTCTGTATTACGATCTGATTACGTAATACCACTTAATATTAGTTAAATATTAGACAAACGGTGAGTAACATTTGCTTCCATTTTGCTTTGCGTGCAAAAACCATGCGATGACAATATACAAAGTATTAATGTAATTCATCAATAAATTTATAAACCAATCTATTCGAAAAATTAAAAGTGTACTTAGACAAAAATACTAAACTTAGTGCACCAGATCCAATATAAAGTAGGTTACAACTTCCTGCAGACAACGAGTTATATGGTAAAAAGGTCTAGGGGGTGGGTACACCATGCTGTGACTGAGGCATCGTAACCACTGGAGAGTTGAGGTAATCGAGGAAGTATATCCTGTTGGTACAGCATAAAAGACAATGTTGGCTAGAGGATCTTTTAGAGTCTTTATCAGTTGCTCTAGGGTGGGGAAGAGAATACTTACGTAATATAAAGAAGTTCCTGTAAGGGTAGAAAAGGGAGGAATACGAGTGTTATTCAGGTCAATAGAGACTCAAGAAACAAATGGAATAGGTGTGTTGGGTGGGGCAGAGGAGTTGATCCGATTGGTTGGGTCGTTATCTGGCTAGTTTAATTTGCGAGGGTGCCACTTTGGGATTGTGTGATCATGTAGTCCATGTTCATCATACCAATTATTAATGCAGTGTACAATAAGATATGAGTACATATGAGAGAGGGGTGGTTGCTATGAAGGCCGGTTCACCCAGTCTGGGTGAAGAGTTGGAGGTTATAAGAGTGGAAGGAAAAAGAATGTCAAGGTTGAGAGTTGAAGGAATATTGACAGAGTGTAAGCTTAGTATTCTTGAAGAGTCGATCTCATATTCATTGTTTTTGGAGGTATTTATAGCTAGAGGTCTCATGTAAGATGGGTGTTAACGTGTTGGTCTTGTCCTCTAGCCAATATTATGGAGTGCGTGAGAGGGATGTCTTCGATAGGACGAGGATACCTATGACAGATAGATCCTGTCATTCATTGACTTGATAGGATAAAGAGGTTAAGTGCACATGATGTTTAGGGACCAACAATTTAATGTTTCTGATAAAGATTACGTCATGCCTTGTCCTGATGGTCACCTCGGAAGGGTGAGCTTATAGGTGACCTCCCGGCTCGCTGATAGTAAGCTTACTGTTCGAACACTTTTCTTATTTACCACATATCTTAACGCGGATGAAAATTTAACAAAACTCATTCAAAATTTTCATAAAAAATCCATTCAAATAGGACCTAATTCGTATGCGTAGAAATAAGTCCAACTTTCTATTTTTATCATTTTCGGCTTAAATTAAAACATTAAAATCATACAATTTTATTCAACCTTCGTTATCGTACAATATATCATCTCTGTTACATCATCCTACATTATCAGATTGACCTACTTAAAAAAATACATGATAAATTGTTTTATATAATAATCAAGATACCATGTTATCTGCTATCTATAGTTTGGGTTTTATATTGAAAATAATAATGGCCAACATCTTGTTACATAGTGACTGTTCCAATTTCCATTAGTTTTCATTGATAATAATGTATGCATGAACACAAGAAGTTGATAGACTCTTGAAAAGTCACCTTATACAATTATCTAAACCCAATATTAAGGTAACATGTAAAAAGTTTATATTGACGTCCACCCTAAAGTTTATATAAAGTTGGACCAGATCAAATAATTTATTTTTTATTCTTTCATACCATTCGTGGCTTATGTAATGAAAATGATTTATTCCACTTACAAAATTGTTATAAAAGGTTGGCTCAGCCTACCATTAGAAGCATGTAGAAAACCAAGCATTGCAGAACTCTCTCTCTCTCTCTCTCTTCATTCTAAAATCTTTTCACCATATACTTCCATAAAAGTTTTCCTTGTACAATATAAAGTGAAACTACTTTCGTTTTATTTACAAAATATGGAGGTGTAGATTGTATTACTGGCAGTAATATGTACCAGTTGGTTATCCATGGATGAAAAACGACCCCGCATCACTACCATACAAAATGAAAGTAGAGATGTGAGATTCACCACAGAAGGTGCCAATAGAGTATCATATTAAATAGTTATTAACAAACTGTATGATGCATTGACAAAGCTTACAGACAAAAGCGAAGTTATACCAGTGTTGCCATCTTTGTTACCGGAGCCTGATGATCACTAACAATATGTTCTGGTGGAACTCTTAAATGAGTACTAATCCGTCAAATTAGACTTAAATGTTAGCCATGTGTATATCTTGGGTTATCATCCAGTTGATAGTGATACTTCTTTCTTTTTTGATAGTGTTGAGGAGGATGTACGTAATGCTTTATTTCTAGACAACATTGTAAGAAGATTAATTTCATTTGGTTATCCAGATTTTTCAATGTGATTGTTTGGCTTTGGATAAGGCATTATTTTTCTCTATGTATTCCTTCAACAAGTTTTCTAAGGCATTGGAAGGTTCAACTTAAGTTGGTTTCTGAATTTGTTGGGTAAATCTAGATGTTTGGGTTGATCTGCGTTGTGCATAAGTGTTACTGGGTCCAAGCCCTTAGTTACTCCAAGAAAAGTTTGGGCGGTTTCGCCAAGATGAGTTATAAAAATTGGATTGTAGTTATTGTCTTCCTCAATTCTAGTTCTGGTTACCCATGTAATAAACAAATTCTGAGTTTGGTGGGCATTCTTCAAACAAATTCCCTTCCTCACAATAAACACAGGCTACATTTTCGAATTGATTCGGTGGCTGAGTTACAAAATTATTAAACCCATTAGTAGTAAAGTTTTTAAGCATTAAGAGTATCGAAGATACTTGAGATGTGAGTGAAGTGAGAATGTCCAATTCATGTACTCATACGACACATTTTGAAGCTTCTCTATTGGTTGGCCACTGGTAATTGTTGATAGCAATTCTCTCAATGATTTCATAAGCCTCATTATAAGACTTAAAGAGGAAAGCACCATTGGAAAAACCGTCTACTACCATCCTCATGTGAACATTAAGACCATTATAGAAGGTCTCTAATTGGATGCAATGTGGGATTCCATGATGAGGGCACTTTCGTAGCAGTTCTTTAAATATTTTCCACACCTCATACAAGGATTTGTCATCTATTTGTTAGAAAGTAGTGATCTTATTCCACAACTTAGCATTCTTGCTAGGTGAGAAATATTTTATAAGGAATCATTCTGCTAATTCTTGCCATGTAGTGATGGAATCTGGTGGCAATGAGTTCAACCAGGCCTGAGCTCTATCCCTTAGTGAGTATGGGAACAATTTTAATCTTAATGCATCTTTGGGTACTCCGGCTAACTTGAAGGAATCACTCACCTCCATAAACAATTTGAGGTGAATGTGAGGATCTTCAATAGGCATTCCATTGAATTAACCCAATGTTTGAAGCATCTGGAACATGAATGGCTTCAGCTTGAATTTTTGTGCCTCAATTTCGTGTCTCCTAATACCCATATTTAGCTAATGAAACAATCGCACAGCATACTATCTTAAGGCTCTATCCCTATCATCAGCAACAATGATAGAATTTTGAGCATGATTTGCTCCATTTTCTCGATTCTGGTTTTAATTTTTGAAATTCATCTCTCCGGTCCTCTTTTGAGCTATTTGTTTTCTTTATTGCCAAAAAATCATTTCAATTTCAGGGTCTACCAGGAGTAAGTCGATAATTCGGTCAATACTTATAAAAAAACTTGAAATAATCACAGAAAAATTAAAATTAAATAGAAAAATAGACCAAAATGCAAAATTAACAATTTAAAAAATAATGTATTTAAAAACAATCCCCAGCAACAGCGCCAAAAATTTGGAACAACGGAAATGTGCAAGTGTACACAATCGTTTCAAGTAATAAAGTGACAAGAATATAGAGTTTTCGTACCCACAGGGATTGTGCAAGAAAATATTTACGAAATGTAAGAATTATACAAATTGACGAGGAAAAATATGTTGGTTTATAAGAGGTGATCTAAAACTAAAACTAATTTAACTAAGTGATTATCTAAGAAAATAAAATTCCAATGCATGATTTCTAAAAATGAGTTTAATGAATATGACATAAATGTGTTAGATCAATTTTATTCTTTAACTTAGAATTATTAAAACTATGTGTTGTTACAAATAATTTCACAGCTCAGTTACTTACTAAAACCCATTAATCTCTTGAATATATCTGTATGTCAATTCAAACAATTAATCAAATTTTTATAAGCAAGTATAAGATTAAGTGAGGTAACAATTTAATATCGTCGCGAATATATTTCTATATTGGAACAATTTAATCACAATAATCTTACAAGTTATGTAAGGCTAATGTATTGTTTAATATCGTCGCGAATTTAATCATCAACTACCTTAGAAGATTAAACATGCACCAACTATATATTGTGTCAATTAATTCAATTGTTACCTTACAATTAAAATGCAAGCATAACATAAACATGATTTTATTTAATTGAACAATTTACTTAAGCCTAACAACAACACAAACACATTTTTAAGAATCTAAGTGGAAGAAATGCAATTAATCTAATACGAAATAAATTTAAGTCATTTTAATTAATTGAAGAACAATAACACAAATATTCATGTTCATGATCACAACATAAACGGGGGAAAAAATAAAGATAAGGGACCTAGAAAACAAACCTGATGTTTCTCCGAAGCCAAACTAGTGCGCTCCTCTCTTCTCCGCTCGTTCTTTTGATCCAAGACCTTCACAAACACTTGAATGCTACTACTCCAAGGGGCCTGCTAGTTCTTTTTCAATAGGGAAAATTAACAAGAGAAGGAAGACAAAGAAAATAGGAAAATAAAATAAAGGAATGGAAAAGAGAAGTGGAGAATGATGTATGAAGTGAGGGATGCAAAATGAGGAAGTGATTGGGGCTTTTTATAGTGGGAGATGGAAGCTAAAAGTAGCAGTCAATCCCCTTTCCCATGGTCGGCCATGCTAGGTGGAAGGAATGGTTGACTCAAATTTGTTATTTTTAGCTTGTGGCTAAAAATAGAAGGCATGAAAAGGAGAGGGGTTTGAATGGCATTTAAGAGGAGTTCAATGGCTGTTTTGCAAGTTTAAAAATCAGCTAAAATAAGCTGATTGTGTAACAACCCGGTTTTTGACCCTAATCGGAATAGTGATTTCGGGACCACGAATTTGAATTAGAAAAATATTATTAATATTATTTTGTGTGTTTATTTTGTGTGCATTTGATTGTGTGAAATTTTCGTGTTTTAATTTCGTCGTTTAAATGTTCGATTTAATAAAAGGGCTTAATTGCGTAAAATGAAAATTTAGGGGTTAATTATAAAAGCACCTAATTGTTGTTGCCTTTATAATTTAGAGGTTTTATTATGCAATTAGTCCACTATGTAAGTTAGTGGGTGGCAAAGGACTAATGTAACCTTATTATATATGTTATATATATATGTAAAGGTTAATATAGTAAATTAAAAATAAGGCTAATATATGTTTAATATAACAAATTTTAAATGTCATGTTCTTCATCTTGGCCGAATATAGAAAAGAAAAAGAAAAGAAAAGAGAACAACAAGGTTCGGCTATCTCTAGGTCTAATTAAGGTATGTTTTTGCTTCGGTTTTTGATGATTTTTACGTTTTTGATATCGTTGCTTTGAATACTACCCGACCCATGCTTGAATTTCTGATTTTGATGAATATTTTGAGTTATGCCATTGATGAATATTTGTGTTTTGTGATGTTTGATGATGAATAATGAAAGATATGTCTTAGATTAACATGTTTTGTCTTGGGATTTTTGATGAATTTGAGTATTTCGGGTTAAATTGTGAAAATAAATTTTTGAGGGACTAAAGTGTGAAATAAATGCAATGTGTGGACTTGTATGAGAACCATGAATATTTGGCTCTTGTGTGGTATGGGCAAATTTTGTGTATTTTGTGTTTTGTGCAAAAAGGACTAAATTGCAAAAAGTGCAAAATGTTAGGGGCAAAATGGTAATTTTCCCATTTATGTATTTTTGAACTTAATTGAATGTTTTGATGAATAAAAAGGTTAAATTTGATTATGTTTAGATAAAGAAACGAAGAAAACGAATTTGGATCGGGGAAAAACGAAAGTAATCGAATAGTCGATCGTGTCCGCTGATATCCGAGGTAAGTCAATTAGCAATTTGAGGTTATTAAATCAGTATATATGCATGTATATCTATAGTAATTTGGTGAGCTGAAATTGAAAGTATATGGATTGAATTTTGTTTAAGTATGAATGATATAAATATATATATGTATCATGTTCCAAAATATATATATGTATAAATACTTGTTTTTAATCAAAGGTATTTATATATATAATTTATATGTAAACAAAAGGTCCGAATATATATATATAAGCATATACATGTATAAAGCCTTGGACTTGGTTAAAGGTATGAATGTGTATATATATGTACAAGTGAGTTGTAATATATATGTATACTCATGAATAAGTCTTGAATATATTTAAGTATGAAATTACATATGTATATGTTAGATTCGAATATGTATATACGAACATGTATAAGTTATTGTATTGAAATTAGATATAAAGTTATATACATAAATTTGTTAGGTTTAATCATGAAGTTATTGAGCTGGATTTTGGTGTTTGAAATTCATGTACCTATGTGGTTCAAAGATATAGGTTATAAATTTTGAGCTGAATTTTTATGTATGGATTTATATACATATATAGTTCGAATATGAATTACAGCTCTTTCGGCTAAAATTATTGTTGTGAATTATGCAAATATGTTTTAAGTGCATGTTTGTTACGCAGAATTGAATATAATTCAATTTCAACGGAGAAATGACTATCGGATTTATTGCCAGTGAAATTATTCAGACTATACGTCTAGCAGGCTAAGTGCCGGTGAATTGAATCGGACTATACGTCTAGCAGGCTAAATGCCGGTGAATTGAATCGGACTATACGTCTAGCAGGCTAAGTGCCGGTGAACTGAATCAGGCTACAAGCCTAGCAGACTAAGTGCCGGTGAACTGAATTAAACTATAAGCCTATCAGGTGAAGTGCCAGTGAATCTGTTTAAATTAAGTGATTCTATACATTGGGTATAAATATATATGCTTTTGTTTATATGAAATGGATAAGTTTATGAACATTGTTTTAAGGTGGTTGATGAGTATATAATCGTTCGAGTCCTTGTGAATAGTGAGTATGTATATATATATCAGTTGTCATGAAATTGTTGGATATATATATGTGTATATATGTATGCATTCGGCATAGGTGGGTATAGGTGTATATGTGCATTCTGCACTCATAGTTGATCAAGTATAAAATTATTATGCTTTTGGTATATGTATTTGAACAATTATATTTAAATGGATCCGATGAAGTGCGAACAATAAGTACTATAGAAATCAGTATATGCAGTTAATGATTATGTTAGTAAATTGATTATATGCATATAATGTATATACATTTGTCCGTTCATGTGTATTAGATAAATACACATCCTTTTAGATTTAAACAAGATGACTTAATATAACAATGTTCGATTAGTAATTATAATTGATAATTGTGATTTCAATAAATTTATTTTAAGAATTATATGATTCTTTTATATGTATTTTAGATATGCTATAGACTTACTAAGCTATAAAAGCTTACTTTGATTGTTTTTGTCCATTTGTTTTTATAGATTTTGGAGACGCGTTACGAGCTCGGGGATCATCAGCATAGTCTATCACACTTTCGACCCCTTTTGGTATTTTGTTAAATATTTGAACTTGATCTTATGGCATGTATAGGTTACGATGTTGGTTAGATGTTGATTGTAAATTATAAATAGCTATGCGAAAATGATTTAATTTTCATGTTTGTGATCAGTTGGTTTTAAAAATGGTTGTATTTGTTCGGTAATGCCTCGTAACCCTAATTCGGCGACGGATACGGGTTAGGGGTGTTACAGATTGGGTCAGCTATACAGGACAACTAAGGCTACTCTTTTGGGCTTGTCCATCCTCACTATTTACTTACTCAATTAAGCCTTTTCCTCTACTTCGAGCTACCTGCTTTTTCCCGATAAAATCAAATTGAAACAATTGATTTGAGGAAGTCCAAAAATGTGAATTTAAGTCCTCCATGGCTGTTAATTCATCACCTTGTGCTCCCAAGGTGCATTGTAAATTAATCCTTCCGAGGTGACTATCGAGTTGATTTTTCACCTTTTGTGCAAAACTGTTGAAAATAGATCAAATTGTGCAAATTTATTATAAAAATCATTAAAATTCAACATGTTTCATAAATCAAGTACTATTTAATTATTTTATAATTTAAGTATGAAATTCAACAAAAAAATACTTAGAAACTGCATGAATTAATGCTTAAAAGGTGCTGAAAAAGACTTTATATTCTTGTGTTTCCACGATACCACAACAAAATTCAAGTATGACAAGGACAATAGAATGGTAAGAGGTCACATGTTAAGCCACATGGCTAACAACCTCTTTGACCTGATTATCAAGAAGAAGTTAGTCAAGTCTATCTGGGATACCTTGGAGAAGAAGTATGAAGCTGATGATGTTGGGATCAAGAAGTATGTCGTTGGAGAGTGACTCAAATTCAGATGATTGATGATAAGCCAATAATGGATCAAGTACATGCCTACGAGAAGATAGTTTCTGACATTCTAGCTAAAGGGATGAAGATGTGCAAAATTCTCCAAACAAACGTCCTAATTGAAAAGTTCCCGAAGTCTTAGTCCGACTACCACAATCTCCTAAAGCATAAGAAGCGAGATATTTCTTTGGAGGAACTAATTTTTATTGATCTAATTTCAACTCAATTTTTCAAGAATTGTTAGTGGAATTCTTCATAACTTAATTATCTAGATTAAAGGGTGATGAAATCTAAAGCTCATAGGGAGATTAGATCATCTATCTTCTCGTTATCCATCCATCTTCCACAATTTTGTTCTTTCTTTCCATAATTCATCTAAGTTTGTTTCTTGTTCATTTCTTTAAAATTCTAAAAATTTATTCATCCTAACCCATCTACCTTGATTAATTTTCAAAATTTATTAATAATTGAAGTTGACTTGTGCTCTAAGAAATATCAATTTTATTCTCAAGATTAATTAAAGATCTGTCTTCTATCTTGATTTTTGTTTTCTTCATTACTTTTCCATCTTATAATCATAACTAACTAAATTATTTTCTAAGATTTTCAAAATTTATTTAAATCTTGCACATCAAATCATTAGAGAGTCATTCATCCGGATCGCTTTGAGTTCAATCTTTCACGTCTTGATATCTTCAATTTTTTAGAGGATGGGTAATGAAGTGGATATTTTCTTTAAGGAAATGTCTTTGGAAGCATTGACTCATCGTCAATACCAACGTGTACCCACCCCATCACTCAATAATATTTTGAAAAGTGAGAGAAAACCATGCATGAAGAGAAATACCATAACAAGATATCCAAACCCTTGAAGATTATCACAAACTACCTCTTTTCCTTTCAAACCTGGTCAAGTAGGACCCAATATTCTTGTTTCACCACCTTCTTTACTTCATGATTCTTAAAAGCCAATAGGAACATGTTCTGAGATATTCTAAGAATTGAAATACCTTTCATGCCCACACTGCTCAGTTGGTTGGCTAAGAACTCTACTACTTTGTAACATTTACACCATCTGACTAGAGACCTTTGTAGGATACTGAGTTTTTCCACATCAATGACACCCTCAGTAACGTTTTCAATACCATCGCTTTCAACCTGTACCATAAGTTTTCTATTCCCAACTCCATTGCTTGGCTCACCCAAGTGAGAGTTGCCAACACCAACATTTATTGACTCCTTGTATACTTGAGGGCCGACCACGATAGGGGCCTTCACTGAACCCTTCACGTGTCTACCACCACACGCTGCACTTTTTTCATTCTTCATCGTATTAACCCTTCTCAAGTACAAACTTCTTACATTAAATCTTAGTAAATTTACCATAGCATGGTAGGTAAACAATCAAGATCCATTCCAATGATGGATTTCCCTTTTTGCATCTTTCAAATTTGAAAACCTCACTTTTTGAATCTTCCAAATTTGAAAACCTCATGAAATCAAGTCGTCTTCCATCCTTAATTTTCTTTAAAGGGATAAACACATCAATTACTTCTCCATGAAATTCAAAGATCTTTCCATTGTATTCTTGGAAGCATGTCTAAAACAAAGACCTTAGATCATCTCCCTTTTGCCATGTTAGAGTTGTGTGACCCAAATTCTAAGAGATTACTTGCAAGTCAAGTTAAACAAAAATATATTTTCTTTCTAGAAGATTTAGTATTTATTAGTATAATATATTTAGCATTTATTAGTATAGTTTATTTGACTTACTAATTTAGCCTATAAATAGGCTCTTTTACAATATTAGAAAAATACACCCATTAGATTAGAACTCATAACACATTTAGAGAATTTTGTATTTACGTTTTGAGGGTTATTTGTTTTCAGATTTTTGGGGTTTAGTTGTTATCTCCATCTTTTGTACTCTTCGTTCTTTTGCCATTATAGTAAAATTATCTTTGCCTGTGGTTTTTATCCTCTTTGAAGGGGTTTTCCACGTTAAATTTGTGTGTTCATCTTCTCAATTTCTTCTACTATTTTTACTTGTTCGTTGCTTAATCGGGACGATCCTAACAAGTGGTATTAGAGCTAGTTCAATTTTCATATATTAGCCCGTTCAGAGATGGCAGCAACAAGGTTTGAAATTGAGAAGTTCGGTGGTGAGATAAATTTCAATTTGTGGCAAGTTCGAATGATGACAATTCTAGTTCAAAACGGCTTGAAAAAGGTTGTTACAGGGAAAAAGCCTAAGAATCTAAATTAAACAGAATATGAAGAGCTTGATGAAAAGGCCTTGTCTACAATCCAGTTGTGCCTCGCGAATACCGTATTGCAGGAGGTATTGATGGAGAAGACCTCATTCGCCTTGTGGAAAATGTTAGAAACTCTTTATGCGACTAAGTCTCTGGCTAACCGTTTAATGTTGAAACAACGTCTATTTACGTTTCGCATGAACGAATGTGAGCTTCTTAAAGATCACATCAGTCAATTCATTACTCTTTTAAATGATTTATAGAACGTTGAGGTTCATATTGACGATGAAGATCAAGCTATGCTATTATTGTGCTCTTTACCCTCTTCATACAAGTCTTTCAAGGAGACCCTGATTTATGGTAGAGACAAACTCTCGTTCGAAGATGTGAAGGGTTATTTGTTGAGTAGAGACAAACTCGACAATGAGTTTGGTTTGAATAGCAAAGCAGATAGGCAAGCTTCCGTTTTGGTAGCATCAAAGAAACGAGACAAAAGGTGCCGCTATTGTAAAAAGTTAGGTCACGTCAAAGCAGATTGTTTTAAACTGCGAAATAAAAGAGTTTGTGAGAGTAACGAGGAAGATGTTGTTGGTGCTAATTTGGTCGATGAAGGTGGTGATGATTTCTTGTTAGTGTCAACGAGCGAAAACTCCAAGCTTAAGTCTGAGTAGATCCTAGATTCAGAATGTTCTTTCCACATGTGTCCCAATAGAGAATGGTTCTCCATATACAGTTCAATTGAAGGTGGAGTTGTGCACATGGGAAACGATTCATCTAGTAAGATAATCGGTATTGGTACTGTTAAAATTAGGATACACGATGGGACGATTATGACACTCTCAGATGTAAGGTATGTACCTGATTTACGAAAGAATCTCATCTCCTTGAGTATTTTAGACTTGAAAGGATGCAGAATCAACATCGAGTCAAGCGACATTAAAGTATCTCGTGGAGCTCTCGTTTTGTTAAAAGGTAAAAGAATTGGCAGTCTTTATATTCTGGAAGGTTCTACAGTGACCGGTGAAATCGGACATCCCTCGTCCGTTACGGAGTCAAAGTCAACTCATTTGGAGCAGAGGCAACTTGGTCATAGGAGGGAAAAATGTATGACCGTTTCGTTGGAGAGAGGTTCTCTTTTGGATGTAGGTTTTAAAAAGTTAGGGCACTGTGTTTGTGAAAATCAGACTTGGGTTAGTTTTGATTTGGAAGTGCACAAGTCGAAGGCTAGAAGTCTTCCAGCTTCTAAGCATAGATTCGACTCAGTTAATTCCCTGCATAGTTCAAGATAGGCCCGTGGTGGGTTTTGGCAAAGATGGCATTGAAAGAATTCGTGTCAAGGTGGAGTTTGTTAGAGTTGTGTGACCCAAATTCTAAGAGATTGCTTGCAAGTCAAGTTAAACAAAAATATATTTTCTTTCTAGAAGATTTAGTATTTATTAGTATAATATATTTAGCATTTATTAGTATAGTTTATTTGACTTACTAATTTAGCTCTTTTACAATCTTAGAAAAATACACCCATTAGATTAGAACTCATAACAAATTCAGAGAATTTTGTGTTTACGTTTTGAGGGTTCTTTGTTTTCGAGTTTTCGGGGTTTAGTTGTTATCTCTATCTTTTGTACTCTTCGTTCTTTTGTCATTATAGTAAAATTATCTTTGGCCGTGGTTTTTATCTTCTTTGGAGGGGTTTTTCCACGTTAAATTTATGTGTTCATCTTCTCAATTTCTTCTACTATTTTTACTTGTTCGTTACTTAATCGGGACAATTTTAACCTGCCATTTTTCCTTTTTTTAAAGTTTTTATTCCTTTTATCCAATACTTCAATCATACGGTTGTTTTTAATGGTCATGAAAAAAATTCCCATCACGTCATCCCTGTTACATCATCATTCAGTATTAGATCGGCCTACTTAAAAAATACATGATATATATATAATATTCAAGATATCATGTTATTTATAGTTTATTATTTGGTTTTTATATTGAAAAAAATAATGGCTAACATCTTGTTGCAACGTGAACGTTTCTATTTCCATTAGTTTTCTTCGTCACAACATATGCTTGACATTAATGTTTGTATGAATACAAGTAGTTGCCACATAAATGGTCATATCTTAGTGGGGATGGCTCTTTGTTTAATGTAGATGCTTAATGGCATTGGCAGGAGTAACTGTCATATCAATATTTTAGAGGTAGTGTTGCTTATTATTTAATGTCATACCTAATTAGTTAACTACCTTATTATATTGTTTCATTCCTTCTAAACTTCGGGATTTAACTCAATAATAGATTAGTTTTGTTATTTTAAGAGTTTTTTTTTATTAAAAAAAAGTCAATGATGCTTTAATTGTATTGATGATTGGCTACAAAATTGAGGTGATATAGGGAACGAGTAGAGTTAAACGTCCTATTAGCTCAAATTCCATCCCCGATACATGACACTAATTAAATTTTAAGAGACGTATTGTATTTTTATTGAAATTGATATATATTGATATCGATCTATTTCAAAACACCAATTTAAATTTATCAATTTTAAAAAACATATTTAATATGATTTATAAATATCAAATAGAGAAAATTAAATAAATTTTAAATATAAAATATTCATAAATTATATAAATTACTCATCAACAAATAAAAATATTCACTCAAATAAATCCAAAATTAATAATAGAAATCCATCATCCAATATGAAAATTTAAGGATTTAGCTTCTTTCCTTTTTTGATAAAAGAAGTTGAAGGGGAATGAATATTTTTTCTTTAATAACTGTGTGGTTGAGTTTTTATTAATTATATTTTAGTTTTATATTTTAAATGTGAAAGAATGTTCAATTTTTTTTTAAATTTTACATTCCATTTTTTTATTAGTCACATTTCACTAAATTTTTAGTATAATAATAAATTTTTATATCTTTTAATATTATTAATGTACATGCACTATATTCTGGCTGATGCGATCACGGGTCAAAATTTTCACCAGTGCAAAAAAAAGGTGTTGGGTGTTTCAGTTTAGTATTGGAACAATGCGCACCAACTGGTACAACAGGAACCGAGGCTATTTTCTCTAAAATATTTTAGGTTGTCAAATTCTTTTTCTTTTTTCTGAAAACATTAGCCATTGAGATATGAGAGAAGAAGCATCGTCACTTGCTGGTTCTTCTTCTTCTTCTTCATGTTACTATAATTTATGAAAATTTTATCCTTTCAGGTGGTTCTATTTAGACAGGAAAGAGATAGGCTATAATGGTGGATCCTTGGACTTCTAAGTGCAAAACCAGATGCGAAATAAGGAAGGAGAAGAAGTGTGCTTTCTTAACATTGGAGGTAGGTCAGTTGTCTAATGATACAATATTACATACAAATCCATAAGAATGATACTGAAGCTGTTATTTGGATTTTTAGTATATGGTGACCTTCACCAAATTGCTATTATTATCATTTACTTTAACCTTTGCTTGATGCTATAAAATTTCGTTCCTTAGCTTAAAACTTTACAAGCTGTAGAAGGATTCTTTTGATTGTGCTCTTTAATTTACCAAAAAAAAAAATGTCACTGCAACTTATCAACCTGTAACTAAGTTCATGCATGTTTGAATAATAATGTTCACGAAAAGCGACCAAGTTTACATTATTAATCTTTAACTAAGCTTGTCAATCTATCATGAACCTGTTGTCATTTTATTAAGCATTCCAAGTTTCAATCTATCTATACCTACAGCTATCATCATATCTCTGTTTTAAGGCAACTGCATTTTGGAAGGGTATGAACACTGCAGAAGCTGATGATGAAGCTCAGGGATTTGGTGCTCTACCTGCAGTTGGCTGTTGGCTTGCCATAAGCACAATACTTAATTAGTTAGTAAGTAAATTGCTCCTACCATTTTTACTATTATTCCTTGATGCATTTTAATTTTTTTATTTTCTTAATAGTTATGCATATTTTCAATTTTCTACCCTTTCTATTTTTTATGTTTTCAAATTTCTTTTCACTCTATCGAAGGTTTAGGAACGTTTTTAAGAGTCCCTAAAATCTCTAAATTTTATAGTGGTCCAAGTTTCACTCTATAATTTGTGTAAATTATTCCTAAATTTATTCTAATTAATCATTTGGGATTAAATTAATTATTTAAGAATCGATACTAGCTAATTAAAATAATTGATATAGTTGTAATATTTAAAAAAAAATCTATTTGCTTCTTATTAACTGAATTAAAGAAATATATATTTTATAAAAAAATCGGATGTGGATGACCATTTAAAAAAAAAACTCTTTTATTTTTATATAAATAATTCATTAATTGAAACAAAAAATCATAAACTTATGCAAGTCTTTACCACTAGTTTTCTTTTATTAATAAAATATTACATTGACCGAAAAAAATACAAGTGACCTGTGGAAATCATTAGTTGTTCAAGTTTCTTCATTATACTAAACCAAATAAATGTTAGCTGATATATATTTTAAGGTTTGTTTAAATTTTGCAAAACAATTTACTGAGTGAATTCCAATTCTGTTTATTGAGGAATTATTTTGTGAGAGAATATAAACTAATTTGTAAGCATTGTTAAGTGTTTATTGCTCAAGTTTTCGGTGCGATTTAAAGGTGAGTGTTCTAGTTTTTAAATACAAATGTGAGATTTCTATATTTGGGGAGTGATAAAGTGTAGATCACTTGTTGTATTTGTGAACAAAGATAGTGGAATTATTCACTGAGCTAGGCTCCGCAAACGTAGTAAAATTGAATTGTGTAAACAAACCTTGGTGTTCTTTGTGTTTTTGCTTATACAATTTTTGTAATGTCAAGTCGAGTGACCACTACAATCTAGCACTTCAATTGCATTTTTCATTTTAAGCAAACAAGCAACTTAAGGTAATAACAATTTGTATTAGAATAGACACTTAACGTATTTAGTGATGAATCTTGGTGGTGTTGTTTGCTAAGAGTTTTTTATATGAAATTTTTGGTCTTGTGTTCAATTGCCAAATAATGATTTTCAGTTATTTTATTTGAAGATTATATAAAAGTATGAAAAGATAAAAATACTCCTATAATAATATTAATTACCCTTTAAAGTAAAGACATTTTAGTCAATATACAACTGAATTGATGTCAAGTTAACTTGTGATATCAATTCCAGATACTTTATATATAGTATGTATATTTAATATCTTTAAATAATTATATAAAGAATATTTGAAAAAAAATCCAAACCTGAATAGTACTATTAAATTGATAATTTGAGTTTTAATTGAATTATATATGTTAAAATAAATATAACAAATATATCCCATATGAGATCAAAGACAAAATTAATGAATAGCGCAAATAAAATTAACGAAGTTAAATTTTGTGAAGAGTTTGAATATTATATTTTGATTGGTATTGAATAATTTTCATCAAAGGTAAAAATTTTCATAACAAATATAATATTAAAAAAATTCTATAAAAGCTAGAATTAAAAATGCAATAGTTATACTTTTAAAAAATGTAATATACATTGATTGGTATAATATTTTTACTGATTCTTTCTTATAACAATTTTAGTAAGTCAAAATGAATTTATTTAATGCTATGTGTATTACACTTATCATATATATATATATATATATATTCTAGAAATTTGTATAAAACAACTCATTCAAATTGGAACTAATTCGTAGGGTAGAAATTAGTTCAACTTTCTTTTTTTTCTTTTTTAGCTTAAGTTAAAACTTTAAATTCAATACTAAATCATACCATTTTATTCAACCGTCATCATCTTATAATGCATCATCTCTATTACATTATCTTACATTATCAGATTGACCTACTTAAAAAAAATGATATGTTGTTTTATACAATAATCAATATACCATGTTATCTATTGTCTATAATTTGAGTTTTATATTGAAAAAAATAATGGCCAACATCTTGTTACAATGTCAACGTTCCAATTTCCATTAGTTTTGATTGACAATAATGTATACATGAACAAAAGAAGTTGTTAGACACTTGAAAAGTCACACCTTATACAATTATCTAAACCCAATATTAGGGTAACAAGCAGAAAATTTATATTGACGTCCACCCTAAACAGTGTTATGAAAAATATAATGTTTTTCTTTTCTTTCATACCATTCGTGGCTTATGTAATGAAAATGATTTATTCCACTTACAAAATTGTTATAAAAGGCTGGCTCAACCTACCATTAGAAGCATGTAGAAAGCCAAGCATTGCAGAACTCTCTCTCTCTCCGTTCTAAAACTTTTCACCAAATATACTTCCATAAAAGTTTTCCCTTTACTATATAAAATGAAACTACTTTCGTTTTATCTACAAAATATGAAGCTGTGGATTGTACTACTGGCAGTAATATGTACCAGTTGGTTATCCATGGTTGAGAAACGGCCTCGCATCACTACCATACAAAATGAAAACAAGCCTATAGGTATTTTCAGGGAGGTGAGATTCACCACTGAAGGTGCCAATAGAGGATCGTATCAGAGATTTATGAATGAATTGTATGATGCATTGACAGAGCGTGCTGATAAAAGCGGAGTTATACCAGTATTGCCATCTCCGTTGCCGAAGCCTGATGATCACCGACAATATGTTCTGGCGGAACTCTCGAATGAGTACCAATCCATCAAATTAGCTTTGAATGTCAGTGATGTGTATATCTTGGGTTATCATCCAGGTGATAGTGATACTTCCTACTTTTTTTGAAGGTGTTGAGGAGGATGTACGTAATGTTTGTTCCCAGACAGCACTGTAAGAAACAAGGATTTAAATAGCGGTCCAATACCGGAATAGCGGCCGCTATATAGAGATAGTGGTGCCGTCCAAAATCGCTAGCTGAAAATAGCGGTGTGAAGCAGAGTCACACCAATAGTGGTGGATCGCGGCCACAATTTAATGAGTAACGGATAATTGTGGCAATAACGGGCTGCTATTCCCGTTATTTTCCATTACTGTAAATTTTTTTAAAAAAATTCATCTCCTCTAAACAAAAATCAACATAAATACAATAAGACAAAAGAGAATATATTCCCTTACCTGCAAAATTAGAGATCTTTCAATCAAAAAAAGTAAAAAGAAGTCCAAATAAACAGAAAAAAACAATCAAAAGCAATAGAAAATATGAAATTCTCATATTTCGGTTTAGACTCTAAACTCCAAACCAAACGGTAAACAAAATCACAAAACAGCTACCATTGAACCCTAGAAGCAAACCCTGATCACTTGCAGTCTTGCACATTCGGAGATTCATAATTTTCAAGTAAATAAGTACCTGAAATTTTTTGTCTTGATTCTTGCTTGTTTTTGTCATAAAATGCAAAAATTGTTGTAAGTTACAAACAAGTCTTGAATCTGCAGTGCAAATATGTTCTTTAGACTTTAGGTTAGGGATGAAGGGAGAAGGGATTAGATGACTCGAATGGGTTTGAAGATGGATGTAGAGAAAAATGATGAAGGATGCCGCAGATTTTAAATAGTTTTTTTTTCTCTTTTTTTATTTTTAATATTTCCTTTCTGTTTACTTTCCAGTTTTGACGTTTGGTTTTTTTAAAGGTCAGATTTTATTATTTCAAGGTAGATTTTTTATTATTGTAAAGCATTAAATATCATTTATTAGCTCCTGGCACAGGCATTGATGTGCTGGATAGTGGATAGTTTAACACATTAAATCTTAAAAAAAATTATTTAATGCTTGGTCTAAAATTTTCTAATTAAAATTTATTGAATACATAATGATATTTTTTATTTTTAAATAATTTTATTTTAAAATGATAAGATTTAAATTTTTTAATATTAATATTTAATTCAATTTTAATATATTTAAATTTCATAATATATTTTATTATGCTTTTAATGAAAAAATTATAGTCTCCATCACTTATGACTTGTATTATAAAAGGTAAAAAATCAAGACAAATTAATTCATCGTGTTTTTCTTCATCAAATCCGATAGATGACTTCAATTCAACATTAGATAAATCTCTATTGATTTTAGTTTGCATAATATGAAAAACTTGAATTTTTAAATTTGATCCAATTTGAATTTAAATTTTATTAAGATGGAACAAAACAAACTATTTATACCAAAAACTTTGGAACCAAGTAATAATGGGTTATGGTATTGTTGTTTTTTTAAAAAAATTATGGATTATGCAATAAATTTAATTTTTCCATGTTAATGATGTTTACTTTTTTGTATTATATTGTTCATAATATAAGTAATGAGTTTCTTATATTTCTAAATATAATTTTATGTTTCTTATATATAAATAAAAATAAAGCATGCCACCACGTGAAGAGTTCCCGACTAAAGGTTTGGAGGGTGCATCAAGTAATAATATAGGTTGGCACTTTGGAACTCCAGTCCCAAATATGAAAGGAAATGTCGAATCTAAACTTTGTGGTAAAGTTGATAAAGGAGGAATAACACAATTTAAAGAGGATGAATAACACGATCTAAAGCGCACATTGCTCATAAAACCGGCAATGTTGCACCATACCCTAATGTTACTGGTATGTGATACTTTATTATTATTTTTAAATGTTATTGTAAATTTATCAATAAAGATTATATATGATTGATAATAATATAAAGTGTGAATTATTTTTATTTTATTATATTAACAGGTGTCATTAGAGAAAGTACGATGAATATACTGAAAGAAAGCAACACAAAGAAAATAGACAAAAAAAGGAAAAAAAAAAGATGAATCCTTATCTCAATTAAGAGAAGAGGAGGATGAACACAAGGAATTCATTGATAAGGCTTCTGCTATAAGGCAAGCAACTCAAGAAAGTATCCAATCACAACACGAGTGGCATAGAAAGGAAGAATTTAAACGAAATACTGGTGGTTAGAATAACATTTATGAAGAAGGGCGATCTTCTCATGGATCAACTAGAGAATATCATAGAGAAAGAACAGGTAAATCCATCCCAAGTGAGTCCGAGTTTACCTTAAGGGGAGCTATACCTGAATTGGTTAGAAGCAAAAGTTCAAAGCAACCAAAGGTCAATGACTCTTTTGTAAAGAGTTTTCGAAGGAAGATAGGTAAAGCGGTATCTAAATTTTTAATATATGAAAGAATTCCTTTTCAATTAGCAAGCTCTCCATAGTTGTATAACTTAATCCAAATGTCAACAGAAGTTGGACAAGGTGTAAAGCTCCCAACACCTTATGAGGTTTCAGATGTGTATTTGGAGTTAGAGTATCAACGAGTTCGTGATTGGGTAAATGGACTAAAGACTCATTGAAAAGAATTGGGTGCAACTCTAATGTGTGATGGTAGGACCAACAGTTTGAATCAAATGTACATCATTAATTTCCTTGTTTATTGCAATAAAGGAACCATTTTTTGGAAATCAGTAGATGTTTCAAGTGTCCGTAGTAGAGATGATGAATTCTACTACTGTTTGTTAGATTTAGTTGTAGAAGAAATTGGAGAAAATTACATTGTCCAAATAGTGACTGATAGTGAGGCAACAATGAAAGTTGCTGGAAAAAATTAATGTTGAAAAGAAAACATCTATATTGGACCTCATGTGCAGGTTACTATTTAGATTTATGCCTTGAAGATATTGAGAAAAAGCTCAGTGTAGCAAAAGTGTTAGATGAGGCAAAGAAAGTGACTTGTTTTATATACAATCACATTTGGACTGTTGATTTGATGAAGAAGTATACACAAGGGAAACAAATACTTCGACCCGCTCTTACTCGATTTGCAACTCATTTCATTCAACTTGAAGAGATAACAAGACAAAAGCAAGGTTTGAGAGAAATGTTTAATTCAAAGGTCAGTATTTTATGATTAGTTAATATAATTACTTAAATATAGCAACCTTTAATGATTTTATTATTTCCAAATAATTTAAATTATATTATTTTAAAATTTTTCTCTTGAATATATAGGAATTTAAAGAATCAAAATGGGGACAGCAAAAGTCAGGGCCTGCTTATGAAGCCAAAAAAATTATTTTGGAAAAAGATTTTTGGAAAAAAACCAATGATCTCATAAACGTTTATGAGCCCCTAGTAGAAGTATTGGGACTTGTGGATAGAGATGAAAAACCAACAATGGGCTTTATTTATGAGGCTGTTGATAGAGCTGAACGAGCAATTCAACAAGATTGTCGATATTTCGCCGAGTACAAAAAGATTATTGACAATAGATGGAATTTTATGCATTTCGACTTGCATTCAGCTGGTAAGATAAAATGTTTCACATAATTAAGGACTATTTTTATATTTTATTATTTTAAGCTTTAGCTTATTATTATTTGATGATATTCTTATAATATACTTAGGTTATTTTCTCAATCCTCAATTTCAATTTGGGGTGGAGCATTCTGAGAATGTACTAATAGAAACATTAGAAGGTACACTATTAGTAATTGAAAGATTAGAACCTTCTCTTGATACTCAAGTCAGAATGGTTAATCAGGTTAGATTCAAGTACTATTATTTGTAACTTAGTTACATAATTTAGAGATAAACATGAGACATTCGGTACTCTACAAGCACAAAGAGCTTGAAAGCAAATAAATCCAGGTAAACAGTTAATTAAATTATTTAATTTAATTTATATTATTTAATTATATTGTACATTTTGAAGTTATTTTGAAATTTAAATAATATTATGCAGCTGAGTGGTGAATAATATACGGCACATGTGTTCTCGAATTACAAAAATTAGCAATTAAAGTGCTTAGTCAAACAACTTCAGCATCAAATTGCGAACGAAATTGGAGCACATTTAGTTATATTTAGACCAAGTCAAGAAATAGGTTAAAGTATAAAAAGCTTGAGAAACTAGTGTTTGCCTATTATAATATGAGGCTTCAGATAAGGCACCAAAAAAGAATGAGCACTGATGATATAAATGCTAGTTTTAATCCTATTAGCCTTGATCATATCTTTGAAGATGTTGATCCACTATCAGAATGACTTCATGAGAAAAAGAATCCATTGTTAGATGGTGAAAATGCCAGGGTGTTGCCTGTGGATACCTCTGATGATGAAATAGATGTTGATCAATCTCAATAACAAAATTTGTCTCATTCAAGTTCTAGTTCAACACCAAGTCAGAGTGGCGATGGACCCGATGGTGGTGGTTTAAGTCCAATTGATGAGGATGATGGATATAGTGGTGATATAGGTGAAATTAGGTCTTCTAGTCAGTATGGAGGAGAATCTGGGATTGGTACCACTAGTGGACATTTCCGTGATAGATCAGAGTTTGATAGAAATATGTTTCCTGAACCTAGGAGAGATAGAAGTGAACCTAGAGCTCCATCAAAAGGAAAAGGCAAGAAGCATACTTCTATAGGCTTTTCATCTGGTAGGAGATAGAGTTCTAGTAACCTTGGGTATAGTGATTCATCTACTAGCACTCAAGGTTTTTATCCACCAGAACAACTTTCATATTTTCAACCTTCACATGGTTATCCACAACCATATGGTTATTATCCACCATTTCCTAATTATGGTGTGTTATACTAGCCTCAAATGCATCCTCCACCACTAATAACCACCCATATCCACCTCACATGCATCCTCCTCCTCAAATATATCCCCCATATCAATTATATGAAAACCAAGGTGAAAATGTTACTTTTTTTGGATATATTTTTGGACAAAGACCAAGAGAATCAAGTCAAGAACGCTCTCAAAGTGAAGGTGAAGGATCTAATCTTCCTCGTCATTCCACTAATTGGTGAAAACTAAATCGTACCACTACCATTTTTTGTAAGGTATTTTTTTTAAAGATAATTTTCTTAATTTTCTTAATTTTGATGATATTAAAACATTTAAAATATATCTTTAGATAAATGAATGGAGTATATTTTATGAAAAGATAATTAAGAATCGAAGCATGTTAAACTATATATGAAAATAGAATGAGAGTGAGAATAAGTGGTAGGAAATAGGAATAATTAATGAGAATCTATACATTTATCTTTTCCTTTTTTCCTTTTGCAGCATAGAATGTTTATATCTTCACCATCTTCAAAGCTGTTAAGAAATATTGAAGACATCTCTCATGTATGAATTTTCAATTATTTTATCTATAAAAACTTTCAAACTTATTAAATATGAAAAATGTTTAATATTTCCTTTTTTTACTTTGTTATTAGTTAATATAACATTTTTAGAAAATTCGTAAATAAATGTAAGAATAATTAATGATTATAAAAGTTGTGTTCTCATATTATATTAATAAAAGTTCATAAGTGTTAGAAAACACTCTAAAAATCATTAAAAGTGACTTTTTATAAATTATAATTATTATGTTTTATAATAAGTTGTGTGAATTTTTAAAAAATTCACGACCGCGATACCCGCAGTGACCGTAATAGCATCCGTTATGTCCGCAACCGGGATAAACGCAACGCGACCGAAAACGCAGTCGCGACCAGAATTTAAATCCCTGGTAAGAAGAGTTCTTCCATATAGTGGCATGTATGGGTCACTTGAAATTCATTCAGGAGTGAATGACAAAAGAGGTATTCCTTTGGGAATCGACCAACTACCTCAACATATAAATTTGATGAATATTATAACCCAACTTGATAGCGACAGCATCGCAAGAACCCTTCTAGTTTGTATCCAAATGGTTTCAGAAGCTGTGCGATTGATAAACCTCCAGCACAAAATACTTGGAGTTGTAGATCCTAATGCAGATGAACTTATGTAGTGTATAATCCAGATCTATTGATGACTCAGTATGAAGGTGTCTAGGGAAAGATCTCTGAAGCCGTCCAATCTGCAACAAATGGAATCTGTACAAGACCAATTCATTTAAAAGAAAGTGATCGTGAATTTGTCGATTTGGAAAGCATAAGTTAAGTGATTTTCACGGTTGGAATAATATAAAAATGCGAGAAAAGAGGTAATTTGTAGATTTTTGCAACTTCAATATCATCATCTGAGTCTCTTTCTTTGTTGCCTATACATATGAGATCTACCATATTGGAAAGCAACTATGACACTTGTGAAATAACATTAGCACCTACCTGATAATTCTTGGAAAGAGTTATATTTCATGTCTTTAAATCTAGCTAATAACGGAAAAATTAATTTAGAAAACTTTGGTAATGCCTGTACCCTATTCTGACGACGAATATAGGTAGGGGGTGTTACATCACCTTATTGATATATGATTGTCGGATTTAGGCAAAATTGTCAAGTTCAATAACTTGTTGTATAAATTCATAAAATGAGGTAAGTTGTTTTAATAACTGTGAACTTACTAAGAATTTGTAATGCTTACTCCCTTTTTTTCCTTTTTTTCCGTGTAGAGCCAACTTGCGCAATGTGTCAAACAGATTGTCGAAAAGCTCACACTATCCTGGTATTGATTCTGTAGTCGTTTTATTGTTTAAAAACTCAATTTTGTGACATATATATAGACAATTAATTTTTGGTCAATCTTGAAAGCTAGTACTTTGGTTTCTAATTATGTGCTTATCCTTGAATCATGGTAGATTATGAATTGGTAATGCTTGATGAATGGTTGATTATTAGATATATGATATAATATTAGTTGTTGGCTTGAGATGTATATGGTCAACATTAATAACTGTATGACATGTCTTATGCTTGTTTAAAAGGTAAGGTTTGGTATGTTTATCATGGAAAGAATGTACCATTTCATTTTGAGTTACAATGTTTGAATGAATCATTGGAAAGAATTATGTTGGTATTATAATTGTTGAATATTTTGGTAATGATTTATGATATGTTTGTGATGGTGTCAAAATGACATATTGGTTAGGCACTTTAGGTTGTTTTGTATAATGATTTGGATTGAATTCTTGTATGTTTAGACAAGATTTTATGTATACAATCATGTGCTTGGTAATGCTTAAGGGTTGGATTGTATAAGTTGCAAAAGTGATCATTTTTTATGTCACACAATTTGCCACACGGCAATGTGTGGCAAACCGTGTGACATACACGATTGGTTGACATGATCGTGTGTCACTGGTAATTTAGATTCAGGATTATTGACACGGCCTTAGCCTGCCACACGATCGTATTTTATATTTTTACCTCACTTTTATGTCAAGTCTCAAATTAGTCCATGCTTAGTTCTGAATTATTTTTAGAACTTTCGTAAGCTCGATTAATACTCTAATCTAACTATATATCATAATACTTGAGTGTTTATGATCTGGATGGTTATTTGAAGGATTTGTTTAAGATATAATTGAACTGAAATTTTAAAAAATGTTGCAAATTAGTCCTAATTAAATTTTTGAATGATATTGGAGCATAAATAAGCCCATATATGATCTAAGAAATGGTATATTTGTTAATTATAAATTGGATTGACTATTATTGGATGATTTTTGTTCAATTTGAGTAATAATTATGCATTTATGAAGTATTCTATATTTATTTGAGGTAATTGATGTGAATTGAATGTGTTCTATTTCGGTTATGACTGTAGCATTCCATAACTCAAGTTCGATGATTGGACCGGGTTATAGGTGTTACATTCATGTTTCGATCACATTGTTTTAACCAATTCACCATCACCCTTTGTTCCCAATAAATCTCCTCCTTAACGATTTCCATGTTAAGTTATGTTTTAGCATCCAAAAATTCTAAAAGGTTTTCCTCCTCGTTATTTCCCAAATTTAGATACACAACTCGTCTCCTAAGTGTTCTTATACTCCCCTTCTTCTTTTCCCTCAACCCGTCTATCCACCTCTACATTCCAAAACACAATTTGACTAACCAATCAAGAACAGTACCCTAACTATTTAACCAAAGCCTATGAATTTCAGATTCACACGTCTCCTCCAAAATCTACCATGATTAAAATTGAAATTTACAGTGATGCCCTCACCTATCCATTCGATTTGTGTCTATAAGCAAAGGAAAATGGTCCAAAAATAAATCTGCTAAATGGCGTAAATCAAAATTCAGAAAAGTCATCAACCAAGCCGAATTGGCAAGCCCCCTACCTAACCTTTCTCTAATATTTTTTTTTGCAAAATTACCCATCTACCACGTAAACCATGGACTTGCATAACCCACATCTTCTAGTTGACAATCTAATAAAGTATCCCGAAACTCTCTCATGCGTCTTTCATCCCGGGACAATCCTCATTTTTTTCTCAAAAGAGTACGTTATCTCACTAAAATTCCCACAGACCATCCATGGTAAATTTTGGTCTTGTCCCAACCCTTTTAGCACATCCCAAGCCTCTATTTGAAACCTCGCCTCAAGAGAGCCATAAACGCTCGTCATTCTCCACTTTCCACTATCACTTTCATCCTGAACCTCAACATCAATACATTACCTCAAGAAACTCTTTAAACTAATTGACACTTCCATTTTTTCACCCCAGACTAAGGCACCCATTGTCCCTTCAGTTGGTACATCAATACTAAAGTGAAAACCACGCTTCCTACGAACTTTTTCCATCCAGTGGGAATCCAATTAATCTCCATGATGAAGACTATATGAGGATGGTGCAATTTTAGTTTGTGTCGAAACCTCATAACAGTTCGTAGACTCTCCAATCCACAGACATTCTAGCTTATAAGTTTCATTATTGCTAGTTGGCCTAAACCTTGGCGGCCACCGATAATCCCATGCGATAAGTCATATCCTGCTCATCAGTTACGTCCATTGCATCCGTAAACTTAGAAACATTGGAGGTGATTATAGTTGTTTTCAGCCTCTTTTACTATCTAAGCCTTCTATTAGGTCATCCTGAAGATCTTATACCATTAGATCCTGACCCGATCCAACTAAAGATCCCGTCTGATCCCTTAATTCCACTGGTAAATTCCCTTCCAAGTTTATCCCCAATATTGAGTTAATCTGTCTCTCAATTTCTGATAAGATCTTACCTCTTAATGTTCGCTCACCCGATCTTATCCCCCACATGCCTTCCGGAATCTTTGCACCATCGTCCTTTCGCAGCCAAACACTAGTCATGGTGCTAACTTTCCTAGTCGGCGACCTTAGTGAAATATCCCATTCCATCTCCTCTTCTTTGAAATCCCTACTCAACCAATCTGGACAGAAATTGTCTCCATGGCCAAGACGTCCACAAATGAAGCAAAATAACGTGAGTTTTTCGTACTGAAATCTTACATTAATAAAGCTAGATAGCAAGATTTGAATTTTCTTTCTATGTTTCAATGGAAGTCGCACATTAATCCTTACTCTAATTCGTAAGCACTATTTAAAACTCAAAGAGATCTACTTTGAATCGTACTCCTCAAATACCCTTATAAAATTACCAAACTGTTTCGCCACCATTTCGAGAAAAAAAAGCCTAGAGGGAGATCATGAATTTGGACCCAAAATCAATAAAAGATCAATGGTATTTGCATTGGATCTTCATTATCTTCAAGCCGATGAAATACCAACAAATGATTATTAAACGTCCATGGCTTACCCTTTACCACTCTACTAATGTCCACCCTATTGTAGAACCTAAACAAATACCTCTTTTTACCTAGATCTGAGATCTGTACACCACTCAGGGGTGCCAAAGATTAACCATGGTATTTTACATTGCTAGAAAATGGACCATACTAGTCAGTTAGGAAACACATCGCTAAACATAAATCAAATAATTTTGGTTGCATCTCGGATCCATTGTGAAATTACCAAGCTTACTCCTCACATTCGTTAATACTAAGCCCTGCCAAATCGTTCTCTACTGGAACCAAAAAACCTTGAATCTCCCCACCGATCAACTCTACTTAACATGCCAATAAAGAAACCCAAAAGCAAACACCGATAGAAGAGTCACAATCAAATTCAAATACCAGAATCATACCACATAAAGGATAGATGAAAACGTGCCATTTCAGCAAACTCAGTAAATTTAAGGCTAAATATATTGGTTTATGACATTTTATAAGATTATATTTTTTTAAAAAAAATTAGAAGGATGGAATCAAATCACGAATTTCAGAATAAAACTAAAATCAAGATTAGACCTCATAATTTTCTATATTTGTTTTTAGTCACGTATTGGGTATTCTCCTTCAGTTCTCCTCCACGACTCTGTCAAGTCATACACGCAAAAACACAACCATCCTAAATCCTTTGTAATAAATTAATTATTATTTTTTCATTAAAAAAATTAAATCCAAATCTCTTCTCGAATTAGAAACCGATAGGGTTCAATAAATAGCAATATCGTTGAATTAGACGAGTAAATAATTCATTTAGCTTGCTGCCGAAATAACCTTGCCCACAATTAATAGCAATGATTAAAATAAAAATATCTGTTTGGCCAAAAAAATATGCTGGCAGGTGAGTGTCAAGACGTGATATCTGAAATTAATGGATCATCACAGCATGTATGATGTGCCAAAACAAAGGCATTCTCTTCTTCTCTTCTTTGGCCACTTAAACAGGTACTGCCTCTTAGATGTTAATACCATTAATTTCAGATATCTCGTCTTCACACTCACCTGCCAGCATTGGTATCAGAGCTACGACTCCAAGATTTTCTTTCATATGAGAATCCAAATTTAGAAAATAAGAGAGTATTTTTCAAGATAAATCCTCCCAGAACTTCTACTACTAAAGCACCTTTGTCATTACCCAGTTTTCCTTTGAAATCCCATTCTGCTAGAAAATTTTCTTTTTTATAAGAAGTTGAATACTTCACTGAAGAAGAAAAGGTTCAAGCCACAGATTTGTCTCTTGTAAACCCTTATTCTACATATCAAAAGCCTTCTTTCTCTCCTATTAAAAGTATAAAATCTTTAATTACTACCAGCAGAAAAAATGTTCGTGAATATGTACAGTCTTCCAAGTTTGATAAGCATCTTATCTATGGTGGTCAAGAAGAACAGTTTGTTACTCTTGAAATTCCATCCAATTTTCCACAAGAATGGAGTCATCATGGATATTCTCATATCCATTTCGGAGTAGTTAGACTGGCTTTAAATTATCATGGAACATCAGGGAAACCTGTTGTGTCCAGAATTGCCCTCATTGATTCCAGATGCAAACACTATCAAGATGCCTGCATAGGTACAGTTGAAAGCACTCTGAGTTCAAGAATGGCCATGGTAACTTTGTTTCCTAATTTTACCATGTCCCTACAAGATCCAAACCTGATGGATACTCTCAAGGTCCAGATTCAAATTATTGGAGCTGAGATGGTTGAATCGGTGGTCACAGCGACTCTTCACTATCAGATAGTGTATAGAGTCCAAGATCATGCGTTCAAGTTATCAAATCAAGGATTTGAATATTCTCTTCTCATTTCTGTAAATACAAGAGAGGAGCCACATTGTGTTCATGTTCCAAAATAAATACCTAAGCAAGAGCTGCTAAAGCTTTTGCCAGAAAAATGGGTAACCAACTATGAGCAGATCCACCAACATGATCAGCCGATCCGTTCCACAAAAACTTAGATCATCACTATGACTGATGGAACTAGTGAAATTAAATTTGATCATAGTCACTTGAAGCAACTTCCAACTTCTCTAATTTTCTCCACTCAAATGATGTTACAACCGATACCTTTTGATGGTTCAGGACCTGACCTAGAAGCATCTCTTATACAGAGCTTCCAGTCTAATGGGAAGTCTTTATATTTCTTCAAAAATCCTGCAGGAAATTGTCCTTGAGATATAAATTGTTCTTGTGATAGATGTCAAAATTCAGTTTTTGAAGATCTAGATGAAGAGAAGGCCTTTGTTTTGGCATAACATACCTGTTGTTATGATCCATTAATTTTAGATATCCTGTCTTCACATTCACCTGTCAGCATATTTCCTCCTCTATATGAGCGAGGATGTTCAGTTGTAGAATATAACAAGTTCGAGAAATAAAATATTCAGTACGTTTTAAAATCATTGCTTGCTAAATCCCTCTAATCTCTTCCTGCCTGAGTATGGCATATCTATGAAAAAAAATCTCCTGTGAGTTTAAGAGTATGCTCTGTGCTTGCCATACAATGGATCCTGCACATTAGAAATTAAGCTTAGACCAGGGATGCTAAGCTCAGATGAGTTTGAAGTAGTCTAAATTAATGGTATTAACAACTAAGAGACAGTGTGTGTTTAAGTGGCCAAAGAAGAGAAGGCCTTTGTTTTGGCATAGCATACCTGCTATTATGATCCATTAATTTCAGATATCTCGTCTTCACACTCACCTGCCAGTATTGGTATCAGAGCCACGACTCTAAGATTTTTTTTCATATGAGAATCCAGATTCAGAAAGGAAGAGAATATTTTTCAAGATGAATCCTCCTAGAACTTTTACTACTAAAGCACATTTGTTTTTACCCAGTTTTCCTTTGAAATCTCATTCTGCTAGAAAAATTTCTTCTTTATATAAAGTTGAAAACTTCACTGAAGAAGAAAAGGTTCAAGCCACAGATTTGCCTCTTGTCAACCCTTATTCTACATATCAAAAGCCTTCTTTTTCTCCCATTAAAAGTATAAAATCTTTAATTACTACCAGCAGAAAAAATGTTCGTGAATATGTACAGTCCTCCAAGTTTGATAAGGATCTTATCTATGGCAGTCAAGAAGAACAGTTTGTTACTCTTGAAATTCCATCCAATTTTCCACAAGAATGGAGTCATAGTGGATATTCTCATATCCATTTCGGAACAGTTAGGCTGGCTTTAAATTATCATAGAACATCAGGGAATCCTGTTGTGTCCAGAATTACCCTCCTTGATTCCAGATTAAACGTTATCAAGATGCCTACATAGGTACAGTTGAAGCCACTCTAAATTCAGGAATGGTCATGGTAACTTTGTTTCCTAATTTTACCATATCCCTACAAAATCCAAACCTAATGGATGCTTTCAAGGTCCAAATTCAAATTATTAGAGCTGAGATGGTTGAATCGGTGGTTACATTGACTCTTCACTATCAGATAGTGTACAGAGTCCAAGATCATGCGTTCAAGTTATCAAATCAAGGATCTGAAGATTCTCTTCTCATTTCTGTCAATACAAGAGGGGAGCCACACTGTGGTCATGTTCTAAAACAAATACCGAAGCAAGAGCTGCTAAAGCTTTTTCCAAAAAAATGGATAACCAACTATGAGCAGATCCACTAACATAATCAGCCGATCCATTCCACAAAAGGTCAGATCATCACTAGGGTCGATGGAACTATTGAAATTATATTTGACCATAGTCACTTGAAGCAACTTTCAACTCCTCTAATTTTTTCCGCTCAGATGATGTTACAACCGATACCTTCCGATTGTTCAGGACCTGGCCTAGAAGCATCTCTTATACAGAGCTTCCAGTCTAATGGGAAGCCTTTATATTTCTTCAAAGATCCTATAGGACATTGTCCTTGGGATATAAATTGTTCCTGTGATGGATGTGAAAATTCAGTTTTTGAAGATCTAGATAAAGAGAAGGCATTTGTTTTGGCATAGCATACCTGTTGATATGATCCATTAATTTCAGATATCCCGTCTTCACACTCACCTGCCAGCATATTTCCTTCTCTATATAAGGAGCGAGGATGTTCAGTTGTAGAATATAACAACTTCAAGAAATAAAATATTCAATGTGTTTTAAAATCATGTCTTGCTAAATCCCTCTGATCTCTTCCTGCCTGAGTATGGCATATCTATGAACGAAAATCTCCTGTGGGTTTAAGAGTATGCTCTGTGCTTGCCATACAATGGATCATGCATATTAGAAATTAAGCTTAGACCAGGGATGCTAAGCTCAGATGAGTTTGAAGAAGTAGTCTAAATTAATGGTATTAACAGCTAAGAGACAGTGTGTGTTTAAGTGGCCAAAGAAGAGAAGGCGTTTGTTTTGGCATAGCATACCTGCTATTATGATCCATTAATTTCAGATATCTCGTCTTCACACTCACCTGCCAGCATTGGTATCAGAGCCACGACTCTAAGATTTTTTTTCATATGAGAATCCAGATTCAGAAAGGAAGAGAATATTTTTCAAGATGAATCCTCCTAGAACTTTTACTACTAAAGCACATTTTTTTTCCCAGTTTTCCTTTGAAATCCCATTCTGCTAGAAAAATTTCTTCTTTATATAAAGTTGAAAACTTCACTGAAGAAGAAAAGGTTCAAGCCACAGATTTGCCTCTTGTCAACCCTTATTCTACATATCAAAAGCCTTCTTTTTCTCCCATTAAAAGTATAAAATCTTTAATTACTACCAGTAGAAAAAATGTTCGTGAATATGTACAGTCTTTCAAGTTTGATAAGGATCTTATTTATGGCGGTCAAGAAGAACAGTTCATTAGTCTTGAAATTCCATTTAATTTTCCACAAGAATGGAGTCATCATGGATATTCTTATATCCATTTCGGAGCAGTTAGACTGGCTCTAAATTATCATGGAACATCAGGGAAACCTGTTGTGTCCAGAATTGCCCTCCTTGATTTCAGATAGAAACGCTATCAAGATGCTTGCATAGGTACAGTTGAAGCCACTCTGAGTTCAGGAATGGCCATGGTAATTTTGTTTCCTAATTTTACCATGTCCCTAAAAGATCCAAACCTGATGGATGCTCTCAAAGTCCAAATTCAAATTATTAAAGCTGAGATGGTTAAATCGGCGGTTACAGCGACTCTTCACTATCAGATAGTATACAGAGTCCAAGATCATGCGTTCAAGTTATCAAATCAAGGATCTGAATAATCTCTTCTCATTTCTGTAAATACAAGAGAGGAGCCACACTGTGTTCATGTTCCAAAACAAATACCCAAGCAAGAGCTGTTAAAGTTTTTGCCAGAAAAATGGGTAACCAACTATGAGCAAATCCACCAACATGATCAGCCGATCCGTTCCACAAAAAGTCAGATCATTTTATGAGCGATGGATGAATGAAGATTTAGATATCGGTCCCTTAGGAGAAGACAATAGCAAGTTTGTCTATCTTGTAGATTATTCTACAGGAAAGCCAAAACCGCAGCCTTCTAAGATCCAAGATCAACCTTATGTACCTCCACCATTGCCACCAAAGAAAGACCTAGATCAAAAATGGCTAGCTAAGCTTTGAAGCAGCCATGTTACAAAAGAATTAATAGATGGGTCTAGAAGCACAACCAATTATAGTCGTGTACTCAAGAGGAAGATAAAATTGTTTCCCCCGTACAAAAAATTCCAGAAGTCCAAATGTATGAGGCAACTTCCTGTTATGAACATGAATTTCCACTATTAGAAGAATTCTCAAGGAAAGAATATCTTCATGCCCCAAAGATTCCTTCGAAATTGTAAGCAGATGCAGAAGGCCGACAAGTTAAAATTACGGCAGCGGAAGCCACTTTGAATTGGCAGACAGAAAATACATTGGCCCAAAATTCTGCATTGAAAAAGATAGACCAGAAAGTTAGTCAGATTGACACCAAGGTCTCAAAATAGAAAAGTCAACTGATGCAAACTCCAAGATGATCAAGAATCTTATTAAGCTTTTCCCAAAAATGCTTAAAGAGGTTGCAACTGAACTAGCTGCTCCAGGAAAAGACTTTTTCTCTCATATTGCCCAAAGAGAAAAAGAAATCCAAAAACTCAATGAACATATCAAAGCCCCGGAAGCGGGAAAAATACCATCTCCTCAACCACTGAAAAATGGTATTGAATTATTTCCCTCAGTAAGGCAGCTAGATAAGCCAAGCTCATCTGGAAATGTAAAGATAGATTTTCCTCCACCGGAAGAAAAGAAAAAACTAAGCACTTATGATTTGTTTTTACAAATCAAGGCCCAAAAGGAGGAAGAAAAGAAACAAAAAGAAAAATCTCTGGGGAAAAGACCAGTAGAAATTCAGGAAGATGAACAGGAGAGTCCTCCTCCATCTTCGCCTAGATAGGTATCAAAATCCTTGATGATCCAGAAGGAAACATAGCCTACTAATAATCCCTTAACAAATTTTTTGAGGGATTATAGTCGAGAAGTACTTCCAAAAATACCTGTTCTAAGTGAAACTAGAGTATCTCCAGAATCCCCAGTTGAAGTATCAGAATCTTCAGAATCCATTTCAGAATATTCAGAGACATCAACAAGCTATTCTGAAGCAGACTCAAAAGCCCCAAAAATAATGGCCACAACGCATCTAGATGTTAAAATTGATGAAATGTCAGAAGAAGAAATCCCTGAAGTTGAAGAACCTTCAAATGTAATATCTGCATCCCATGTTTCGACAGGGAAAATGATCTTTACTCTTGATGACATTCCAACAAAAAAATGGCCAGAAAGACTACAGGAATTCCATACATGGATGCTAAAAGACATTATAACGATTATAACGTCCTAGTTGAATTTGTTTCACGATTCACAGGGATGCTAAAAGACTGGTGGAACTCCATTGATCAAACAAACTAGATACAATTTTTAGTGTTAACAGATTTATCTCAAGCAATTAAGATTATCCATAATCACTTTATTGGAAATCCTGATGATCTGTTAACTCTAAAGACAAGAGAATTCTTTAAGAGAAGATGTTTCTCCTACAAGAAAAAAGATTTGTCTAAGCATTTTTATGCAATGACAAAGGTTTTTTGTGCCCTTGGATTGGATCCCAGTTTGAAGCAAGCAGTTGTGGCATCTATTCCAGATCCTCTCCAGGTAGCAATAAATCAGAATCTCTACAGGCAAAACAAAAATATTCTTAACTTGACCATGGGAGAAATCCAACAAGAAACGTATATTGCCTTAGAAGATCTGTGCAATAGAAGAAAGGTCTTCAAAGATTATCTCTATGGTGACAGAAGATTAAACAAAGCCTGTAATGACTCACATCTCAAGATCAAGTGTGGACATGACAAGTCATGTTATTGTCCTACTAAGAAAAAGAAGCATTTCAGAAAAATGAGAAATTTTTCTCCAAAAATTCCAAGAAAAAAAATACATATGGAGATATCTCAAGAAAAAGAAAAAGTTTTCCAAAGGAATGAAATCCACTCGATGCTACATCTGCAATCAAAAGGGTCATTTTGCGAAATCATGTCTAAACAATAAGAAATGCACCAAGATGATCTAGCAGATACAACAGAAGTCAGGAATCAGAATCACTGAAGAAGATGATATTGAATCCTTATTTTCTATTAATGATGAGCCCAATGATCAATCAGTTTGTGCAATCCAAAGCATAGAATACAATGATTCAGAATCTTCATCAAGTGAGATACTCTTGGCACAATCTTAGATGCCCTTCCATTCTCTTCTATCAAACTCTCAAATTCTTCCAACTTCAGAAGTTTTGGTGCCACATATTCCTGTTTCTATTTACTTGGACAAATACAGTAAGCCTATTACTGTAATTGAATTCATTGATACCGGTGCATCAGAAACCATAATGATTCTAGATGTCTTACCATCAGAATAGTGGGAACCTCACACCAAACATTTTAGTTCAGCAGCAAATAAGATCTTTGCAACACACTTGAGGAGTAAACCCATCAAAATCCAATTCTTTCCAACATGCTCTGTTACTACAACAGTTTTGGGATCAAAATGTCCTGGAAAAGATCTTATTGTTGGCTTTGATCTCTATTCCAGAGCCAAGCAATTAAGAATCCTACCAGATGGATTAAGGTACAAACAAATGTTCAGACCTTTTGTACCTATTCCAAAGATATTTTCAATATATTCTGAGAAGATCTAGGAGATCGTAAAAAATTGAAAGAAAAATCATGTGCAGAATCTCATTCAGAGTTCCTTCAAAAATGTAAAAATCCTTTGTGGAAAAACTCTGAAATTCTTCATTAGACTTCCTTTTAAGAAGAATGAAGATATCAATCCAACCAAAGCTAGTCATATGGGGATGAATCCAGAACACTTAAAGCTAGCTGAAAAAGAGTGCCAACAACTACAGGATGAAGGATTGATTGAAACTTCAAATTCACAGTGGACTTGTGAAGCATTCTATATCAACAAAAGATCAGAATAGGCCAGAGGGAAATTAAGACTGGTAATCAATTATTAGCCTCTAAATCACTTCCTACAAGATGACAAATTTCCTTTGCCCAACAAAAATTCATTATTCTCAAGCCTTGCAAAAGCCCGAGTTTTCTCCAAGTTTGATCTAAAAGTGGGATTTTGGCAATTGGGAATAGATCCAGAAGATAGTTCCAAGACGGGATTTTGTATCCCAAATAAACACTTTCAATGGACAATAATGCCCTTTAGGTTAAAAACTGCTCCATCATTGTTTCAGAAGGCCATGATAAAAAAAATTTTAGCCTATGATGGATTAAGCTTTGATCTACATAGATAACATTCTCCTATACAGTCCAGATCAAGAAAGTCATGCAACCCTCCTTGAAAAATTCAAGCAAATTATTCTTCAATATGGGATTATACTTTCTAAAAGAAAAATGCAAGTTAACAGAGCACAAATAGAGTTCCTGGGTATGATTATCAAGGAAGGAAGGTATCAGCCTCATCCGAGTATTGCAGAAGAGTTAAAGAAATTTCCACCCAGAAATCTTTCTCAGAAACAAGTCCAGCAGTTCTTGGGAATTGTAAATTATCTTAGAGAATTTGTTCCAAAAATCTCAAAATTTACAAATCCCTTAAGAAAGATGCTAAAAAGAATCCTCCTCCCTGAAAAGCCAAAAAGACTTTAGTAATCAAAAGACTCAAAGAGAAGCTAGCTCATCTACCACTTTTGCAAATTCCTTCAAAAGGAAAAAGGATCTTACAGACAGACGCCAGTGACAAATATTGGGAAGCTATCTTAGTTGAAGAAGCAGATGGTAAAAGACAATTATGTGGATACAAAAGTGGGAGATTTACAGAGGCTGAAATCCATTATCACTCCACTTTTAAAGAAATCCTTGCAGTCAAAAGAGGTATCTCCAAATTTGAATTCCATCTACTTGGATATCATTTCCTTGTTGATATTCTCACCAGACCCCCTGAAAGATTCCCTGAAAACCTCATGATTCAATCTTTATCCTCCTCCAAGGGAAAAGGCAAAAAGAAAATCTTTCAAAATCCACCCTCACCATTTTCAATACCTTGCCAGCCAAATTCTCATCCTGATCATCCTCCAAAAGTATTGAGCCTAATATTAGAAAAAAGATTTCACAAAGAAGCTATGAACATGATGCTTTCCTACCAGTTAAGCATTTTCTGAGATTTTAGAGGACTATTCTTAAAACATTTAGGACTCCACCCTGAATATTCATTTATTCATACTCTAAAGTTCCAATTTGGTAAATTTCCTGAAGAATTGAAATGGATGTTCTGGTACTTGACTCATATATTCCACATAGGAATTGAATTCTTCATCCCAGATCTCTAACATTTTCTGACTATGGCTATTCAAAATGAAATCAGTCCTGAAATGAAAAACCTGGCAACTTTTTTGAAATGGTTCTACCCTTTAGAACAACGGGCTGATATGATCATGTTTGAATTCCTTAAAAACACCAGAGTCCAATGGATCTTGATCATCTTCTATAAACCCCAATACTTTATGCAAAAAGGTCCAGCCACACAACTAGGAGCTTCCCCTAGTGCATGGATTCATAAGACTTATTTTTTAGAAGTAAGCCTGAATCGTTATGATTATAACGATCTGCAAAAGTATTTGTGTCAAATTAACAGGATTATTCCCTCAGAGATATGGCCATCAAGGAAAAAGTTGGCACCATGGGATATAGAAAAGATCCACTGACGCCTTATCAGCAACAGTTGAAGGAAGCCTTAAGAGAATATCACTCCAACATACCAGATCCAAATGAGTGGTCACAAGAGTATCCAATGTTTTGCAGTCAGATCATGGAAGACACACCAGCATAGAAAGATGTGCATGAAGACAAACCTCCTGATGACTTAGAAAAAAGAATTGAACAGCTGAAACTAAAGTGCTACAGAGCAAGAGAAGAAAAGAAAAGAAAAGCAGAAGAATTAAACATCAGCTCTGACATAAGCACAGATTATGACACTGATTGAATGAGTCACCATCCCTTTAAGAATTATTGTGCTATCTAATGATAAGAGTGAGTCATTGTACTAAAAGGAAAAAGCAGATTCCTTTGTAGCGACCTAAAAAATTTGTGCACAGGTGCTAGTCGAAGTAATTATTGCAAATTTGAAAATAGAATCTCGATTTTATTTTGAAAAAGGAGTTGCCACCGATCTTTTTTCTAGGTGTGATCGGACACCTAATAAATTCTCTTTTTAAAAGAAAAATTATTTTTAATATTTTCTTAAAACGAGATAATTTTAGGTCTACGTGAAAATCCAGAGAAAATTAGAGTTCGAAAGTCGGTTACGCGCGAGGAAGGTATTAGCACCCTCGCAACGTCCAAAATTGGTATCTCGTTAAGCACACGTTGTCTTAATTTTTAGAAATACGAGTTCAATTTAATATTTAATCATGATCCGATTGAAACACGAGAATTTTTATTTTGAAAACACGAGAATTTTGAAACACAATAACCTTTTTTTGAAAATACAAATTTTTTTTTAAAAAACGAGAATTTTAGAAGCACGAAAATTTTTTGAAACACTGAAATTTATGAAACACGAGCAATTTTTTAAAACGCAAAAATTTTTAAAAGACGGGAATTTTTTGCAAACACGGAAATTTATGAAACACGAGAATTTTTTTTGAAAACACGAAAATTTTTGAAACACGAAAATTTTTGAAAACACGAAAATTTGTGAAACACAATAATTTTTGAAAACACGAAAATTGTTGAAAACACGAAAAAATTTTGAAATACCGGATTTTTTGAAAACATGAAGATTTTTGAAACACGAATTTTTTTATTTTATTTTTTAAAAAAAAGATGTATCGTATTTAACACGAACCGGTGATATTCACTCAACACAGCGATGAAATCATCAAATTAGTGTCAAATCGACTCAACTTAATATTTAATCGTGATTCTATTAAAACACGAGAAATTTTTAGTTTTTTTTAAACACAAAAATTTTGATAAATTTTCGATTTTTAAAAGGGCGTATCGTGTTTAACGCAAACTGGTGATATTCACCCAACATAGCAATGAAATCAACGATTTAATGTTAAATTGATTTGTTGCCTTATTTATTAAAATTATTTAAAATAAAATAAAATAAAATAAAATTTGAATTAAATTAAATTAAATTAAATTAAAAATATAAGTACAAAAATGTAAAAATGCATAAAAGTACCAATAATATTAAACGGAATAGCATAAAAATACGAGCATTAAATTAAAAGTGAAATAAACGAAATTACAGAAAAGATCCAAAACACGAGCTTGGTCGAATGGGTTACGCAAATTGAACCCTTTTTTTCCTTCTTTTTTTCTTCTTTTTTTTCTTTTTTTTTCTTTTTCTTTTCTTTTTTCTTTTTTCTTTTTTCTTCTTTTTTCTCTTTTTTTTCTTCTCTGCTGGGCCGGCCTGTTAGGCCTGCGCACCTACTAGCTGCTGCTGGGCTGCCTGCACACTGGGCCTGGCTGTTGCTGGGCCGCTGGGTTTTGGGCTACTTCTTTCTTTTCTTTTTTTTCTACTGCTTCTTTCTTTTTTTTTTGCTTTTTTTTGGGCTGCTGGGCTGTTGCAGGTCGGGTTAGTCGATCGGGTCGGATCCGGGTCGACTCAACCTGGCTGTTAAAATTTTTTTCTATTTTTTCTTTCTTTTTCTTTTTCTTTTTTCTTTCCCCCTTTCTTCTTCCTTCTTCTTCTTCTTTTTTCTTTCTTTCTTTTTCCTTCTCCGTTCAGCCCTCCCTTCCTTTGCTCTCGTCGACGATGACCTGCCGCCCAGCGAGAACTGGCGGTGGCGTGGTCTCCCCTTTCCCCTTTTTTCTTTTTTCTTCTTTGCTCTTTTTCTTTCTCTTTTTTTTTTCTTTTGCTTGCGATTTTTTTTTTGCTTCTTTGCTTCTTGGTTTGTTTTGCTAGGTGCTGGAACAGCAGTGACGGTGATCTCATGGTGGTGGGCACAGTGGCGCGCGGTGGAGCTGCTATTTTTTTGTGTTTTTTGCTCAAAAATTTGTTTTTTTTTTCTTTTTTTGCTTTGCTTTTTTTGTTTTTTTTCTCTCGTTTCTCTTTGCTGCTAATTTTGGGGTTGAAAACCCCTTATATGTTGTTGAATTTTCATCCTTCTTGCAGGTTGCAGGTGGCTAGGGAGGGCCTAGGTCGGCCGCCGTCGTTGCAGGTGCACAACTTGCGCTAGCGATTGCCAAAAGGACCAGATTGCAAATGCAGTAAAAATTCTAGGGCCAAAGTGTAATTTTGGGAAATTTTAGGGTCAAATGTAATTCTAGAAAGTTCAAGGGTTAAAATGTAATTTCAAGAAAGTTTAGGGGTTGAAATGTAATTTCAAAAAAGTTAGGGGTCAAAATGTAATTTTTTTTAAAAACACGAAATTTGTCCCGGACAAAATTCAGTGATTACAGCTGCCCCTCTTTGCTCATCGCTGTGAAACAGGGATAGAGCAAAGACTTAAAACCACTGAATTTTGTTCGTCTGTCCAAAATTTTCTTTTTATTTGAACAATAGAAATCGAGAAAAACTCGGCATGCGATCCTCTTTTTTTTAACTGAAATTGAAAAATACCTCGGCGTGTGACTTGAGGCTCAACCCACCTCTCGTAATATGAGTTGATTTTTAAAAAATAGAAAATTTTTATTTAAAAAAAATACATCAGCATGTGACCCGGGGCTCAACTCACATCTCGCAATATGAGTTGATTTTTGAAAAACTGAAATTTAAAAGAAATACATCGGCATTTGTCCGAGGCTCAACTCACTTCTCGCAATATGAGTTGATATTTTGAAAAACAGAAATTGAAAAATACCTCAGGATGTGATCTGAGGCTCAACTCACCTCTCGCATTATGAGTTGATTTTTTTGAAAAACAGAAACTGAAAAATACCTCAGGATGTGACCCGAGGCTCAACTCACCTCTCGCAATATGAGTTGATTTTTGAAAAATAAAAATTTAAAAAAATATCTCGGCATGTGACCCGAGATGTGACCCAATGCTCAACTCACCTCTCGCAATATGAGTTGATTTTTGGAAAAATAGAAACTGAAAAATACCTCAAGATGTGATCTGAGGCTCAACTCACCTCTTGCAATATGAGTTGATTTTTAAAAAATAGAAATTTAAAAAATACCTCGGCATGTGACCCGAGGCTCAACTCACCTCTCACAATCTGAGTTGATTTCTTTGAAAAAAGAGAAATTGGAAAATACCTCGACGTGACTCGAGGCTCAACTTACCTCTCGCAATATGAGCTGATTTTTGAAAAACAGAAATTAAAAAATGATTCTTGAAAGAAATAGGGTTTCAAAAACATCGGGTGAAACTAAAAGCCTTCTTTTTGATTGATTCTGCGCAGCTTTCTCCCAAAATTCCTTGCTCTGCTGGGATACCTGTATATGTCATGTTTTATGTTATCATGATATACACGTGTTTATCCTAAATGCTTTTATGCCTACATGATCATGTCATGCACCCTGGGTTGTTTGTCACATGCCCCCTTTTCGTAAGGGACTGCATTCAATGCCTCAATCATTGACTTTTCTCTCTAGTTTTGTACTTCTCTCAAGTTTGTTGAGTGACCCACATTTTCGTATAATACCTTCTTGCCCCATTGTTGAACTTTGTTCTTGCTTCAGGGTCTTTGTATTTATCAAATTCTCATCCAGGTAATGCTCGACATTCCCTTTGTTTAGAGTATGTCATTTTACTATTTATCATTTAAACGAACCAAACATGAGATGCTGACAATGGTACAGTAGGCATGAAAGAAATACCTCACATTCATATTCTTTTAAAAAACAACAAACAAAGAAAATTAACAAAGAGTAATTCAAATAAAGAAAGCATCATAAAGAAAGGAAAGCAATTCAATGGCCACAAATACTCTAGATATCTAACGCATGAACTTCTCCACGTTTCTTCGTCAAGGATCTTTTCGAGCATGGCTTCCTGTGTAGAAGATTTTGATCTTCTGAGAATGCTTCAAATATTGTAATCTCGCCATTCGACTCCCCGTTCAAGTCGTCTTGCTCTTTAAGTCTGAATTTGCTTCATTAGGACGCCCTTTCGGGTTTTCATCCTAATTTTTTTGTTTATTGAGACGCCCTTTTCGAGTTTTCATCTTGATTTTTTTATTTTTTTTTGTTTCTTTTTTTTGTTGTTTCGTTTTTTGTTGTTTTTTTAGGCATAATATTTCTTCACAACATCTGAGTTCACTAAATTAGGTAATTCTTTCCCATCCATTTCAGTGAGAATCAGAGCCTCTCCCGAGAATGCCTTTTACAACATATGGCCCTTCCCAATTTGGTGACCATTTTCCTCGAAAGTCTTTTTGTATCGGAAGGATCTGTCTTAGTACGAGTTACCTTTCGTGAAATTCTCTTGGCCACACCTTTTTATCATGGGCTGTGATCATTCTCTTCTGGTACATCTGTCCGTGACAAATTGCCTTCAAGTGTTTTCTTTTAATAAGGTTTAGTTGATCATATCTAGCTCGAACCCATTCTGATTCTTCTAGTTTTGACTCCATCAAGACTCGCAGGGATGGGATCTCTACTTCGATAGGCAAAACGGCTTCCATCCTGTAGATCAGGGAGAAATGAGTTGCTCCCGTAGATGTCCGCACAGAGGTGCGGTATGCATACAAAGCGAATGGTAGCTTCTCGTGCCAATCTTTATATGTCTCAGTCATCTTCTCGATAATTCTCTTAATGTTTTTGTTGGCCGCTTCAACAACTCCGTTCATTTTCGGGCGGTAAGGTGAGGAATTTTGATGCTTTATCTGAAATTGCTCACACACTTCTTTCATCATTTTGTTGTTCAGATTCAAAGCATTATCTGAAATGATTCTTTCAGGCAGACCATATCGACATATAATCTCTTTTTTTAGGAACCTGCAGACTGCGATCTTCGTCACATTAGCAAACGAAGTGGCTTCTACCCATTTTGTAAAGTAATCAATAACCACAGAAATAAATCGATGTCCATTGAAAGCCTTCGGGGAAATTAGCCCTATAACATCCATGCCTCACATAGAAAAAGGCCACGGAGAAATCATGACATGAAGGGGTGAAGGCGCTGCATGAATCTTATCACCGTAAATTTGACACTTGTGACACTTTCGCCATAGCTAATGCAATCATTTTCCATCGTTAGCCAATAATAATCGAGTCTCATAATTTGCCTAGCCATAGTGAAACCATTGGCATGCGTTCTACAAATTTCTTCAAGTATCTTTCTAGCTTCAACAGCGTCCATGCATCTCAAGAGCATTTGATCCATTCCTCTTTTGTATAAGATATCCCCGTCAATGACAAACCCAACAGCCATTCTCCTGATTGTTCTCTTGTCATTCTCGATTGCTTGCTCAGGATACCTTTCATTCTTAATATACTCCAAGATGTCATGAAACCACGGTTGTCCATCTGACTCCTTCTCAATGCTAAAACAGTGTGCAAGGACCTCATATATGCTCATTTGGAGAGGCATTATTTCAGTTTCTCTGTTTGCTTTGAACATTGAATCCAATGTGGTCAGGGCGTTAGCCAACTGGTTTTCTTCTCGTGGAAAGTAGTTAAAATTCACTTCTTTGAATTCTTTGACCAATTTCGCCACGAGATTGCGATACTTGACTAATTTCGAATCTCTCATTTCCCAATCTCCGCGAATTTGATAAATCACTAATGCTAAGTCCCTATACACCTCTAAGATTTCTATTTTCCATTCAATAGCTGCACGAAGTCCCATGATGCAAGCTTCATATTCTGCTATGTTATTGGTACAGAAGAAATTCAATCTGGTAGTGAGCGGGTAATGGTCTCCTTCGTGTGACAATAAAACTGCTCCCATCCCGTGCCCCAACGTGTTTGATTCACCATCAAAACTCATCTTCCATGATTGATCTTTTGATGATTCACCTTCAGAAATGCACATCAAGTCTTCATCTAGGAAATCGAATCTCAACGACTCATATTCTTCCATTACTCGACTTGCCAAGAAGTCAACTATCGCTCTTCCCTTTATCGACTTTTGGCTCACATACACAATGTCATATTCAGACAATACGATTTGCCATCGTGCCATTCTCCCTGAGAGTACGGGTGATTCCATCAAGTACTTTAATGGATTTAGCTTTGAAATTAACCATGTTGTATGATAGAACATGTATTGTCTGAGCCTACGAACTACCCAGACCAATGCATAATAGAATTTTTCAACTGACGGGTACTTTGCATCATATTCTGTGAACTTTTTGCTGAGGTAGTAAATCGTTTTTCTCTTTTCCTTGACTCATCATGCTGCCCCAGTACGCAACCCATTGAGTTTTCGAACACGGTCAGATACAATATTAAAGGTTTTACAGGGATCGGCAGTACCAGCACCGGAAGATTAGACAGATACTGCTTTATCTTGTAGAAGGCCATTTGGCACTCTTTATTCCATTCTCCCAGATTATACCTTCGAAGGAGTCAAAAAATTGGATCACACTGGTTGGTAAGTTGAGCAATGAATCGAGCAATGTAATTCAACCTTCCTAAAAATCTTCTGACTTCTTTTTGCGTACGCGGAGGTAGCAGTTCTTGTATGGCCTTTATCTTATCTGTATCAACCTCAATACCCTCTCGCTGACAATAAAACCTATTAGTTTTCCCGATGTAGCCCCAAACATACATTTGGCTGGGTTAAGCTTCAACTGGAACTTTCTTAATCTTTTGAACAGCTTCTTGAGGTTCCCAACATGCTCTTCTTCTCCCCGGGATTTGGCAATCATATCATTGACATAAACTTCTATTTCTTTATGCATCATGTCATGGAACAACATCACCATGGCTTTCTAATACGTTGCCCCAGCATTCTTCAATCTGAATTGCATCACTTTGTAATAGAACATTCCCCACATTGTCACGAATGTGGTTTTCTCCATATCTTCGGAGGCCATCTTTATCTGATTGTAACCTGAGAAACCATCCATGAAAGAAAAATGAATGTTTTGTCGTGTTATCTACCAATGTATCACTGTATGGCAAAGGAAAATTATCTTTAGGGCTTGCTCGATTAAGATCACGATAATCAACGCACATTCGTACATTTCTGTCTTTCTTCGGTACCGGGACTATATTAGCTACCCATTCTGGATATTTAGAGACTTGTAGGAAGCCAGCATCAATTTGTTTTTTGACTTCTTCTTTTATCTTTAACAGTATTTCAGGTCTCATCCTTCTTAAGTTTTGCTGAACGGGTTTGCATTCTGGTTTCAACGGGAGCTTGTGGACCACCACATCCTCATCCAACCCTGGCATGTCCTAATAAGACCAGGCAAATACATCTTTGTACTCACGGAGCAAGACGATCAAATTCTGTTTGGTGTTTTCTGAAATGGAAGTCCCAATCTTTACTTCTTGTTTATTTTCTTCATTTTCCAAGTTCATTGTCTCAACGGATTCTTGATGGGGTAGAATCCGTTTCTCTTCTTGTTCTACCATTCTCAATAAGTTAGGAGACGGGACATAATCTTCAGTACTTTCATCGGCTTCGAATTCTCCTAAACAAATATCTTTCTCGAAATCGATTTCAGGACTTGTAACAGGATTGTTCATGCCATGAATATCTGAGCACCTGAAAGATGAACGAGAAAGAAAACTATAGAGGAACATCAAAGTATTGGAATCAATACACACAATGTTATGAAATGTTATGAAATACACAGAGAGAAAGGATATGAAGCGATGGGGTAATTATAAAACTGATGGAAATGAAAAGACCATGACAAAATGCATCTTCATTAATGTTCATTGAAACGATAAAGAGTAAACATAAGCTCTTACAAAAGGAATCCCATTACTTAGGAACACACAAAATAATGGAGAATTAACATTGGGCATTACTCTTGAGAGGACTTAGAAACTACAAGGAGGTCCACAGTAGTCTAATTGTTCAAAACATATCCTGGAGGACAAGGGCGTATCATCTCGATTGCATCACCCTCGTTGTCAACAACATTTATGCTGATGTTTTGTAATCCCTTTTCATTCAAAGCGCTTCGTGAATTGTCTTGCCCCTCGTCTTCATTTGTTACCGCATTCACATTCCCATCAGCATGGATAGGAAGAGGATTTCCAGCCACATTACTAACGCTATCAAATTGCAGAATGCCAGCATCGATGAGATCTTGAACCCTCCTTTTAAAGGCAAGGCAGTTTTCTGTAGAATGCCCCTGATTTCCAGCGTGATACATGCAATTAGCATTAGGATCATACCATTTTGGGTATGGGGGCTTCAAGGGTGTCGTATAATGTGGGGATATTAATTGCTTCTCTAATAGTTTCGAGTATAACTCTCCGTATGACACGAGAATTTGGGTGAACTGAGGTTTTTGAGAATTGGGTCTTGTTGGTCTTTGCTCATTTTTGGGTTGGTTTTGTATAGGCATGGTGTTTGGTGGGAACATGGTGAACGGTCTTTGGTTATTCATGGCGTAAACAGGGTAAGAAGGAGGTGCTTGACAGTAAGGACCTTCGAGAGGAAAGTAGAAGTTTGAAGGTGGACGATAACGAGGTCGTGGTTGGGCTGGGCATGGATTGGAGGTACAGTGGCTCTCGGTTCCAACCATATGGGTTTCTACCTCCTTTTTCTTTACGGGTGCTGCCCTATTTAAACTTTCAGGGCCTTCCATTCTCCCACTCTTGATGGCATTTTCTATAAACTCCCCGGATATTAAAATGTCTGCAAAGTCCTTCGTGGCGCTTCCTACCAACTTATCGTAAAATGACGCTTTCAGATTGTTGATGAAGAGGACTGTTATCTCCGTCTTAGTTAACGGGGGTTCCACCTGAGCCGAGATATCCCTCCATCTTTGTGCATATTGCCTAAAAGTCTCTGTCTGCTTCTTTTCCATCATTTGTAAAGTTAGTCGATCAGGCACCATATCCGATACATGCTTGTATTGCTCACAAAATACTGATGCTAAATCCTTCCATGATCGGATTCTCTCTCTACTGAGCCGATTATAGCATCGAAGAGTCGAGCCAACCAGACTATCTTGAAAGCAGTGTACTAACAATTTATCATCGTTCACATAACCAGTCATCTTTCGGCAAAACATGATAAGATGCGCCTTTGGACATCTTGTTCCATCATACATCTCAAAATCTAGCGCATTGAATTTTAGGGGTAGAACCAGATCTGGTACCAAACTGAGCTCTTTGGCACTTAAAACAGAGAAAACTTCAGCACCTTCTAATGCCTTGATCCTTTCTTCCAGGATTTTGTACTTATCCTGAGTATTATTGTCATCAATTTTCAGCCTTGCTATTTCTACAGGATCATCTAGGTCTGGAACAATTGGATCTGAGGGATTAGCCCCAGGGTTCGATACAAACATTACTTGCCCTAAGTGAGCAGGTTGTACAGGATGTTGCCCCAATACTATAGATTCCCCTTGGGGATATCCTCTTTGTATTATATGAGCATGAGGTGGAGTGAATCTTGGAGGATAGAGTGGATCCTTATTAGCTCTTGACTAGGGCTCTATGGTATTGGGGCTCTGCATAGATCCTTTTCTTTTTACCAAGGCTGACATCATCTCCATCATTTTGGCCATTTGATCCATTTGCTCGAGTAATTCTTCTCGAGATCTCACCATCATATCTCTCCCCTCTTATTGTGACTTGGCTAATTGCTCCTGTAACTCTCGTTGGATCCTTTCCATCCTTTCGATTCTTTCATTGAGTTCAGCATCCATAGCTCTAGTTCTTAGACGTGACCTGCTACCGGACTTTTGTCGCAACTGTGGATTATACTATTTTAGCCTCAGTGAATGGTAAGGGTGATATGTACATGCAATGAATGAATGAATGAATGAATGACCAATGGATGCTAGTCATGCGTAAATATGCAAAAAATGGTGTTGATTTTAAGATAGCCCCATATTTTGGCGTTTCATTTATCAAAAGAGTCCATTACAAAATATTTTGCCAATGAAGATGCCCCTAGTGCCTGAGTCTCATTGTTTCCAGATCCTAGTCAAATCTTCGGGGTTATTCTAATGAGCATTCGAAGTTATCTTCCCGGAAAGATTAGAGATATATCTTTCCTTTAAAATGTCCCTTTTGCTTTCTGGGTCCTTAAAGACCAGTTTCTGACTATGACATTTTTTCTCGGTTACTTGCGTAATTGACTCCTCCATCAGAAACCCGTTTTTGGCAACCAATCTCTAATCAACACATTCCTAATAAAATGCCTATGATGCATGATGAGAAATAAAATGAAGACAAATAAATTTAGTTAGCAATCATGACAAATATAAACAAAGAAAAACTATGGAAAATCTAACAAACCGACCTATATTTTTTTTACCCCATCATGCTTTACAAAATAAACTTACCCCACATGCTCATCAGATAATCTACCCTATCCAATTTATTAAACATACCCGATTCCCTTGCAAAAAATGTAAATATAAAATAAAAGGCAAGAGGCGTTTCTCCCATGTACTTATTTTGGTGACTATCCAACGGACAGAGGTTCGGCATGGCTCTAATTAGGTGGCTCGTACGGTTCACTATATGTGGTTTTGGTTCTAAAAAGGTAATCGAATTGTCCATACTGTCACCTACTAAGGTAAGTACAGAGCCTCGATTATCTCCCGTCATGGGCTCGCGAGCTCAATTCGAGGGATTACATTTACTTATGCCTATGCGGAGGGACAAGTTAACTCACGAAAGCATAAGTCATATGTAACCCGAAAGTATTTCACTAGCCTGTGCGGAGGAACGAGTTAACTCACGAAGGCGTAATGTTTACTTCCACTTAAACGGGCGGAGCCTGGGCGGAGAGCTCATGTTATGCAAGGATGCAAGTGCACGGTGTGTGGGAAGAAACTCACAAACCTTTTTTTTTACTAAAAAACAAATTAAAAAATCGTAAAACTTAGAGCTGAAAAAAAATAGAAAAATAAAACAAGTTAGAAAAATATTAATTTAAAACCGAATGTAGATGCATGACTTTTCAAAAATAAAATTCAGAGATCACGATTAAAAATTAATTTGAACAAAGAATTTTTAAAAATTTTGACAACACGCGTTTAACATCAGACTCGACTCTCAAAAAGTCCCCAGTGGAGTCGCCAGCTGTAGCGACCTAAAAAATTTGTGCACAGGCGCTAGTCGAAGTAATTATTGCAAATTTGAAAATAGAATCTCGATTTTATTTTGAAAAAGGAGTTGCCACCGATCTTTTTTCTAGGTGTGATCGAACACCTAATAAATTCTTTTTTTAAAAGAAAATTTTATTTTTAAACTTTTCTAAAAAAGAGATAATTTTAGTTCTACGTGAAAATCCAGAGAAAATTAGAGTTCGGGAGTCGGTTATGCGCGAGGAAGGTATTAGCACCCTCGCAACGCCCAAAATTGGTATCTTGTTAAGCGTACGTTGTCATAATTTTCAAAAATACAAGTTCAATTTAATATTTAATCGTGATCCAATTGAAACACGAGAATTTTTATTTTGAAAACACGAGAATTTTGAAACACAATAACCTTTTTTTTGAAATACAAATTTTTTTTAAAACACGAGAATTTTAGAAACACAAAAATTTTTTGAAATACGGAAATTTATGAAACACGGGCAATTTTTGAAAACACAAAAATTTTTGAAAGACGGTAATTTTTTGCAAACACGGAAATTTATGAAACACGGGAATTTTTTTTGAAAACATGAAAATTTTCGAAACACAATTTTCGAAAACACGAAAATTTGTGAAACATGAGAATTTTTGAAAACACGAAAATTGTTGAAAACACGAAAAAATTTTGAAACATCAGAGTTTTTGAAAACACGAAGATTTTTTAAACACAATTTTTTTATTTAAAAAAAAAGATGTATCGTATTTAACACGAACCAGTGATATTCACTCAACATAGCGATGAAATCATCGAATTAGTGTCAAATCGACTCAACTTAAAAGGGCGTATCGTGTTTAACGCAAACCGGTGATATTCACCCAACATAGCGATGAAATCAACGATTTAATGTTAAATTGATTCGTTGCTTTATTTATTAAAATTATTTAAAATAAAATAAAATTATATTAAATTAAAATTGAATTAAATTAAAAATATAAATACAAAAATATAAAAATGCATAAAAGTACCAATAATATTAAAATGGAATAGCATAAAAATACGAGCATTAAATTAAAAGTGAAATAAACGAAATTACCGAAAAGATCCAAAACAAGAGCTTGGTCGAACGGGTTACGCAAATTGAACCCCTTTTTTCCCTTCTTTTTTTCTTCTTTTTTTTCCTTTTTTTCTTTTTTCTTTTTGTTTTCTTTTTGTTTTCTTTTTGTTTTTTCTTCTTTTTTCCTCTCTTTTTTTTCTTCTCTGCTGGGCTGGCCTGTTGGGCCTGCGCACCTGCTGGCTGCTGCTGAGCTGCCTGAGCACTGGGCCTGGCAGTTGCTGGGGCGCTGGGTTTTGGGCTGCTTCTTTATTTTCTTTTGCTTTTTTTGGGCTGCTGGGCTATTGCGGGTCGGGTCAGTCGGTCGGTTCGGGTCGGATCCGGTTCGTGTCAACCCGGCTGTTAAATTTTTTTCTTTTTCTTTTTCTTTCCCCCTTTCTTCTTCATTCTTCTTTTTCTTTTTATTTCTTTCTTTCTTCTTCCCCTTTTTCTTCCTTCTCCATTCAGCCCTCCCCTTCCTCTGCTCTCGTCGACGGTGACCTGAAGCCCAGCGACGGCCAGGGGTGGCGTGGTCTCCCCTTTCCCCCTTTTTCTTTTTTTCTTCTTTCCTCTTTTTCTTTCTCTTTTTTTTTTCTTTTGCTTGCGATTTTTTTTTGCTTCTTTGCTTCTTGGTTTGTTTTGCTAGGTGTTGGGACGGCGGTGACGGTGATGTCGTGGTGGTGGGCACGATGGTGCGCGTTGGAGCTGCTGTTTTTTGTATTTTTTCGCTCAAAATTTTATTTTTTTCTTTTTTTTGCTTTGCTTTTTTTGTTTTTTTTCTCTCGTTTCTTTTCGCTGCTAATTTTGGGGTTGAAAACCCCTTATATATTGTTGAATTTTCTTCCTTTTTGCAGGTTGCAGGTGGCTAGGGAGGGCCTAGGTCGGCCGCCACCGTTGCAGGTGCGCAACTTGCGCTGGCGACCGCCAGAAGGACCAGATTGCAAATATAGTAAAAATTCTGGGGCCAAAGTGTAATTTTGCGAAATTTTAGAGTCAAAATATAATTCTAGAAAAGTTCAAGAGTTAAAATATAATTTCAAAAAAGTTTAGGGATTAAAATATAATTTCATAAAAGTTAGGAGTCAAAATACAATTTTTTTTAAAAAATACGAAATTTATCCCGGAAAAATTCAATGATTACATCCTTCTTATCTGTTCTGACATTATGTAAATTATTGTAGTTCACTTTTGAAAAAACTGTGATAAGTCATTGTACTAAAAAGAAAAAGCCGTTTCCTTCTTTATCTCTTCTGTGCTTATGTAAATTATTATACTTTGCCTTTCTTAAAATAAATAATAAATATTATCTTGACTTGGAAATTCTCAACTTTGCTTTTTTCCATGCCTTTGAGAAATTTGTCTTCTTGCTGACAATAATTGTTTTGAGCATTGCACAACTCTCTCTATTTTCCCAAAATCTGTCTACTTCCATAAAGATTTTCCCTTTCAAAAATGAAGGTGTGGATTGCTGTGTTGATTGTATCATGGGCTTATTGGATATCCATAGTTGAACCATCGTGTTGCATTGCTGTAACAGAAAATGAGCACAAGCTCAAGATTTACACAGTGAGATTCACCACTGAAAGAGCCACCAGGAACTCTTATCTGATGTTTATGAAGGATCTGTACAATGCATTGACAGAGCGTGCAGATAGAAGCGGAGACATACCGATATTGCCTCCCCGATCTGCACAGCCTACTGATCCTCGGCAATATGTTCTGGTAGAGCTCTCAAATGGTTACCAAACTGTCACATTAGCCTTGCATGTCAGTAATGTGTATATCTTGGGTTATCGTGCAAGTGCGGGCTCCTATTTCTTTAGCGATGTCCCAGACGATGTACGTAATGCTTTGTTCCCAGGCAGTACTGGCCTACCCTTTACAGGCAGATATGGGGCGCTTGAGGGTGCTGCGGGAGTAGATGACAGAAGGGAAATCCCTCTGGGAATGGATGAACTACGCCAACATATTGATAACCTGAATTACATCAACCCTAATAATAACCGTGCCCCTATTGCAAGAGCCCTCATAGTTTGCATCCAGATGGTTTCCGAAGCTGCGCGAATGAGAAACATCCAGCAACAAATACTTGCAGTTGCAGAGCCTCACGCGGATGGAACTTATGGAACGTTTAATCCAGATGGCATAATGATGGAGTACGAAACCAGCTGGGAGGACATTTCCTCCGCCATTCAATCTGCAACAGATGGAATCTTCGCAAGGGCAGTTCGTTTAGTATATGATGCTCAAGAATTGGTTTTAAGCACCCTGAGGCAAGTTATTTTCATCATTGCATTAATGCCAATGGAATGTAACCCAAGAGCTAATTTGCAGCTTTTGCGCATGCCAACCTCAACTTCTTCTTTGAGATCCAGTGGCTTGGTAGATAACAGTGACACTTGTGAAAGAGTGTTAGCACCAACCTCACATATTACTGGACAAAATGGTTTCTGCGTTGATGTATACCAGGGGAGCTACCACGATGGAAACAAAGTAATCTTATGGGAATGTGGACAGAACCAAGCCAATCAATTGTGGACATTGACATCAAATGATAACACAATTCGATCTGGCGGAAAATGCTTAACCACTTATGGATACAGCTTCAAAAATTATGTGATGATCTATGATTGTGAGACGGCTGTTCCTGATGCCACCAAATGGGAAATCCGCAGTGATGAAACCATAAGAAATCCCAGATCTGGGCTAGTTTTGACGGGAAGTAGAGATAGTTCAGGTATGATTAATTTGGTTGTGGATCATAAGTATGATGGTTCTAGGCAAACTTTCTATGCCAGCAACAATACAAAGCCAGCAGTGACCACCATTGTCGGTTACAAAGACATGTGCTTGCTAGCAAGTGGAAGTCGGGTGTGGCTGGAAGACTGCGTGAGCAACGATGCTGAACAACAATGGGCGATATATCCAGATGGGACCATCAGGCCTCAAAAGAATAGAAACGGGTGCCTCAAGTATGCAAATGATTATAGTGGGTTGGTCAACGTGGCTACGTGTGATGGATTTGTTGAGGAACGATGGGTATTTCGAAGCGATGGAACCATTTTGCATAAGATGACTGAGATGGTAATGGATGTGCTTGATCCTACTGCAACCCTTCTTGAGGTCTCGGCCAATCATTACAACAATCAACAATTTAGCCAGATTTGGTTTCAGGTGCAACCATGAAAACAAAAAAGAGCATATACTGGTCTCTTTCCATGTATTGAATGAATAAATGCTGGGATGATCATGTACCCAACACCGTTTGCTAATAGACACTTTTTATCTTCTTCAAATAACTAGTCTATTCTAATCTAACATATCATTTCAAGCAATTAGTACTATGTGGATGCATCCCGATTACAAGAACATTAAAGTTTGCTAATCCTGACCAGATAAACGGTCTAGTTTATTGCAACAAGATTTGTCAGTTACATCAACCTTGAGGGTGCCCAATCATTGTAACATCAAAGGTAGCAAGGCAATAAGCACACAATAAATAAAAATAAAAAAATCAATAGGAATGTTTTTCCTATGGCTATTTCGCTAATAGCCTTTATCATTAATGCCAATCTCAAGAAGGGTCCTCAATGCTTGTTTTTTGATTACTTTGCCATAAAACCCTCTTCCCAACTTCATTGCTCTCTCAAATTCCACCACACCACCACTCTTCTTCAGTCCTTCTACAACAACCTTCAACAGTCTCTCATCACTTCCCATGACTTCTACCACACTATCCACAACAGTCTCCATTGCTGGAATCCGCCTGCCCCACCGTTTCATTGACCTGTCTGAACCATATACCTCAGCATACGCAGCCCAAAATGAGGCCCTTAAGTAGCCCTTCCCTTTTCCCCTCACTGCCCATCTCTTCATACCTTCCTCCAACCTATAAACTGCACCACCTACATCTACCCCTTTCTCAAGGCCTATCTCAATCTCCCTCAACTCTTGCTTGGAACAAACAGCTTCCTCGAACTTGCATCGGCTACATCTGCAGTTAAATCCCCATGACAAAGACATTTCCACACGCTTTTCCAATGGAGAAAGTGCATCAAAATACATGAAAGTGATCTCTTCACCAGCCTTGACATCCCTAGAAGCATGAACAATAACATAGTCCCCTACATGCAAACGTCTTGCATTTGGATTGCATGAATGATTGATGAAGGAAACTAGTATCCATAACCCAACACCGTAAAAATCACTGTTTTTCCCCAGCACTTTAGCTGAAACTGCCTCTTCCACAAGAGAATTGACATCCAATATGCTTAATATCTTATCCATATCAAGCTTCTGATCATTTGAACATCCATTTTCTTCAATCTCAGGTCTGAAGATACTCATATCAGGAACTTCAAGCCCCGCTTCATTTTCACCTGTGGATAGCATATCAATCAGAAGCTGTGTTCTTTGGCATCTAGTGACAGCTTCCTTAACTTTATCTATAAAATTCTTCCACATAACAAGCTGTGCATTTTCAGCTGAATCTTGACCACCCAGTATACCCCTTTCAATTGCAATTGCCTTAGTGACTAAAACCAAAGTCCCAGCATCAATATTCTTTGTTGCAAACAAGCCACGCCCACTAATCTCAGACCTGTTAACCTTCACTGGACCGATATATTCAGCAAGTTCTAGAGGTTTTCCTCGGAACCCATTAAGGACCCAATCAGAAAGATCGAAACTTCCGGTCCTAGATTGAAACTCAAGCTTTTTACATTTCTCTAAATACCCATTAACAATATCGAGATTCCCATTACCCTGAGGATCAAAGAGGGCGGCTTTGAAGCAGTCCAAAGCATTGAAATATTTGTTCAAACAAAGCAAGATCTTACCTTTGCAAATCAATGTCTTGAAATGGGTAGCTTCAATTTGAAGTGCTTGGTCGCAGTCATTAAGAGCTTGGGTGAAATGTTGGAGCTTTGACTTTGCCTCAGCTCGGTTGGAGAAGGCAACACAGAGGGATTTGTGGAGCTTGGAGAGATGATCAGGGTCAGAATGTTGATGGGTGTTTGAAATTTGGGATTGGCAAAGGTCGATCAACTCTGAGTAAAGTTGAATGGAATCTCGCCATTCTTCTCTGAGGAGAAGCTCAGTGGCTTTTGATCTGAGCTGCTGCATTTGCTCTTCAGCGCCGGACATGGCTATATCCCCTTTTGATTGTTTGTGTGTATTGTTTTTTTTTTTTTGCTTCTGCTTGCTGGTTTTAAATTTTGAGGAGGGTAATGAATTATGTAACGGTCATATCATTTTGGGCTTTTTTTTTTCTTTATTCTCTTATCTAATTTTGAGCTTTTCTATAATGGATCTTCTTCTTTGACAACATCAACGGCTATATCAGTCTTGTTTATTTCAGTGAAATTTTTGGTCAACGGCTATATGAGTTAATTGACATGGGTTAGGAAACGTAATTAGGCTCAATTAATTTAAAATTTTCTAAATAAATCTTATTTAAATGATTTTGAGTAAAAAGTTATTAAATTAAATTTGGATTCAAATCATTCAAATTTTTAGTTAAATCTTTCAAGTCACCATACAAACTTGGAAGGTCAGTGTATAAAGTTGACACAGTATACAAGTCTTATGGTTTAATTGATTGGTTATTGAAAGTTCTTTTTATTATCTTAGTTTATGACAGTAAACTTGCATTAAAAAATGAAAAGTTAATGTGCAATAACAACATTCAAATCTTAATAGATTTGCATTATACGGGGACTTATTTACATTATAACAAAATTTTCTTCAATTTGGGAGTCAACAGAACTAGTAATAACATGAGCCTCAGCCTCAAAAATTCCTCAAAACGCAATAGTTTGTATCCCTCAGTTCCAATCTTGAGAGTTCAACCATGAAAGCCTGGTAGCTGTAGTACCATCGACAGTATCATCAACATAGAGATATGTCCAATCTTGAGCAGAATCCCAAGTTACATCCAGCTTTACTTGCATAAATCTTGTCAGAACTCGGAAGTAAGGTGATTCTAGAGAAGGACCAGCTTTAACAGAATCATACTGGCTAATTAAGCGAAAAGGTGTCAACCATTGGTGGCAAATATGAAACAACGATCCTATGGAAATTTTCATGCTCACCTGTCAGGCCAACAGCAAAGTTAGACGGCCCAATTTTAGAATATATCAAGTTTAACAAGATACAAATCCAAAAAGCATCTCATAAGTATTGAATACATTTCCGAAAGGGGATTGCACCCTTCAATTTCTAAGATTATCCTTACCGGTGCTACCTGTTAAATGCTTTATAATTGACGGCCGATTACTATATCAGCTGATTATTACTTCTTCAAAAAGTACATTCCATCTCGGAGCTCTAATTTTTCTTCAGAAACTAGACCTGATAAGAAGCTTTGAAGCTGTTGGAGTGATTTATCATATGGAGGGTCGGCTACACAAAACATCTGAAAGCAACATGTTGTCTTACGTTAGCAGTTATGTGACTTGTATTCAATATAAAGTGTGGGGCATCTCAAAACATCCTACCTTTAGAGTATTATGAATTCGATCTAATGCCATGCTGCCAAAATTTGTAAGCATACCCAAGATGAATTTCTACAATGACCTAAATTCTGGTTAGAGAGCATCAGCAAGGAAAATGGCATATGGAAAACTATTCACATGCATCACATACCTCATATACAGTCATTTCTTTACGTAGTTGATCCTCAACAGAAGCCACAGATCTCTCTGCCTCCTCGTCACCAGCTAGAAGCTCCTCGCAGTTTCCAGTATTACCACTGTTTTTGCCAGCTTCAATCATGCCATCCACTAGGGTAAATACATGGTCACTAGGATCTGTTCCTAGTGATTCAGTAAGAACACCCTGGATACAAGATTTAGTGAGGATAATAACTTTGTTAATGGACTTCATTTTCCAATCATTCCCGTATTGATTACCAAACAATGCCAAATTTCTACCTACTAGAAACTTTTAGCTCCTACTTGCGAGGGAAAATACCAAGAAATTTGTATCAACAACAAATCAAAACAATGCAGAATATGTACTTCGAACTTGAGAACTAATAACTAAAACGCTAGTAACTGAGAAGGAAGATTTCATCAACTTCCCAATAACGTTCCAAACCACAACTACAGAGGTAAATTTACCGTATTACTTATATCTTGAAAGGCAAATACATTTTTGCATTACAATAGAATAACACATTGAAGATCAAGGGGCTGCCTCAAGCTATTACGTGGCAAAAGGAAATTTCATTATTTTGAACCGGGACTATTTTTTTTATATGGAAGAACATGAATTAGTTAAACATACCTTACTTATCCAAAAGCTTATCCTCCTGTTGAGCACATCAACAGGGATCCCAGTAGCAGCAGCAAGATTCTTAGAGGTCCAACTGAAAGTGGAAAACAAACATACCATTTTCACATGAACAATAAGATGCAAAGTGTTTGTGATTGTTGAAAGTACCTCGTTTGGTCTTGAAATTGCATTATAATTGCTGCATGCACAGGAGCAACTGTAAATTGCATTGCCTTATCCTCGAATTGCAACTCCAACTACAATAGTTTCATTAATTAAAAGCATAAATGTTAGTTATGTCATATTGGTAATGCAATAAGAATAATTGATACTAAAAAGGGCATTCATTGGCATTCACAAATTACACTTTGAAAGACCTAACCTTGACTGTTCCAAGATTTTTCTTCCAAATTAGCTTTCGAGGAGTCTTGATTTGATGAAACCTTCTTGCATAATCAGAGAGCAGCTGATCAACAGATTCAGGAATGATAAGTGCCTCATCCTGAAAATTTCCAGAACATTTATGAAAAAGTGACCACGATAATGAGAAACACTAGATTACTTCAAAAAAAGAGAAAGGATTTTGATCAGTAACATAAGCACGGGCAACAAGGAAACTACAAGTTTGTTCGACATCAACATATTCTATATCTGCTGTGCCTTCTTAGGACAAACACTGTCCTGAACAAGTTTCTCTTGCATATTTTATACAAAATCATTTATTTCCCCTTTCAGGTAGATTGTCAATTTATGAACTCTTCATAGACGTGGTCCATATGAAAATCAAAAGTGAATTGAAAAAGAAAAGAGAGAAAAATATGAAACTAAAGGTGGCATGATAAATTACATGTTAAGAAAATATATTGAAGTTATTCAACTCTCTCAATTTCTTTTGGTATAATTGATTCCCTCAGCTCTGTTTGATTGGTGGCTCTTCTTTACACATTTTGCTTTTCTCGATAGAAAGTGAAAATAAAATAAATTTGAATTGAATTTGAATATATGGGACCAATAGAAAAAAGTAAAAGCATCAATCAAATGGATCCCTAACTATCATGTATTAGCCCTTCCTTTGATCAAATAATTTCTTTGCCAAAAAGGCACTTTGGCTTTGGTAAATAATAAACTAAAAGCTGAAAGGAGAAAGAGGAATGGGAAAAAAGAATATCTAAAATGCTATTTTGAGATGTTTTGAACCTCTTCCTATCATTAACAACAACGGAAAAAGGTAAATTTTAATAATTTAACATAGAAAAGAAACAGTATCAGTGAAACGCATGCCTGGATTGGAGGCCAGAAATTTGAAGATATGATTGTAGCATCAAGATTATCCAAAGAAATCCCAGTCTCTGCTGCCACTGGATCTTGGAGTTCCAACAAATGTTAAACAGATTAGGTTAGAAGAAGGTAGAATTAGATCCAGCTATCCATATATAAAAGTTATACAAAACCAGGGAATACCTATTTGAGATGTTTTACTAATGGTTGCTTTAATGTTGGTATTTGTCCTCTTGGAATCAATCAAATCATTAAGCATGATTTCACACTTCTGCATGCTACTCTCTCCAAAATGTATCTGGGAAAAACAAGAATATACAAACAAGCAAGTTTCAGAAGAGATACTTAAGGGAGGAAAAAAGAACAGAATGAGTCTAATAACAAAATAGAGGCAACATACCTTGAGGAGTTCTAAAGTCCGTATCTCTAAGTCAATGTCATAATCTGACTTGTTCAGAAGTTTTTCAGCAAGCATAACACGATATTCATTAACAAGTTGGTCCTTTGAACCAATTATGCCGACAATCATTCCAAGTATGTCAACCTTCCTTCTATTTCGGCTACCTTTTAAAGGGTCAGCCTCAACAGGGTCGGGCTCCCAGCTGAGCAAGAAATAACTCACAGAGATGCAGGTCATTATGACAATTTTGATTGTGTAGTTTATATACATGTAAACTACCATTGTCAATAACAGCTATAGCAGTATACATACCGTTGTGCATCAATCCAAGCCTGTTTGTCATCCGTATTAAAATCATCATCAATTGCAACATTTTCTTGATTTTCTTCATCTCTATTTAATTCCTCAAGAAGGCTATCCCCACTGTTTCCAGATCCATTTGGATTACCACTACTGCCATCTGTAAGCATGGTCACAATGCACTTTATGGTGTCTTTTCTTCCCCTCAAGTAGTCCCTTATTGGTTCACCAACAGCTTCAAGAAAAACACCAGCTGGATCTATGGTCCTGAGTGCTTTGATTGTTGAAACATATTGATGCAATATGTCATTGGTTGAGGCACCCGCAGTAAGTAAGCGGAATCTTAGTGCAGAAATAAAGGATTCAACCAGCTTAGAATGCTGTCCAGTATATTCAAGACACTGTTTTAAGTCTTCAATTGCAGGAGAACTGTAGTAGTCAGAAAGAATTTAAACGATGAGGAATTTCCATGAATAGTTTCTATCGCACCACCAACTTCCATTCAAGCAATGAACACATGCACACACAAACAAAAATAAAAAAGCAGTACTACAGAATATAATTAAGTCCCATCCGTCTTCTTTTGCCCAAACTCAGAGAGAGGAGAAAGACCGAGAGATGATAACTTTCTTGGAAAGAGAATTCTTCAAACTCACAGAGGTTCACCTAAAAAGAAGAGAGAGAGAGAGAGAGAGAGAGAGCTGCAGGAATAATGAAATTTTTGAATGGGAAAAGAGTTACCTCTCAGGGTAGTCCACAATAATCTCAAATAGTTTGGCTATCCTTAAATCTTGCAATGTTTCATAAGCAAAATACTCTAGCCGCAATTTCCATCGAATGAGTCCTTCTGACGGAGTATTTGTTCCAGAATAGCATGAAGATGGTTGTGAAGCCAGAGGTGATTTGATACCTGATGAATGTTGGTCAAAACTAATAGAATCACCAAGATAAGCAAGCAATGCGTTCAAGAATTGCAGAGGAACGACCTGTACAATATTCTCCAAATGTAAGGAACAAGCACTCAAGTAACTTAACCATAGGGAAAAAAAACAGCAAGTTAATAAAACCTGAAATAACATGAAACCTGGAAAGAGATACTTTTATTTTACCAAAATTAACGGCAAGATTAGCAAGACATCCATGAATTGATTTCTTAAAGTTGCTTTCAATGAAAAGGAAAAATGTGAAGGATTTACAAACACCAAAACCAACCTGTATCCAACCCTTAATGGAAGCCAAAACAGAACTCCGGTAATCATCACCAGCCAGATTATGTACTTTAGCCTGTATGCAAACAAGGAAAGAATGTTGCTAAAATAAGGTAAATTTATTAAGCCTAAAACATGATAAGCAATGTAAGCCAGAGGTAATATTTTCTAAAGGAGAATCATTAAAGGAAACAAAAAGCACAAAGTCCAATACAAAATTGAATAGAAAAAGATCAGATAACTATGTTGAGTTCAATTACATAAGGTGTGCATACATATTTTATGATAAATAACAAGCCCACCTTCAGAAGCATGAAAATAGCAGAAGCATAGGCATCTTCAGTCATTGATGTGAAACCAAGATTTCTAAGATCACGAACAACCTTCCCAATGTTCCTCACCAACTTACTGTTCTCTGAAAACTTGTCTTGGGAATAGCACTCATCAATTTCCATTTCACCAGTTCTATACTTGTTCTTTTCATCAAAATCCATCTCATCTCTATCTCGATGCTCATTTTCCTCATTTAATTCTCCATCCATTATGGTACTTAACTCCTCAAGCCTTCCCTTAAAATAAAAGTGAAGCACCTCTAACAACATCAATGAAATTATCAGCTAATAATCAAATAATAAAACCCCAGTAATGCACAACGAAAGAACTGACCTTTTTTTCAATAAAAAGCTAGTAATTTCATACCGGGAAAATGTCGAGGTAGGTTGGCCATAAGTATGGAGGAAACAATTAATTGATACTTTGAGAAAAGATAGACTTTTCCCACATCAAAGTCGGGCTTTCCATCAGTCAAATTATCCATATAGGACTGTAGTGCATGAACTAACATTAACAAGCATTTCTCTTGATTTTCTTTTTCTAAACAAATCTCCTCCAAAGCATTACAAAGCACTCTTTGAATCTCATCCTCATCAATCTTCTCTAAATCTTCTTCAATTTTGCTATAATCCTCAAAATAGCGCCAAAATCTCGACGCCCCATTTTTCTCAAACGCTTCCTATAATTTAGAAAAAAAAATGAAATCAAGAAAATTTAATTTCGAAAGAGACTGCAATGGCTTAACCGATTATTACCTCTAGTAATCTAAGGAAGTAGTCCCGAGAGAGAATATGGAGGCCGTGTTTGCAGAGAGTGTGAACATGAGAAACGAAGTCATGTTCGAGGGAGAGATCGCCGGAGATTTTGAGGAGAGAATTAGCGGCGGTGCAGAAACCGTCGTAGCTTTGGAGGATTTCTTGGACGGAGTCGTTGTCGAGACTGATCAAAATCCCTAGATTGCACACTGGAGAAGAAGTTAATGACTCCATTGACAAGAAAATAACACAAATCCTCTCCTTGCTTTGAAAAACCCTAACTTAGGTCTCACTACTTCAGCTTAGAATTGAACTGTGGAATTTTTTAGTTCCATTTTTTCGATTTCTTCTTTACCGCCACTGCCATGAATCCCTTTTGCTCAATTTCCACCTAAACGACGCATGACATGTGTCGTTTCACTTATTTCAAAAGCCATTTTTTGGTCTATTTTAAATTTTAGTCCCTCTATGACGTTATTTTTTTTCTAACAACTTTCTTATAGTCAAGTTGTGAAGGCGGAACATGGTTAGTACCTGGATTCCTAAAATTTTTGAAATTTTTAATTATTCCCTCATGATTTTTAGAAATTTTCATTAGACCTCTTAAAGTTTTAAAATTTTGGATTAGGCCTCTTTAAAAATTTTAGAACTTCTATTAAGCCCTCAAATTTTTTAAAATTTAATTAGATTTTTCAGAAAATTTAAAAATTCTAATTAAGCCTTTAATTTGTTAAAAATTTTAATTAAAACCTAAATTTTTTTGAAAATTAATTTAAATTCTCTCAAAACTTAATGGTGAAATCTGTCACTGTTCAAATAACATTCAATTTTGGGGCATTTTTTCAGCGGCAATAATTAATTTAGACATACTAAAAAGATTATAGAAGTAGACGTGAGATTAGGTCAACTTAAAATTAAGGATGAAATCTAAATTTTATTATGATAAGAGGGACTAAAACCAGAATAACATTTTTTAACTTATTTATTTCAAAACTAGCTTAGAGTGATAGATATTATAGGGCGAGACAAAAAGTAAGGTAAAGGCAAAAAGTAAGCTAAAGGCAGTCTACGGCGGATTCAAAACCACCATTAGCTTAGGTCTCTCTCAAAGTCTCAAACATCAAATGAAGGCAAATGTCCATGGACATAAAGAAACCAGAACCCGAACCGGAATTAAGATCTTGTTGACGTCACTATCGGCTATGGTGGCGGGAACTTCCACCTTTCCCATAGACTTAACCAAGACAAGGCTCCAGCTTCACGGCGAGTCTCAACCTCTCTCCTCCTCCACGCGCCGTCCCACCAATTCGTTCCGTGTCGCCGCCGGTATCGTCCGTGACCAAGGCGTTTCAGGGCTGTATAAAGGTCTCTCCCCGGCTATTATTAGGCATCTGTTCTACACTCCCATTCGGATCGTCAGTTACGAGAATTTAAGGAATTTGGTGAGCGCAGATGGCTCTCTTTCTCTGTCTTCTAAAGCGCTTGTAGGTGGCATTTCCGGCGCTATTGCTCAGGTTTGCCTTCAAATACTGAATCAAAATCATGGAGATTAATTTGCTTTCTTGAAATTGCCAAAAAAATGAATTGGGATTATTACTTTTTCTTAAATATGTAAAAGGTTCCAGTAGCTCTGTTATGCTGAAATTTTAGATTTAATCCCACTACTTATAATAAATCGATGACATGAAAATTTTTTCTGATATTTGATCTCACCGTTATGGTCACTTAAAAATTCAGTCCATTATATTCAACCAGTAAAAAAATTATATTTCAGCCTAATGTTTTAGGTTGCTTTTTGAGAACAATTTATTTCATAGCAATTAACAGTGTTAGCCATCCAGCTATTGCTTATGCACTTACATTTTTGACAAGATTGATTATTGTAAGTATTGATTTGGAATGTAATAGTATTAGCAGTACAGTTTGTGGCAAGTCCAGCTGATCTTGTTAAGGTGAGGATGCAAGCGGATGGCCGTTTGATAAACAAGGGTCTTCAACCACGATACAAAGGACTCTTTGATGCTTTTAACAAAATTGTAGCCATGGAAGGTCTTGGAGGTCTTTGGAAAGGGGTTTTGCCAAATGTTCAGAGGGCGTTCTTAGTGAACATGGGTGAAGTAGCCTGTTATGATCATGCAAAACGTTTTGTTATAAATAATCAGATATCTGATGATAACATCTATGCACACACATTGGCATCGATCATGTCAGGTCTCTCTGCTACAATGCTGAGTTGTCCGGTTGATGTTGTGAAGACAAGAATGATGAATCAAGCGGCTAGTAAGGAAGGGAATGTTTTGTACAAGAGCTCATATGATTGTTTGGTGAAGACGGTGAAAATCGAAGGTTTAACAGCATTGTGGAAAGGTTTCTTTCCTACATGGGCAAGGCTTGGTCCTTGGCAATTCTTTTTCTGGGTATCTTACGAGAAGTTCCGACAAATTTCGGGGCTTTCTTCCTTCTGACTAATGGACCTGATCAGGCTTCAGATGCCAACATACTTACGGGATAGTTTCAGATGTTATTACCGGTTTCTTGTTCCAGGGGCAATAACTTGAATACCAGCATTGGGCAGAAGATGTTCTGCTTTGATGGTCTGCTTCCTATGTAGTGTTTTTTTATGGCATTTTTCCCATATAAGGTTAACCTTGTTGTGATTTGCAGTCCCTTGGCGGTAAATGCGAGATCGGTTGTGCTTCTTGTGCATGTTGTGGCCTGTTCAAGTTTGTAAGTACGGTATGTAGGACGAATAAAAAATGGTATTTTCGATGAATTGATTCAAAACTTTACATGAAACTATAAGATCATATAAGAAAAAACTAATTTTACATCTGTATAAGCTAATCAATCCTCTTAAGTATAATGTTTATGCTGAGAAGTATGAAATGCAGGTCTATTATTTTATGTATAACATATATATACATGATGGTATGAGTTAGTTTTATATTAATTTTTTTATTCAATTCTACTGCCAAACTCTACACCAGTAGAGCAATAAGACGATAAGAATTAGATCTTAGGCTAAATGGGCCTAACCTTTTCAAGGTTGCTTGAATAAGGATTAACACGTTCCAAAACCTTCAAATAAGGATCTAATGTTGTCAATTTTGTTGAAATAAGGGTTTATCACATGGATTACCCAAATTTGAAAAAAAAAACAAATTATACGTAAGCCAAATTTAGCATACACAGATATAGATACTTAAAAGCTAATATAAAATCCCATATTTATTCATCAGCTCTAAAAGAATTTTCTAAGTTTCATAGATAAACCCTAAAGAGAATTTGAAAGTAAAAAAAGGTACTAAAAGATTTCCTTACTGTTATCCTAACTCAAAATTGTAGAATAATTTTTGAAAATTTTGAAACTTGAAAAACTTAAGATGAACAAACAAAAATCAAATGCAAAAATCAAAATCAAAAGATTTAGAAACCTCCATGAAGATGATATCGATGTGGTTTTCTTTTAAACCAACAAAAATTTCCACAATAGATAATAATGGCAATTTATAAAGCAAAAGGAAACAATTTGTCCATGAAATATCATGGGTTATTCAATTCAACAAAGCTAATATTATGGTCTTCAATTACAAATCCCCCCCCCGAACAAAAAAAAAAAAAAAGACTGCGAGGGACTTGATAGTAGAATTTACATGAGACAGTTCTGGTGCTTAACTTTATGATGAAATTCTTCCCTCATTCTCCTGATCTCCACTTTTCTCCCCAATCTCTCTTTCTTCTTGTCTTGTTGGTGGGCGATCCAACTGTGGCCTTTATCCATGGCTTACCAAAACACAAAGGCGTGAATGCCATTGTGAAGCAAGTGCCCAATTTCACCAATTTTGCTCCTCTTACTTTAAGGTTCCAGAGATTGGGCTAAGGGACAAATTGTTGTAAAAATCACTAATGAATGCTTCCAGATGCAAAGGCAACTGGATAATCTAAGACTATTTTTGAGAAATTTCGATTCTGGACAATTTTTGGGTAGATTAAGGTTTCTTCCAAACTTGGGTTTTAGACTCAAATAAAATACAATTTCCTTTTTTAATTAAAAATAGTTTTATTTATCTTATACAAATTCCATCTAGTTTAAATCAATACATTTCATCATTAAAAAATACAAGTTTTTTCAACACCACAAATGTATCTGGGTATACATTACAAATGCCCAACTAAGGGTGAGTTTGGATGGGCGGTGCGTTTACCCGCGGTTACGGTTAGTGTAAAAACAGTGGTGGTGGTGAGATTGGATACTGTAACGTGAGATAAAAAGTAAGCTAAACGCACCGCACCGCACCCAATCGCCCATCCAAACCCACCCTAAGATTCGAAAATATTAAGCCATTATTTGAATGTTTTGAAATGATTAACCCTTATTTAAGTAACTCTCAAAAGATTAGGTATTTATATAAGCATTTAGCTTAATAAGTCTCGATCAACAATAATTTCTTGAAAAATTTTAGGTGAGATTTATTGCTTATAATTATAATTTATGTTTAAAAATATTAAATTAATTATAGAAGGAATCCAATTACATCGATATATAACTTACGTAATTTTACACTTTTTTATACTTTTTTACACAATTAATATTTTAACAATCTAACTGAATATTTCATGCTCAATTCATATAGATCATGCATGTCAAGTTTGACATAAATTAAAAAATTTTAACTATTCATTTTATGAAAAAAATTTAACCGTTAAATATATTTTAATATAGACAATGTTTTATATCAATATAATAGAGATATTGGATCGGTTAAAAATTTTATATGCATAACAAGTACAAATACCTTATAAATTCAATTGTTGAATTGTTAAAATATTAATCGTATAAAAAATTATAAAAGTATGTAAAACCACTCTAAATTTTACACGAATATAAGCAGATTCCTCCCCAATAATTATTATTTAAAAAATTCACTAAGATGAAATTGAGTAAAGACAAAAATTTTGTAGCTTAATTATTAGATTAAAAAAAAATTCCTTCTCACTCATGAAAATACACTAGAATAGGTTTATCTTTTGAATGAGTTTTAAATGAAAAAAAAAATTTTTTAATTAAATATGTTTTTGCTATCTTCAATTTTTTCTATTCAATAAAATTTTTTATTATTTTAATTATTTATAAAACTATTTTAATTTATTATTATATTAAATTGTAAATTTTCATTATATTCTAATATAACAATATCTTAAATGTAATGTATTTTTAAAGTTAATATATGTAATTTTATTTTTAATAAAAATTCATCTATTATAATTATATTTTCGTTTTTTGCCTCTCTTATTTATTTATTTTTAAACAATTTTATGAAAATATATATTAAATATTTTATACTTACTTTTAATTCGATTATATATAGATTTATAATACTTAATTTTACTTGTAGTAAACTACCAAAATAATCACTTTTATTTGTCTCATATTACATTTTAGTCACTTATGTTTGAAATGTTACGTTTTAGTCACTGAGCCGTTAATTTCCGTTAATGGTCTAATGGAAAGCTGACGTAGTACGTTAAATCATCATTTCAAATGAAAATTTTAGGTTAAATTATACAATTGGTCCATATATTTTTTCGTTTTGGGCAATTTAATTTTTTTATATTCTTTTAACTTTTTCTTCTTTCTTTTCCTTTATTTTCCATTCTCTTTTGCTTCTTTAGTTTTCTTGTCTTCTCCATTTCTCTTAACATAGCTTTTTATATATTTTCCATTTGTTAAAATATCCGTGCATATAGGTTAAGCTCTTTAGTTTGACATTTTTTGTTTCTTGCTCTTGGGGATCACATGAAGGAAGGGAGTTCAAGGGGCACAACCAGGTCTAGTTCTTGACTAGATGCAGAGGGTAAGAATTGTGGTTGATGCGGTAAGGGGCTTTGAATATTTGCACGAGAAGGTTCAACCTTTGATTATCCACAAAGATATCAGATCTAGCAATGTCCTTTTTGAAGACTTCAAAGCGAAGATTGCAGATTTTAACCTCTCAGACTAGGCTCTCGACATGGCTGCTCATCTTCATTCTACTTGTGTTTTGGGAACCTTCGGCTATCATGCACCTGAGTACACTATCTTAAGCTGCTTTATATCATTGTTCATTTCTTTTCCGAACCAACCAGTCGTTGCCAATTATTGACATAAATAATTGAAGGGAGGAAAACAATAAGAGAAGCAGAAGAGAATGGAAAATAAAGAAGAAAAAAAGGAAAGTTAAAATAACATAAAAGAAAAAAATTAAATTGCTCAAAATGAAAAAAAATATAAGGACCAACTGTATAATTTAACCTAAAATTTTTGTTTGAAATGATGATTTAATGTGCCACGTCAGCTTATCGTTACACCGTTAATGGCAATTAATGGCTCGGTGACTAAAATGTTACAGCAAGATAATGTAAGTGGCTAAAATGCAAAATTTCAAACATAAGCGACTAAAATGTAATCTGAGACAAACAAAAGTGATTATTTTCGTAGTTTATCTTTGATTTTATAGTACTTCAATAAAATAATAATTAAAATTTTAGTATTTTGTTATTAAACGTGGAGAAAATATATCTTAAGAAAACAATTAGAAGATTCATACTAAATAGTAACAGGTATAATTATCTTTTTTACTCAAATAAATCTTAAAGAGGATTTATGTGATGTTTTTTAAACCATAGGGATTTGTGGGTATTTTCATAATATAGGGAAAAAAAGTTTAGGCTGAATTACTTCTTTCCCCCTCGAACTATACCAAAAAAATTAATTTGGCCCTTTTTCGGGTTTTTTTATATTTAGCCCCATATTTTATTATCTGTCAAATTGGATGATAAAGTTAATGAAGTTGTGAATAGGATAATATATTGTGCGGCAATTCATGACATGTATTTATTGTTATTACTTTATTTTATATATCATGACATTAAATAGTAAAAAATAAAATAAATTTTAAAAAGCTTTAAAATTAATTATAGAGTAAAAAACTTAATCAGAAACAAAAGTTAATTAAAATTACTGTGGAATCATCTACAACTTAATACAGTTCATACGTTAATCAGAGTAAATTATAATAATCATTCAATATAATTTTTAATATAACATCATTTTATATTTATATATTGTATATAAAATTAATTATATTTATTCAATATAAAATTAATTGATGTATGTGTTATTCTAAATGTGTATGATTGAATCAAAATTAAAATTCCATGTATATATTTGAACCACAACAAAAGTTTTATATGTATAATTATACTAAATTAAAATTCATGTATTAAATTATACATTAAATTAAAGTTCATATATAATTTTGAAATTTATTAAAAGATGTTTTTAGAGTAGAACGGAAGCAATTGAAAAGCAAGAAAGCCTTATAAAATCTTTTACAAAATTTTTAAGAGTTTGAAATTTTTGAATCAATTGTAAAATATCATGTGTTAAGTTGAAGTTATTGTGAGTAAAGCCAAAATTATCCCAGGTAAAAATGAAAACATTATACTTGGATTATAATTATTTTCTTTAATTATTTTAATTATTAAAAGATAATTAATAAAATTTTATATTACCACTAACTAAAAATAAAATAATTAAGAGATAATTTTAAAGCATTATTTTAGTTCTAATTAATTAATTTAATAAGAGATAAATGAAAGAATTTAAATTCTTGTAAAACTGTCAATTGAAACACTTAAATTCTATAAGAAATCTTTTTATTCAAGTCATTGTCCCTATAAAAAGGGTCACCCAAGCTGCCTACAAGATTTCTACTGAATTCTTTGAAGAAGACAAAGAACTTAAAGGAATTTTGACAAATACCATACACGTTTTGAAGAAAAGTCGCTTCTTTATCTAGTTCAATCATTTTTGAAGAAAGTCAACCACCTTTTGATTCAAATTAGTCGAAGAAAGGAAGTCCAAATTTGTTTTAAGAGCAAGTCGCCACAACACTTAAAACAATTCATATCCATCTAAGACCAAATCTAAATGACCCCTAGATCGAAATCAAACCAAGGAGAAGAATGAAATGATATTTCTTTGTAAAGAAATCGAGAGATTGTAACTTTCTTTTCGAATTTATCAATAAATTTGACTCTAAATTTTCAAGTCAACTTTTGACTCGAAATTTGTGTGTAAATAACATAAATGCCACATCTGCCTTTGACATCCACATCAAGGAGTTAATGGTGACGATAATTTTTTCATCCAATGAGGGCTAAATAAAGCGAAAAAAAGTCAAATTAACCTTTTTATGGGTTAATATATGATTTGGTATTGAGTTTGACACTTTTTTCTATTGTAGTTTATGTTTTTTTGTCCAATATGGTATTTATATATTGCAAAAGATATACATTTGGTACCCACATGTAACGGCGTTAATTTTTTAATGTTTAATTCGATTTTATGAAAGTTAATTGTTAATGTTATTAGGTTTAGGTTTTTCATAATTTTGTTAATAGAATAAATTTATTGTTAATTGTGCATTTGTTTAATTTGTCAAATATAGTCTTATGGATGTAATTTTTTTGGATTTTAGAGTTGATTTGATGAGAGTTAATGTAATGTCCTAAAAATCAAAGTTGTTGATTTGTAAAATTTTAATGTAGTAACTAGTTTGGTTTAGTGGTTAAGTGACTTGTGCTCTTTGGGTATAGGTTTGAGTTTTGGTTGGAGCAGGTATGATTATTATTTTTTGTTTGTTAATAACCTTGTGAGTTGTTTTGTTAGTAGAATTTGGGTTTGATTTGAACTCTAATTAAGCTGTTAAGTAAGGATTAGTTAGTAGGGTTGCTGGGATTGGGTTGGTTAATATATAGATTTAATTATTATTTTGTTTTGTTTTAATTCTTATCTCCAAAAGAAAAATTCTCTTTCCTCTCTCACGTCTCACGTTCTTCCTATTTTTTCCTCTCTACCGTTCTTGTTTCTTCTTTTTTTTGTGTTTTAGTTATTTTCTATTTTGTTCATTCTTTTTCCTTATTGACTCCTATTTGGTCAAGAAACTATATTTGATTCTTTGGGGCTGCAAAGTTAATTTGTGTTGAGGTGTGATTCTTGCTATCGGTTGTGTAAGTGTTTTTGGAATTATTGTTTTCGATATCAAGTGTTTGTTTAATTATTATTTTAGTTAGTTTGTAGTTGGGGGAAAGTTTTGGGGTTGTGAGTGGATATTTGTTGTTGTTTAATTGAGAAATCTTTTTGGACATTAGGTGAAGATTTTGGGAATAACGGTCTTCTGGCGAGTTAGTATCTGTGAAGGCTATTATATTCGTTTCGGGTAAGTAATCGTTGTTACGTGTGAGTTAATTGTTGAATTTGGGTTAATGATGTAAGTTATGGCGGAGAAAGGTTTAGTTTTGGGTAGATTATTATTGATTTCAGTGCTTAATTATCAATTTTAGGTACTGAAAATCTTGAGGTTGCCTTCGTATCAAAATCAAACCAGGTGTGTAATGCAAAACGCAAAAAAGAAAAAAAATGGCAGAAGCCGAAAAAGTAATTTGTCGACACCACACTGTCGTGTGCCAGGCCGTGTACTAGGCCGTGTGTGACACACGGTCTAGGCTATTTGGGCCATGTGGACTACACGAGTGTGTGCGAGACCATGTGGGCCACACTAGCTCGCCATCTAAGCCGTGTGGGCCCAAAATATTAAATTTTTTCCTAGGGCCATATACATCGTTCTGATTTGTTGTAGGCCTTCCTTGGGGTTGGTATATGATCAAATAAACTGTAAAATATGAAGTAGTAAAATATGAAATTCGGTCATCTATTAGTATAAATTTTTATATCTGTTCGTATATTTGAGATGTCCTATGATAAGTAAACCTTGTAATAGGCTCTGAGTAACCCGAAAAATGCTATGCATGCATTGTATCTATTATGTTATACATGTATAACTGTATCATGTCTTATTTCCGTTTTGATCTGTATTTGCGTTTGGGATGGGTTATATTATGTGGAGGAAGTATTTATGTCAATGGTGATAACTCACCTATTACACTAGCAGCTCAGCTGCAAATATTTTGAAAGGTGTCATATCAACATTAAGTGGTGTGTAGGGTTGGATGGGTGATTCATACCCAATATGGTGTGTTGGGATAGTTGGAGATGGTGTGTAGCAGATAGGGGTAGGAAATATGTCTGTATTTGTACTGCTTTGTTATGATTTTGTTCTTGTTAAATCGATCTGATATAAATTAACTGTTTAAGTTATTTGTTACACACTGAGTTTCGAAAACTCATATTTTGTTTGACTGATATTTTTAGGTAATCCTCAGACTTAGGCGGGTCAATGTCACGGAAGCTTAGTTACAATAAATTTATTTCTTTTTTATTTATTTAAATTTAGATTAAAACATTTTTTAATATTTGGACTATTTCGGATTGTTTTGGTTTTGGGATTTTGTTTTCAATTTCTGCATGATACTGTTAAAAATGTTTTATCGAAAATGTCAGTTTCCTACAAAACAACTGATTTTTAGAAAGTAAACTTGGTTTTTCCAAAACATAACGATCTAAGAATTTTCGTTGGCAAGTAGTCATTTTTAGAAAATGTATGCAAACATCATTTTCAACTAAAAAGTTAAGTTAGATGTGTTTTCTATTAAACCAAGATTTTAAGTAATAAAAGTTTACAACATTTTTCAAAATTTATGAAAACGAGATTTACAACCGTTTTACATAACATCTCCAAATTTGGCCATAACATCTAGGCCGGGTTTGAGGTGTTACATTTAGTGATATCAGAGTCATGTTGCAAAATTCGGGCTGTGAAATTTTGGGTTCAAAATTTTGTGAAGACTGGTTTTTGGGAAAAGTTTATTTCTACATTTATTTGAAAAAAATCATTTTGTGAAATACCGAGTCTCCGGTACCGATTCTATAAGTAATTTTGACTTAAACAAATTTTAGTTTAGAAAATTTCTGAAATGATTAGAATTGTACTGTGATAATTAGAGACTGACTCTATAAATTTTTCCGATAATTTTTTGAGCATAAAATATCCGTTAATAAATACTAGAACTGATATATAAAAATTTGTAATGTAGATAATATATACAATGAGTACTCGTGGATCACGTGGATGCGGTACTTGTAGGCGCGGTGGGAGCTAAAGAGGGGCTCGAGTTGATTCGTCATTGATGGGCAATATGTCTAATTTGGATACAAGTGAAATGTCGGGTTCACATACTGCTAAGACTGGGTCACAAAGTCGCTTGGCTCAGGACGACGCATTGTCCTAACCAATGCTGAGGATTTTGGACAGGGTCGTTGGACCCCATTCTGGTTATGGGAGTCGTGGGTTGATAACTGAACGACTCTGCTTTAACGGAGCTGAATTGTTTAGAGGTGTCACTGGAGTCACTCCGATAGTGGCCGAATATTGGTTGAAGGCCACATAGAGGATTATGAATGATATCGACTGCACCTTTGAGCTAAAATTGAATGGTGCAATATCTCTGCTTCATGACGAGGCATATCAATGGTAGTTGACGATTGATGGGGGTATTCAGCGGGATCAGATTACGTGGGATTATTTTAAAAGCACCTTTTAGCGTAAATATGTGGAGGTGAGTTATGTGGATGCTCGTAGACATGAGTTTACGAGCCTTACTCAAGGGGATAAGACTGTGGCTGAGTATGAGGCCGAATTTCTAAGACTGAGAAGATATGTTCGTGGAGCAAACTTAAGATTCTAATAGCTTCACAGAGGATCAAACTTTTGTTGTATTGGTGGACAAGCGAGAATTACTAAGGAGGTTAAGCGCGTTAAGCGCGAAAATAAGGACCGTGAGAGAGGTAAGAATAAGAAGGATTCAGAGCCCTTTAGTTTTGTTCAGCAGCCTAAGAAACGAGCTAGATCTGATAGGCTTCCGAGGGTTGAGGTTCTAGTTGCTCCTACTGTGGTTCAGTCGTGGAGAAATTATGGTAGATGCCATCTGGGCGAATGTTAGAGGGGGTTAGGAGCTTGTCCGTGATATAGGTCGATGGAGCACCATATCAGGGATTGTCCATAATGATTTCATTAGGTGCCAGCTCCAGCTCCAGGTTTAGTTTAGCCTTAGTGGGCAGTTCAGCAGCCGTCTAAGGGTCGTGGTCCTATCAGGGGTGGTAACAATACGGGTAGGGGTCAGAGAGCATCAGGCAGAGGTGCTAATCAGAATGAGGGGGTTAGAGAGCATTAGGCAGAGGTGCTAATCAGAATGAGGCTAGGCAGACTGCACTGGTATATATGGCTAGATGTCGTAAGGATAGAGACACTGGAGATGTTATCTTCGGTACATTCTTCATTCATATTGCTCCGTATTTTTCTTTGATAGACATAGGATCAACACACTTTTATATAGCTAGTTCTATCTCTATGAACTTGGGTATCTCTGTTGAGAGCGCTTCTGGAGAGATTATTATGTTTAGTCCACTGGGTCAATCAGTTCGGGTTAATAGGCTTTATAGGAATCTACTGCTAAATATACAAGGGGTTGTGTTTTCGGCTAATTTGATTGAACTACCATTTGGGGAATTTAATTTAATTCTAGGAATCGAGTGACTTGTAGAACATCGAGTTAGCCAGGACTATGCTACAAAAAGGGTGGTTTTGAGATCTGATGGTGATGTGGAAGTGGTTATGATCAGCGAGCGTCGAGATTACCTTTCCAATGCGATCTTTGCTCTTATGTTCGAAAAGTTAGTTCGAAAAATGTGTGAAGTATTTTTGGCTTTTGTGCATGATTCAGCTTCTGTGGATTTATCTGTTGGGGACATTTGAACAGTTAAGGAGTTTTCAGATGTCTTTCTTAAGGAGTTGCCGAGTTTGCCTTCAGATCGAGAGGTCAAGTTTGGTATCGAGATTCTACCGAGTACAACTCCAATGTCCATTACTCTTTACCACATATCACCAAAATAACTTATGGAATTAAAGGCTCAGCTTCAAGAACTTCTTGATCGAGGGCTTATTTGTCCTAACGTGTCTTCGTGGGGGGCACCAATTCTATTTTTAAAGAAAAAATATAGGAATATGAGGATATGTATAGATTACCATCAACTGAATAAATTGATGGTAAAGAATAAGTGTCCACTTCCGAAGATCGATGACTTATTCGATCAATTTCGTGGGGCTTCTATATTTACCAAGATAGATTTTCGTACTAGATATCATCGGCTTAAGGTTAAAGAGGTCAATGTTCATAAGACTACTTTTAGGACTCGTTATGGGTACTACGAGTTCCTAGTCATGCTTTTTGGTTTGACGAAAGCTCCGGTTGCATTCATGGATCTTATGAAATGAGTTTTTCAACCATACTCGGATCAGTTCGTCGTGGTCTTCATCGACAACATTCTGGTATACTCTAAGAGTAAGGATGAACATGATAAGCATCTTAGAGTAGTTCTTCAAATATTCCGTGAGAAACAACTCTACTCTAAGTTGAGTAAGTGTGAGTTTTGGCTTAAAGAAGTTACTTTCCTGGGCCATGTGGTTTCTATTGAGGGGATCCGAGTTAATTCTAAATAAATCGAGGTTGTGCTTAAGTGGAAACAACCTAGGAATGTTTCTGAGGTTCGCAACTTCCTTAGGATAGCGAGTTACTATCGAAGGTTTATTGATGAGTTTTCATTTATTGCAGCTCCTCTCACTAAGCTATTGAGTAAGAACGCACCATTTATTTAGACTGATGAGAAGTAATCAAGTTTTGAGAAGCTCAAATCTATTTTGACTCAGACTCTTATTCTGATACAGCGTAAATCCAAGAAGGAATTTGTGGTTTACAATGATGCATCTCATGTTGGATTAGGTTGTGTTCTGATGCAAGATGGTAAGATAGTGGCTTATGTGTTTCGACAGCTTAAGTCACACGAAGGCAACTATCCCACGCAGAATCTTGAATTGGCTGTAGTTGTCTTCGCCTTAAAGATTTGGATGCACTATCAGTATAGTAAGAGGTGTATCATTTATATCGATCATAAGAACCTCAAGTATCTCCTTACTCAGAAGAAGTTAAACCTTAGACAATGTAGATGGATTGAGTTGCTAAAGGACTACGACTGTACGATTGAGTACCATCTTGGTAAGACCAATGTCGTGGCTGATGCTTTTAGTCAGAGAGCAATGTTTGATTTAAGGGTGATGTTTGCTCCCCTAAGTCTGTTTGATTATGGGAGTCTGTTAATCGAGTTACAAGTTAAGCCGACTTGGATTGATCAGATTCAGGTTAAATAGTTGAGGGATGTCTCTTTGGTTCTGCAATTCCTTCAGGTTGAGGATGGTATTACTTCTTATTTTAGGATGAACAGTGATGGGATTCTGTGTTTTTGAGGACAGGTTTATGTACCTAACGATTTTAATTTGAGGCGATCCATTCTACGGGAGCGTATAGTATCCCTTATACTATGTATCCCGGCAGAAATAAGATGTATCGTGATTTGCGTGAGTTATACTGGTGGCTGGGTTTGAAACGAGAGGTAATGAATTTCTTCTCTTGGTGTTTGACGTACCATCAAGTTAAAGCTAAGTATTAATTACCTTTGGGTTTGTTTCAACCCGTTAAGATTCTCCTATAGAAATAGGAACGAGTGACTATGGATTTCGTTACTGGGTTTCCTTTAACACCCACTAAGAAGGATTCTGTGTAGGTCATCTTGGATCGTTTGACCAAGTCTGCCAATTTCATTCTTGTCAGGATGGACTATTCCCTTCAAAAATTAGTTAAGTTATATGTTTCCGAGATCGTTAGACTTTATAGAGTTTTGGTCTCGACTATTTCTGATAGGGATCCTTGTTTCACTTCTCAATTTTGGAGGAAACTTCATGAGGCTTTGGGTTCTAGATTGGGCTTCAGTACTGCATTCCATCCTTAGACAGATGGTCAATCTGAGAGGGTGATTTAGATACTGAAAGATATGCTTTGGAGTTGTGTGATTGACTTTCGAGGTAGTTGGGAGGAGTTTCTACCGTTAGTCGAGTTCACTTATAATAATAGTTTCCAGTCTAGTATTCAAATAGCACTTTACGAGGCTCTGTATGGTCGTACGTGTCGTACTTCGTTGTGTTGAACTGAGTTGGGCGAGCGACAGATTTTGAGTTTTGAGTTGGTTTTTGAAACCGAGGATAAAGTTAGAATGATTTGGGATCCTCTTAAGGCGGCTTCTGGTAGATAGAAGTCATATTCAGATCTGAAGAATTGGGATATCAATTATTCTATGGGTGATTATTTCTTCCTTAAGGTACCATTATGAAAGAAGGTCTTTCGGTTTGGACATAAAGGTAAGTTGAGCCCTAAGTTTATTGGGCCGTATCAAGTTCTGAAACGTGTGGGACCGATCACTTATCAGTTAGATCTATCTCTGAAGTTGAATCATATTCACGGGGTGTTTCATGTTTCGATGTTGAGGTGGTATCAGTCTGACCCATCCCATATTGTTCCTATAGAGTGGATTGGGGTTAAACCATATTTAACTTTTGAGGAAAAGCCGATTCAGATTTGGATCGAGATGTCAAGGTCTTGAAGAAGAAGTCTATACCATTAGTGATGATTCTGTGGTGAAATCATGGCACTGAGGAAGCCATGTGGGAACCTGAGGATTCGATTCAGCAATAATATCCACATATGTTTGAGTTAGGTAAATTTTGAGGTCGGAATTTCTTTTAGGGGGAGAATTGTAACGCCTCAAAAATTTAAGTTGTTGATTTGTAAAATTCTGATGTAGTAATCGGTTTGGTTTAATGGTTAAGCCACTTGTGCTCTTTGGGCATGGGTTCGAGTCTCAGTTGGAGCAGCTAGGATTATTATTATTTGTTTGTTAATAACCTTGTGAGTTGTTTTGTTAGTAGAATTTGGGTTTGAGTTGAACTCTAATTAAACTGTTAAGTAAGGATTAATTAGTAGGTTGTTGGGATTGGGTTGGTTAATATATAGATTTAATTATTATTTTAATTCTTATCCCAAAAAAATTCTCTTTCCTTTTTCACATCTCACGTTCTTCCCATTGTTCCCTCTCTACCGTTATTGTTTCTTGTTTCTTTGTTTTTGTTATTTTCTATTTTGTTCATTCTTTTTCCTTGTTGACTCTTATTTGGTCATGAAACCATATTTTATTCTTTGGGGCTACAAAGTTAACCTATGCTGGGGTGTGATTCTTGTTATCGGTTACTTCTGAAAGTGTTTTTGAATTTTTTCGGTATAAGTGTTTTTTTAACTATTATTGTAGTTAGTTTGTAGTTGGGGGAAAGTTTTGGGGTTGTGAGTGGATATTTCTTGTTGTTTAATTGAGAAATATTTTTGGATATTAGGTGGAGATTTTGGGAATAACGGTCCTCCAGCGAGTTAGTATCTATAAAGGCTACTATTTTTATTTCGGGTAAGTAATCGTTGTTACGTGTGAGTTAATTATTGAATTTGGGTTAATGATGGAAGTTATAGCGAAGAAAGGTTTAGTTTTGGGAAGATTATTATTGATTTGAGTGTTTAATTTTTTATTTTAGATACTGGAAATCTTGGGGTTACCTTCGTATCAAAATCAAACCAGGTGTGTAACGCAAAACGCAAAAAAATAGTGATCGGTAAAAGCTGAAAAAGAAATATGTCGAATATCACACGGTCGTGTGGTAGGCTGTGTACTGAATCGAGCGTGACACACGATCTAGGCTATTTGGGCCATGTGGACCACACGGGCATGTCTGAGGCCATGTGAGCCCAAAATACTAAATTTTTCCCTAGGGCCATACACATCGTTCTGATCAGTTGTAGGCCTTTTGTGGGGTCGGTATATGATCAAATAAACTGTAAAATATGAAATTCGGTCATCTGTTAGTATAAATTTTTATATATGTTTGTATATTTGAGACGTCACATGATAAGTAAACCTTGTAATAGGCTCTGAGTAACTTGAAAAATGTTATGCGTGCTTTGTATCTGTTATGTTATGCATGTATAGTTGTATCATGTTTGATTTCCATTTTGATCTGTATTTGCGTCTGGGATGGGTTATATTATGTGGAGGAGGTATTTCTGTGAATGGCAGTAACTCGCCTATTACAATAGCAGCTCAGCTGCAAATATTCTAAAAAGTGTCATGCCGACACTAAATGGTATGGTTGGTTGGGTGTTTCATATCCCATATGGTGTGTTGAGATGTTGGAGATGGTATGTAGCGGATGGGGGTAGGAAATATGTTTGTATCGGTACTGCTCTGTTATGATTTTGTTTCTGTTAAATAGGTCTGATATAAATTAATTGTTTAAGTTATTTGTTACACACTGAATCTCGAAAATTCATATTCTGTTTGATTGATATTTTCAGGTAATCCTCAGGCGGGTTAGTGCCACGAAAGCTCGGTTAAAATAAATTCATTTCACTTTAATTTATTTAAATTTGGATTAAAGCGTTTTGTAATATTTGGATTATTTCGAACTATATTGGTTTTGGGATTTTGTTTTCAATTTCTACATGATACTGTTAAAAACGTTTTATCGAAAATGTCTGTTTCCCGCAAAACAAATAATTTCGAGAAAATTAACTTGATTTTTCCAAAACATAACGATCTAAGAATTTCTGCTGCAAAGTATTCATTTTTAGAAAATGTATGCAAACATCGTTTTTGACTAAAAAGTTAAGTTAGATTTGTTTTCTATTAAACTGAGGTTTTAAGTAATAAAATTTCACGATATTTTCCCAAATTTACGAAAACGGGATTTACAACCGTTTTATGTAACATCTCCAGTTTTGGCCATAACGTCCAGGCCAAGTTTGAGGTGTTAAAATTAAGTGCTAATATTATTAGTTGATTATGATTTTTCATCAAATCAATTTTATAACTCAAATTAAACACTAAAAAGTTGACATGGTTACCTTCTTGTATTAAAATGTATAACTTTTGTCAAATACAATCATATTTGAAAAAGATGTGAAACTCAAATACCAATTTATATTATTATATATTTTTATCACTCACGGGATAAAAAAATCATTCTGCCAAACATATTATTTTGCAATATATTTTCAAGAAAAATGTGTATAATTAGTTCAATTGTGAGTCTTATCTATGAATTTAATTATCTATCGCATAAATTGTGGGGAAAAAAATATTTAAAAGGAGTAAACATTTTCAAGGATTTTTTCTTATAAAAAATATTAACAAAAATTCGAATTATTCTGCCTAACACTATATAATATGAAGAAAACGTCGGTTATATTCTAAAATTTTAAAAGAAAAAAAATCTAAACATAAATCATAAAATCAACATGCATAATATATATACAGTTTCTGTTTGGTGTAAAAAATTCCTTAAATTTTTGTTTTTGTCAAAATTCCTTAAAACTTTTGGGCCCACGAAAATTAATTTCATGAAATTTACGGACGACTTGTCAATATTTGGCAGTAAAACCCACCTTTTTCGTGCAATTTACCCATATCTATATTATTATTTAGGATTAATATTTTGCCCTTTTACCTTGTTTAAAAGTTCTAATTAGTATTTGAATATTTTTTTACTTTGTTAATATTTAAACTTGTATTCCGTCACTGAAGTTGATACCTTCACGCTAACACCGTTAGTTTGTGCTAATGTGGCGTTGATGACCAATCCGATAGTGGTACATGGCAGCCCATCATAATGACACGTGGTAGACATAAATTTAAAAAGTAAAAATCTTTTAAAAAATATAATTTTTTAGACAAGTTCATGTACCAACTAGTTACTTTTGGACAAGTTCAGGGGGCAAACTACATATTAACCCTTAAAAGATTAATGTTGTTAACAAATTGGGGGCAATGTGTGTGACAAATTCCAAATTCAGGTACCAACTAGGTATTTTTAGATAAGTTCAGAGGGTAAACTACATATTAACCTTATTATTTAAGCCCTTGATTTGGTTGGTATCACGAGTCAATTGGATACCAACTCAATTAAGAAAATTACGAAAACATTAATCCATTTTTAAAATTAGTTATATTATTTGAGGATACTTTAATTTTTTTTATAGAAAGGGTAAACTACACCCAATATCACTAGGGGAGAAACTAGAATTTTTTTTAGGGAGGCCGAAATTAAATTGTAATTTTTACAATAGAAAAAATACAAATTCACCATTTTAATAGTCTATATCTTTATAATTCTTAAATGATTAAATCAAATTTTTATATTTTAGGGGGGGCCAAAGTGCAATTTTACCTTTACTGATTTAAAACTTTAAAAATTTTAAATGGCCTAAATGGAAAATTTTCCATGCCCCTGCCAGCCCCTCCTAGTTTCGCCCCTGAAGATCACTAAACTATTAGTAAGTTTACATTTTAGTCACTCAACTTCAAAAAGTTACAAAATGGTCATTGAATAATTTGAAAGTTTCCATTTAAGTCACTGAACTATTTAAAAGTTTTCATTTAAGTCATTGAGTTGTTAAGGTTTTTTTTTTTAAGTCTAGCTAGCTATTGGAATTACTTTGTAAATATGTATGGTAGTTTTTGTGTATATCTCTTTCCTTTTAATTAGAAGATTAGATGCTAAAGTTTAGGAGATAATTTTTGGTTTCTATCTTTATATTTTACCATGTATATATGTTCTTGATTTTGGGTGGAATGAGAAACAGAGAAAATTCCTACAATTCTTGTGATTTTTTTCATGATATCAGAGCAGGTTTGAACGTGTAAAGTTTTGCTAATGGCTGGTGGGAAAGGTGATTCCGGTCACAAATCCGGTGAAGGGACGATTGTGCGGAAAACGATTTCTCCGTACGATATAACCTCGCTTGATAATCCTGAACTTACAATCACTCAAGTACAATTGAAAGGGGAAAACTATGAAGAATGGGCTCGCTCTTTCCGAACGGCGTTGTGTGCTAGGAAGAAGTTCAGATTTATTGACGGATCGATTAAAAAACTAGATGATACATCAGACGACATTGAAGATTGGTGGACCATTAACTCGTTGTTAGTTTCGTGGATTCGGAATACCATTGAACCAACTCTTTGATCCACCATATCTCATGTCGAGGTGGCTAAGGATTTGTGGGATGATATCCGAGAGAGATTTTCAATGGCCAATGGTCTAAGAATCCAACAACTCAGATCTGATCTTGTAGAATGCAAGTAAAAAGGATTGACTATTGTCAATTATTTTGGAAATTGAAGCTAATATGGGATGAATTGGCAATTTTTGATCAATTGCCGACTTGTAAATGCGGGAATTGTACTTGTCAACTATCAGCCGAGTTGGAAAAGCGACTAGAAGAGGAAAAGGTTTACCACTTCCTGATGGGATTGGATGGGACATATAGCACGGTTAGATCCAACATCTTGGCTAACGATCCGTTGCCATCCTTGAGCAAGGCCTATTTGATGGTTATTCAGGAAGAACGAGTGAAGACCATATCTCGTGAGGTGGAAGATCGCCCCGATGTGATGGCTATGGCGGTGCAAAGTCGAGGCCGTGGAGAAAGTAAGGAGAAAGGGGGGTTTGTTATCATTACAAACAACCTGGACATGATATTGATAATTGTTTTGCTATTATTGGGTATCCTGAATAGTGGGGAGATCGACCCTGAGGAACTGTGAAGGGTGGAAGCCGTGGCAAGAATTTGGGCCAACGTCAATCAAACGGTCGAGGACGAGGGGGGCAGCGAGCTAATGCTGTCCAGACCCACACAGGGGGAGTATCGTCCTCAAATGCTAGCACTGATGAGACGGAAGCAAACACTGTTCCTGGGCTTAGCAATGAACAGTGGCAAGTTTTGCTCCAAGCCTGAAAGGTTATGAGATCAACTACGACTGAGAAGATGATAGGTAAGAAATTGTCTTGGATTATTGATATAGGAGCGTCAAATCATATGACGGGTAATCTGAAATTTTTACATAATATTCATGAAATTCCTAGTTGTCCTGTTGGGTTACCGGATGTGAGTGAATCTGTGGCTACTTTGGAAGGATCTGTTGCTCTTGGAGGAGATTTATTGTTGCAAAATGTTCTATTTATGCCGAATTTGACATGCAATCTTATCTCTATGTCATAACTTATGGAACATGATTCTTGCTTTATCCAGTTTACTAAAAAATAATGTGTTATATAGGATCGTACCTCGAGGATGCTGATTGGAGCAGGTGAACAAAGGGATGGACTCTACTACTTTCGGGAAATTTCAAGGATCAAGGCAATGGGGGTGACTGCCGGTAACTCGTTAGAAATGTGGCATAAGCGGTTAGGTCATCCATCTATGCAAATGACTAAACTTGTTTTGAAGGTAGATAGATGTAGTAGGGATGAGATTTTGAATAAATGTTGTGATGTGTGCTTTCGAGCAAAACAAACTAGAGAAGTTTTTCTTGTAAGTGAACATCGTGCAGTTGATATTTTTGAATTGATACATTGTGATTTATGGGGTCCTTATAACACTTTGTCTACTTGTGGCGCATCATATTTTCTGACATTAGTTGGTGATTTTTCAAGGAGTGTGTGGATTTTCTTGATCAACAATAAATCTAAAGTACCTTCAGTGTTCAAAAATTTCTTCACTATGATCAATCGACAATTTAATAAACAAGTAAAGATGGTACGAAGTGACAATGGGAAAGAATTTACTTGCATGGAGAATTATTTTATGGAACATGGTATTATTTTCCAATCTTCATGTACCAGCACTCCATAACAAAATGGGAGAGTCAAAAGAAAGCATAGGCACATTTTAAACGTTGCGCGTGCTCTTAGATTTCAAGGATCGCTTCCTATCAAGTTCTGGGGTGAGTGCATTTTGACTGTCGGTTACCTAATTAATCAAACTCCCTATTCGGGTTTAAATGGAAAGATGCCATATGAGGCTCTCTATGGTCGACAACCAGATTTTGGTCACCTAAGAATTTTTGGGTCTTTGTGTTACGCTCACTGTAAGACTAGGGATAAGTTTGCCAGCCGAAGTAGAAAATGTGTGTTCATGGGTTATCCTTATGGGAAGAAAGGTTGGCATTTATATGACTTAGAAAAAATGGAATTCTTTGTTTCTAGAGATGTCGTTTTCTTTAAAGATCAATTTCTTTTTGCTACAGCTTTTGTAAATCAGTCCATGATCGACACAATTGCACTCTCTTAAAGTGAAGGACTTGACGACGCATGGAATGAGGTAGCGGTTTCAAATGATAGCCAAGCTACTGACGTAGATGAGCAACAGGCTGAAAATGATAATGAAAGTAGCGAAAATGATACTCGAAGTGGTGAGGAAGAGTTGGGACGTGGACGACGTTTAAAGCAGTCCTTAGTCCGATTGCGGGACTTTGTCATACACACCATTCAGAGAAAAAGTCCATCCCTAAAATTCTTCCCTCCACGACATTCGCAAGGTAAGCCCTATCCTATAGCGCATTATGTGAACTGTGATAAATTTTCTGTACAACATCAGAATTTTCTTGCAGCCATTACCGCAGAACGAGAGCCAAAATCTTATTGTAAAGCTACTAGAAGTAAAGAATGGCGTGATGCCATGTCTAGTGAAATCGAGGCTTTAGAAAAGTAAGGAACTTGGGAGATTGAGGATCTTCCGAAAGGGAAAAAGGCACTCGGATGCAAATGGGTATATAAAATAAAACATCACTCTGATGGCTCCGTTTAATGATTCAAAGCTCATCTTGTGATTCTTGGTAATCATCAAGTGGTTGGAATTTACTACACCGACACATTTGCACCGGTTGCAAAGATGGTTACTGTTCGAGTTTTTCTTGCTATTGCAGCAGCCAAGCAATAAGAATTACATCAAATGGATGTGCATAATACTTTTCTACAGGGGGATCTTCAGGAGGAAGTTTATATGACGATACCACCCGGATTTCGAGTAACACAACCGAGAAAAGTGTGTAAGCTTCAAAAATCTCTTTATAGGCTCAAGCAAGTGCCAAGATGCTGGTTTGCCAAGCTTTCGACAGCCTTAAAAGATTATGGATTCAAACAATCACATTCAGATTACTCTCTTTTTACCTTGCAACGAGATACATCTCAAGTCAATTTTCTCGTTTATGTTGATGATTTGATTATCTTAGGTAATAATCATGAAGCTATTGAGTCTTTTAAATCTTATCTCAGTGATTGTTTTCATATGAAGGATTTGGGACCCTTAAAATATTTTCTTGGGGTGAAAGTTGCACGCTCTCCAGAGGGGATTGTTTTGAATCAACGTAAATACATTCTTGACATCATCTTGGAAGTTGGACTTTTAGGAGCCAAACCAGCAAGTATTCCTATTGAGCAGAATCATAAGTTAGCTCTTGCTACAAGTTCTTTTTTAAATAATCCGGAACCGTATCGTCGTTTGGTTGGACGACTTATTTATTTATGCTTCACAAGACCGGAGCTTGCATACAGTGTTCATATTTTATTTCAATTCATGCAACAACCACGCATTGATCATTGGAATGCAGCGCTTTCAGTTGTTCGTTTCTTGAAAGGAACTCTTAGTCAATGAGTGTTTTTGAGTAGCAAAAGTGATCTGCGGTTGTACGGTTGGTGTGATGCGAATTGAGCCGGTTATCCGTTGACAAGATGATCACTCACAGGATGGTTGATTTTCTTGGGCACTTCTCCGGTATCTTGGAAGACAAAAAAATAACACACGGTGTCTCGATCCTCTGCCGAAGCCGAATATCGATCCATGGCTATGACCACATGTGAGCTCAAGTGGTTAAAGGGATTATATGGTAGTCTTGGAGTCTCTCATCCGCACTCAATAATGCTTGTTTGTGATAGTCAAGCTACTCTTCATATATCTCACAATCCGGTCTTTCATGAGCCCACCAAACATATCGAGGTGGATTGTCATTTTGTTCGGGATGAAATTCTCCAAGGCAATGTGAAACCTACCTATGTTCCAACAACGTCATAGCTTGCGGATATATTTACCAAGGTCTTGGTCAGGCATCATTTCGTTCTCTCCTTTGCAAGTTGGGCATCCATGATCTTCATGCTCCAACTTGAGGGGGGTATTGGAATTATTCTGTAAATATGTATGGTAGTTTTTGTGTATATCTCTTTCCTTTTAATTAGGAGATTAGATGCTAAAGTTTAGGAGATAATTTTTTGTTTCTATCTTTATATTTTACCGTGTACATATGTTCTTGATTTTGGGTGGAATGAGAAACAAAGAAAATTCCCACAATTCTTGTGATTTTTTTTACTAGCGAGTTCCAATCAACGAACTAAAAATTGGTACGGTGTATCGATACCCATTAAAAATAAAAGAACATACCTCAAACTAAGTCAATCTAACAGTCAATGTTAGAGATAAGAGAAGGAAGTTGTTTGGATTTTAGTTCACAGATTCGTGATGTTCAAAGTTGCTTCATGAAAAAAAATTGAATTGTAGAAGATAATAGAAATGAAAGCTTTCTATTGGTGCAGGTAGTGCAAACAAAGAAGACCATATAGCAACGATTTTAATAGCTCAACGACTTAAATAAAACTTTTGAATACTTCAATAACCAATTTATAACTTTTTTTTTAAGTTGAACAACCAAAATGGAAACTTTTTTAGTAAATGACCTTGGATGTAGTTCACCCTAAAAAATGCATATGGCAGAATTTGAACTTGTACCATTTGCATTAATAAAACTTTATTTTTACCACTCAATTAAAGCTTTATTTTATATATTTTAATTTTATTACGCATATTTTATTACCTCCATCAATTGTATATTTATATTATTATTTAAGCTCCTGATTGAGTTGGTGTCATGAATCAACCGTGCACCAACTCAGTTAGGAAAATTACAAAAATATCATTTCGTATTTAAAATAAGTAATATTATTCAAGTGTACTTTAATCTTTTTATTAAAAAAATGCATATAAAAAGATTTGAACCCACACCAATTGCATTGGTAAAACTTTAAATTTACCACTCAACCAAAACTTTATTTTAAAACTTTTAAACATTTAATTTTATTATGCGCATTTTAATCTATTTTTTTTATTTTAACACCATACATATTTCATGTGTTATTATTAATTAATTTCAAACCATACATTTCATTATTTATTGTATGTTATTTTTAAACACAAATTTACATTCTAAATACATGGTTTTCATATGCCTACGCGTGTTATAGAGTTTCTAGTATTAATAATATTGTTAATTGAATTGGTATCATGAATTAACTCGACACCAAATCATGGTTGATGACAACACCTTGATCAATGATTGTATTCATTTAATATTTTTAATTTGATTTATTTATGTGCTTAAAATTCGTTTTACTCACAATTTAATCTATTTTTTTTCATTTTAACAACATACATATTTCATGTGCTATTATTAATTAGTTTTAGACCATAAGTTTCATTATTTATTGTATTTTATTTTTAACACATATTTGTGTTCTAAATATGTGGTTTCCACACATATACACAATTGATAGATATTCTTATAAATAATGCTGTTGATTGAGTTGGTGTCACTAAATTAACTTAAAACAAACTAAGGATTGATGACAACACCATGATAAACAATTATATTCATTAAGTATTCTAAATCTAACGTATTTATATTTTTAAATTTTGTTTTACTCACAATTTAATATTTTATTTTAGTAACGTACATATTTCATGTGTTATTGTTAATTATTTCAACTAATATGTTTTATTATTTATTATATTTTATTTTTAAACATATTTCTATATTCTAAATATATAATTTCTAAATACATACACATATAATAGAATTTCTACTTTTATTAAAAGCTTTTATTTTCTTTTTAAAAAAATCCATTTCACTGCACGAGGGAATTAGACAAACTGCACAAGAATTGATTGTGTTCATTAAGGCCTACCTATCTGAGTTGAAGGCCATCAACCAAGTTAAAACACAAGTTTGTTCGTAGAAAAAGGAGGGTTGGGTGCCGCCTGATTCAGACAATGTGAAATTTAACTTTGATGTTGTCTTTAATCTTGTTGCAAAGAACTCAATTTCAGGGGTTATAATTAGGAATTTTGAGGGATCGATTATGGCTGCATGTATCTATCTGCATTCTGGGGTTGCTGATGCCTTCATTGCTGAAGCACGGATGTGTGAGCAGGCCATTAATTTTGCGATGGAGCTAGGGTTCAAGAAAACAAAAATAGAAGGGGATTCTTTGACAGTAATTAGGGGGTTTTGAAAGAGTTACCTTCCATTTTGCTTGTAGAAAGGCTAACGGTGTTGCGTATGCTTTGGATCTTGAAGGGCGTCAATCAGACGGGCCGAGATATTGGGTGGAAGAAGCCCTACATGTGGTGGAAAAGGTGGTTGAGATAGATCGTCAGTGCTGGTTTTCTTGGAGTTAAATGGCGTTGAACAGCTTTGGGGGTGGGAGTCTCTCATCATCTTTTTAACTCCTAGTGATTCTCAAAGCTTTGCTCTCCTTTCAGTTTTGTTGGAATATGTGGGTGATGTCGTCCTAAGGTGGTGCCGAAGGAGAGGCATTTATGGGTTTTCATCGGAGTTGAGGGAAGAAGAAGAGGTACAGCTAGGTTTTGCGTGGTTTTTTTTTACTATTTCTCTGTCGATTGGTTTGCTGGTTTTCTTCACTTTAATCTATTGGTTTTATTTTTCCTTTTGCTTGTTTCTAGTCATTTATTTTGGTAGTGGGTTGTGGGGGCCTGAGACTTGAGGGGAATGGAACATTTATGACACATTTTACTCTTAGTTCAAGGGACAAGATTGTATACGGTGTAAGAAAAAGAAATGACCACTAGTGGTGCATTGGTTCTGCACATGGAGACATTATTTGCTGGTTCCAGGTTTGTAGTATTTACCCAGAAAAAGTTGTCTCCCAAATAGGCTTGTTGGCAGGTTTTTCTAGCAGAGTTTGATTTTAGCATGGAATATAAACCGGGAAGTGCCAACACTGTGGCTGATGCATTTAGCCGAAAGATGAAGTTTACAGTATTCAACCACCCTGATAGCTCCCTTTTGGAACGCATTCGAGAGGGATTGTCCCATGATCCCACAGCAAAAAATTTGATGAGCCAACCAAGGAGGGGAAAACGAGGAGATTTTGGCTTGAAGGAGAGTTATTGTACACTTAGGGGCATTGCCTTTATGTGCCTCAATACGGGAAATTATGCAAAAAAGTCATGAAGGAGTGTCATAACTCGAGATCAGTTGGCCATCCAGGTGTGCACCACAGTTTAGCCCTTTTGGAGGATCATTACTATTAGCCTCACATGGGTGATGATGTGGAGACCTACATGGAAACTTGTTTAGCATGCCAACAAGACTAGGTAGAGTTAAAGACTCTAGTCAGATTGCTACAACCTTTGCGCATTCCAGAACGACCATGGGAGAACGTATCCATGGACCTTATTGTGGGTTTGCAAGCATTTTTGTTGTGGTGGACAATTTTTCCAAATTTGGAACGTTTATTCTAGCAACCAAGGAGTACCCTACTGAGGAGGTAGCTCGTTTGTTCCTTAGACATGTGGTGAAATATTAGGGAGTGCCACCATTTATCATTAGCGATCGAGATGGGCGGTTGACGGGCCTGTTCTAGACAGAGTTGTTCAAGCTGATAGGCTAAGACTTGAATATTTACACTAGCATGCTTTTATAAACTGATGGGCAAACCGAACGAGTGAATGCATTATTGGAGACATACCTTCGACACTATATGAGTGCCACCTAGAGGGACTGGCCAAAGTTGTTGGATGTGGCCCAATTTTCTTACAATTTGTAGTAAAGTGGGGCCACAAATTAAAGTCTATTTGAGATAGTGAAGGGCCAACAACCACTCACACCCAACGCTGTTGCGACTCGTTATGGAGGACCAAATCTAGCAGCTTATAGATTTGCAAAGGAGTGGCAAGAGTAGAAAGACTTGGCTAGAGATTGCCTACACAAGGCAAGTAAGCGCAATAAGATGTGGAATTTCAGGTTGACGATTCTATTCTTGCAAAATTACATTTGATTTTGCGTCACAATGGTTTGCACAAGGGGCTTGTGCGACAATATGAAGGACCTTTCCGAGTGGTGAAAAGAGTAGGCAAGGTGGGTTACAAACTTGAGTTGCTATAAAAACTCAAGCTCCATTCAGTGTTCCATGTTAGTATGCTTAAGCCATTCTATGAGGATCAAGAGGATTCAGATCGAGGCAAGTTCGAACGAGTGCCAATAGGGGTAAAGGTCTCCTATGATTGGACCGTGTGACCAGATGGAAGTATTATTGACCGAGTCATGAGTACTTAGTACAATGGAAGGGACTTCTCGATAGTGAAGTAAGTTTGGAACCTACTGAGGCCTTATGGCAGTTCCAAGCCAAGATAAACCAGTTTAATTTAGAGGACACAATGAGGGTGTCGCTATAACATGCGGGGGAGAATGTCATGGGTTGCACATGGGAGCCCGCAACCATGACACACTTGAGTGATCCATCATATTCAAAGTAGGTCATTTGCCCTTCACGGATTGACCTGTTGCTTGGAGAGATTGAAGGCCCATCTGCAAAGCATGGAAAATATGGAATGTAATCTTCTAAGATATGTAATCTTAGATATGATATGTAATCTTAGAAGATATGATTCTTGAGTCTTAGAGATTTGATTTTGTAGATAGCTTTTAATATTAGTTTTTGATGTACAAGTAATAAAAATTAAGTTGGATATAAGACAACGAGATAAAAAGCTTTATCAAGACAAAGCCTTTTTTAAAAATAAATAAAGAAGACAACTTTTAATAAATTAAGTTCAAATGAAGGACAGTGAATTTGTTGACCAATATTAAACAAAGCTTTAATGGCTAATAAACTTAAAATCCGAGTTGGGAAAATCTGAATAAAGAAAAAATGAATTAATTATCCAAATTTCCACTGTTTTATTCATAAAGCAAAAGCAGCAACATGACAATAATGTTGTAATATAGTTTTAATATTCTATATTATCAAAATATCGTAATTAAGTGGGACTATATTGACATTTTCTAACAGAGATTGCCGGTGGATCAATGTGTAATACTGCTTGCATTAATTGATTTCAGGGGATAGATGAGAGAACATATATGATAATGACAATATATGCATACCTTTAAATATTCCATTAATGCACCTTATGATACTTAAAGTCCCTCCAGTAGATTGTTTCATCCCAAGTCACCAGAAATTTTAAGCACATGCACTTTTTTTTTATGGAAACTCTTTTTTTTCCCTTTATTTTGAAAATTGATATGAATAGTATTACAAAATTGAGAAAAAAAGGTTAAAAGGCATCTAGTACAACGGTACAAATAAGTCCAAAACTAATTATACAATAGAGATTCAAGATGGTTGCTTATCCCAAAACTAGGTCATATCCATCGAATATGGCAAAGGTGAATTGTTGGCAGCAAAGTTTCAAGATATCAAATTCTACGTAAAATGGTGTTAGCCTCCAATATCAAAAGCTCTTGTTAAAATTGTAAACGGAAAAATATATATTTTTCTATGTAATTTATCATCTTTTTATTTAAATTTTTTATTAAAATTGAGTAATTGTTTAATAAATTAATGAAACATGTGAAAATATGAAATTAGGACCTAGAAATTATTAAAATGTGATTTTATGCTTTATTATATAGTTTTCATGCAATAAATGGCTTATTTTATATTAATTTAAATATATTATATTTTTTAAGACATAAAGTGGGTCATGCATGATTAAATTAAATAATAAAATATAAAATTATATTTTATAATTCATTTTAAAATATTTTATTAATAATTTGAGTTCTAATTAATTAATTAAATTGGATAATTTTAATTCTTTGGTCCTCTAACTTGTTGATTTATTTTGGACAGGTCTAATAGCTTTGCTAGATTACAAAACCGTCCAAATTGGAGACCAAGTCAACCCAAAATTTGGCTGCACGTGGCTGTCTATTTAAACCATTCTTTGGTTTAATTGCACAAGGTCCTTGAAGAGTTGAGAAAATTAGAGATTTTCCTGAAGATTTGCACTTGACCGAGTCTCAGTCCTGAGTTGTTGTGGCACTCAAATTGACCAAAAATCAAGGAAAAATCAACTTAACTTGCTTAATTTATGGCCTGCCACCCATGGAAGATTCTTCAAAAGATGAAAACTCCTATTTTTAATAAACTATCCCCCTTTCCTCACCTATAAATAAGACCCTCTATCTCTCAAGCATCATTCTCTCTTTTCTCCAAACTCTCTTAGCTCTTTTCATTCCCACTTCTAGCATCACCTCTTCACAGAGATTTTAGAAATTAATTCTCTTAAAGAACCCTTGGTCGGCCACCTTGGAGAGCCATAAGCAAAGGAGCAAAGCAAAGGAACGAAGGAGCCTCGTCAGAGCCATCAGTAAAGGAGCAAAGCAAAGGAGCTTTGATTAAATAATATTTATTTGATTCATGCTTATAATGTTTGTGCCTCAGTCGATCATGTTTTCAATCAAAATCAAGTCTGTATTTCATTCATACGTGATTGAAATGCACCTGAATTAGCTAAGCGATCCTGACCAGACGATGGCTAATAGACACATAATAGAAATGTGCATGCTCAATTTAGATCCTGGCCCGATTAAATTGTAGGTTGCATAACAACTCTGACCAAGCTCTGTTATCTGCATAATTTTTAGATTTGTGTGATTAAATTGTTTCAAACCTGACACGTTCCTATTACCTTACACGAATGCTAAGAAACCCTTAGTAAATAAGGATCAGTAAAATGCATATTTACTAAGTAAAGGATTCCAAAAGGACCTAATATGGTTTCCAAACTCATGAAAGATCGAGTTGCCATGGAATGTTTTTTCCGAATGTTATTAAGCATGTTGATAGTAAATTGAGTTTAATTAAAGTAATTGTCCTAGTTTATTTATGTTATAATTGTTGCAAATTGTGTTTAATTTTACTAAAATCTATTTCATTCATATTGCTTGCATACTTAGGATAATTTGCATTAGGGATCATTGCATTTAGTTTAATATATTTTAATCACCACTTCTCAATTATATTGTGTTTTTATTTACCAAATTGTTAATATAATTTTACAAATTAAGTGACTTAGCACAAATACAATCCCTGTGGAGACGATAACTCGATACTTACTTATTACTTGATAACGACTGTGTACACTTACACAAACCTACGCATTACAAAAACTAACATGGATAATGATAATATAAAATGATCACAAAGCAATAAGTAAAGAAAAATACAACACAGATTTTACGTGGAAACCCTTTCGAGAAAAAACCATGGGCAGAGGAGGAGAAATTCACTAATGTTGAAAATTGAATGATACAAGAGGAGTTTCGACTACATCTATTTAAAGATTGAAAAACCTTATTCTAATCAATGTCAAATAGAAATAGAATAGTTCTATACGGATTCTACTTGTGCTGCCCTCAACCTTAAGCCTTACACAGATCCTTTAGCTTTACCACTATATTATTTCTTTAACAAGGATTCGGGTCACACAAATTTAGCAATCTCCACCTTGACATGAATTCTCAACGAACAAGTTCTTCATCACTGGTGTCCACGAAACAAACTAAAAATACGAAAAAGGCAAGTGCACCTATCAATAAATAATACAACTATGGTGAGCAAAGATATCGTTCCCACGAGGATTAAAAGTACTAGTAATTACTGTATTCCTATTATCTAATCGACAAATTGAAGTGATTGAATTAAACTAAAATTAACTAAATCAATTAACTAAGAACTCAGCAAAGAATAAGTTAGGAAAATAATCGAATAATAACCAAGAAGCGAAACAATACCCAGAAAAGAATCTACCTAGATTGCATCTATCATTATCAATCTGAATTAAACAATTTATTCACTTAATAACTTGATTTGTAGAAATCCCTAAATTATGCTAATATCTCTCTTCAAGACTAAGAGCAACTGACTCCAGGTTGATTAATTTAAATTTATTTCTAATTAAAACCCCTATTATTGCATTAACTCGATTTATGGATTCCCTTATTAGATTTGACTCTAATCCGGTAGATTTATGTCATCTTATTTCTAGGATTGCATGTAACTCCTCTCAATTATGCTAGATCTACTATTAAACAGGGTCTATTCCTCCTCTGAATTAATCATATCGAACATGAATTAATAATCTAGAAATATTAAATCAAGAATTAAACACACATAATTGAGAACAATATTCAAGTGTTTATTGCGTAAAACAGAAATCAAAAGACATAATTCATCATAGGGTTCATCTCCCCTAGGTATTTAGAAAATTAGTTCATAATCAAAAATAAAAACATCTCAAAGTTAGTATAACCACAAGAAATAAAGAAAATCATAAAAACTTCAAAGAAATTAAAAGGAGAAATTCAATCTTCGTAGAAATCTACTTCAGAGTCGACTTCAATGGTGTTTTTCGAGTTGTTTTCTTCAATGTTCTCTGATAGCTCACTTTCTTCTTATTATATTTGGTAATTATAAGTCTTAAAATGCTCGAAAAACCAAAAAGTTGTATTTTTTCGTGTGTCCGGAGTGCGAATCGCGAAATCCACATGATTTGGCACATGGCCGTGTGGTCCAGCCCGTGTGGCTCTTGAAATATGCTCTAATTGTCCAATTTTTGCTCATTTTTCTCCCAAATGCTCTTCTAAGTATAGAAACATGAATTTAAAGGATTAGAAGCATAAAATTCATCATTTTTCATTGATTAATAACCTAAAAACGCATTAAGAACGAGATTAAAATGTGTTACTTTTGACACTTATTAAATATCCCCATACTTAAGCGTTTGCTTGTCCTCAAGAAAAATCCTCAACCCACAATAAAGTTATCCTTTCTCAAATTTTCATTTTCATCAATGATGTCTCAAAATAATTCGCAAACAATCATGCATTGGCAATTCAACTAAAAGGGGACTAAAAATTCAAACAATACAAACTGAAATTTTTAAAGCGCACAAAAAAAGAAGGTATCTCCCCTTATCCAAATAATTACTTTAAATTCAAAATAAAAAAGAATTGACATCCTCACTAAAGATTCACTCAAAGCACTCAATGTTTAAGGTTCAAATATTAATCTTCAATAATCAAACGAGGAATGTCATTAACATAGTTTTGCTTGAAAATCAAATCTCCACCACTATAAAATGAGATGACGCACCAATAAGAGGTCTTTAAAAGGTTGTAATGGAGCTTAGGTTAAGGGTATGAAAGACCAAAAAAGTTAGTTATAATCGAGATCGAGTTAATAAGTTATCAAACTAGAAAAATAAACAGTTGCCGAGTTAACATAAATAACATCAACAAGACTAATCAAGAATAAAAATGAGCTTTTCAACATAATATGCAACTAACGATTCAAGCTCACAAAGATATATGCGTTTTTTTTTAACTAAGAACAAGAAAAAAACATCAATTCAAGAAAAATGAAACATAGTTAGGCAACTAACCAAATCAAATCTCGACAAAAAGGGAGTCAATAAAACGAGAAAATTTCACAAAAAAACATATGGGTTATGCGTTAACATTAATGGGTTAATCGAAAAAAAATGTGTTAGGATCAATGGGGTTCACTAAGGGTTTAGAGGTTGATGGGGATAAAGCCTAAATGCCTCTATCATCTTAGTATATCAAATCAATGATGTGGTTTCGACATGCATAATCGAAGCAAGTTCTAGAATAACAAAGCAAGTTGACACACTCATAACCAATAATAAAATGAGCATGAAAGAAAATATATGCTCTATAGGCACAAAAACTCACAAAAAATTATGGTTTTGATGTCAATCTTGCAAGTTCAGAATTTCAAGATAATTCTTTAGTTCAGGGGGACAACCTAAAATATGATTTCTAAAAAATAGCTTATCATGCTCGACTCTCTCATGTCTTAAAAATTGAATCAACTAATGCACAAATATCCACAAATAAATCCAAAAAAACATTAATAAAAACTCCAAATTTTAAAACAATTCACTTTAATAGGGTATGAGAAAATTACTTAAACATAACAAATAATTTAGGGATTTTATCACAAATATAAACAATCTCCCTACACTTAAGATGTTCATTACCCTCAATGTACAAACATATATAAGCACAGAATAAGCGCAATATCAAAAGAGAGGGAGAGAATTGAAACTACCTTGAATATAGATGAAATTGCCAGAATAAAGAAAACTGGAATTGTGAGCAAAGCTAAATGTAGTGCATTTGTTTGAGCAACTAATAAGAAGATAAATACAAATAAATAAGAAGATTTAGAGGTTACAAACTCAAATAAAAACAACTATCAAAATAAGAAAAATAAAATAGAGTTCAAAAGAGAATAAAACTAGATAAGTCTACCAAATAAAAATAAAACATCCGAAAAAAATAGAAGTTCAACTGTAAATAAAATAAATAAAACAAATAAATCAAAAGTAGATCAGTGATCATCATCATGAGAAGCATCAGGATCGTGAGGCACAGGATCAGTTGGAGAAATATGAAGATGCTGACAGATTTGCTGCAAGGTCGTATCAATGCTGTCAAACTGCTAAAATCATCGCTACTTGAAATGGGTGAACTGTTCAGAAAGATCCTCAAGTGCAATAGTAGAAGCAGTGGTAGGGTGACTCAAAGGTGGAGAACGAGGTGGATCCTCATGGTGAAAAGGATCATCATCAGGAAAGTCCTCATGCTCATCCTGAGGGTCGGAATGAGATAACGAGAACGATCCACTTTGTGTTGTTGCTCGATGATCCTCATATGACTCATAACCGATAATCCCTGCGGGGTCATCTGTCCAACAAGTTTAAATGAAGATGATTGCTCTGGAGAATCAAGGAGGCCAGAATGTTATGCAAGACGAGTCACATAATGGCCCAAATAGATAGAACCCTTCCTATTATGATCAAACTGATGGAGAAACGATAGGTCAATGAAGTAGGCAAGATCAAAGGTGTGTTGCATCACCATGTTCCAAAGAAAATAAGCGTCGAATGTACCAAAGACTCCGGTGCTCTCCCTCTTAATAGTTAACATGTGTGTCAAGATAGCATGAATATATCGCAATACTGGAGGTAGGGAATTTGCCTTCGATCGAATTGGGTCATATGGTGTCGTACTAGTAGTAAGCTTTGTCTAGCATAAAGATGATGAATGATGGATGTGATGGTATAAGGTGAGGAACCCCTCGACACTCATGAACATAGAGTCCTGAGGTAGCTCCAAAGTTTGAGATGCTTAGATAACGCATCATACCACTGAGTCAGAAAGAAATAGTGCATGGCTCATCATGTCTCGACATCACATGCTGCAAAACAAATGTCGAACAAAAATCTAGTGTAAGCTCCAAGTACGTGGGCTCAACAATAGAGAAGAATCTGTCCCAAGGAGCTGTCTGTATCGGGGCGCGCTCTCTGCTGACTAGATGTACTGTCTGTAATGCCTCCCAGTCGATGCAACGTGCTAAACACAAGGGTCTTTGTCTAAGAAGGTGATATAGGTCCTCGTGAGGGCCCGGTGGAAACCGTAGGCAAGGATGGTATGCGTCAGAGCTGGGGCTCAACAAAGAGGTTGTGCCCAGAGTCTTCCGCTTTTTCGAAGTGGGGACAATGAATTTGGATTTGTTGCGTGTATTCATCATGTTGTACCTGAATGAAAATATAACAACTGAATATCATAGAAACGATAAAGTACGCATCACCAATTAATCAAGCAGAAAAGCAGATAGATCGGCAGATAATTAAAAATACATCGAGAAAAACCCTTACATGATAGACATCAAATCTTAATAAGATGATAACGAAAATCTACTCCTAATACGATATGCAACCAAAACTAATCATGTAAAAAAACTATGTAATTAATGTACTAACATTAACACTAACACAGGGATAAAAAAACAATAATGATAAGAAAAATAGTAATAAATTTAATCTAATACTACTACTAATAAACTAATAATAAGAATAATAAAATACAGTAAAATAATAGTAATCCTAAAAATACTAAGAATACTAATGTTAATAATAAAAATAATATTAATAACAATAATAATAAATAATAATAAAAGTAAAAACAATATAATAATAAATGAATAAAAAAAGAAAGAGGTAAACGGTGGATGGAGGGATGGTCGATAGTGGTGGAAACGGTGGACATAGGGTTGGTCGGCGTGGCATGGGGGTCTGATGACGATGAGATGGGTGGCAATGGTAACGTGCGAGGTAAGGAGAGTGAGGCTATGCGGATCGATGATGGGAAGGGACGGGGAAAAAGGAAAGGGTGTGGCAGCTCAAAGGGAGAGAGGGGAAAGAGTTGTGTGTATATGTGTGGTCGGTGGTAGATCAAAAAGAGTAGAAGTTCGAGCTACTGGTGTGACGAAAGTGATGGTGGTTGGACCAACAACAAAAAGGGATGGGGGAGAGGCGGGGGGTGTTGGTCTCGATGAGGATGAAAGAGGGAAAAAGAAGAAAAGGGAAGGGTTGTGCATAGCGGTGTGACGGGGGAATGGACGGGGAAAACGATCAGTGAGAGGGAGGTTAGCGAGGGTGAAAAGGGACGACGGCAGCTAAAGTTTTTGTTGAAAGGGGTTGGGAAGGAAAAAGTCAAAATAAAAAAATAATTAGGGTTTTTGGATTAAAAAGGAGGACACGGTTTTGTAAAGGCCCGTGTTGGGCCATACGGCTGTGTCACATACTCGTGTGTGCACTCTCAGCCCGTGTGTCAATTAAAAATCAAATAGAAATGAAGCCCAGTCTCGACATGGATTGTGACACACCCATGTGTTACACACAACCATGTGCCTGGCCATGTGCGATCATCTTTCGCTTCTTCTATTCCCGTGTGCGAGGCCATACAGGGCACATTGCCTCACACACGGCCGTGTGTCTCACACAACTATGTCTCTAGCCTGTGTAACTCAGTGTTTGAAATAGAATTGAAAAAATTAGCTCTAGTATGCACACGGCCTGGGACACGCCCGTGTGTCCAGGCCGTGTGACTCACACAACCGTGTCTTCAAACCGTGTAAGTCTCTGTTAATGTGTGTCGTAAATTTTTTTTAAAAAATTAGCTCCAGTATACAAACGGCCTAGGACACGCCTATGTGCCCAGGCCGTGTGTCACATAAGGCTGTGTCACCAGGCCGTGTGTGCCACTCCCAGCCATGTGATCCACTTTTTCTTAACAAATTAAACATGCTACAATTAAGGGAATTAACAAAATTGAAACACTCGGGTTGCCTCCTAAGAAGCACTTACTTAAAGTTGAAGCTCAACTTTCACTTTTTGCTCACGTGGATTCAGATTTTGGAGTTGAAGCTCATCTCTTTCAATATTAATATCACCTCCAATATAAGATTTGAGTTTATGGTCGTTTACCTTAAATGTGTTGTATTTAGGATGTGTTACCTCTAATGTACTGTAGGGAAAAATAGTTTTTACCACATAAGGACCTAACCATCTCGATTTTAGCTTTCCCAGAAACAATTTGAGCCTTGAATTATATAAAAGTACTTGATCTCCCACTGTGAATTGCTTGGGCTGCTTTAAATGAGCGTCGTGGGGTTTCTTCATTGCTTCTTTGTATAATTTTGAGCTCTCGTAAGCATTTGCTCCCCATTCGTTTAACTCATTTAGTTGCAACAGTCTCTTATCACCTGCAAGTTAAGGATTGAAATTCAGAAATTTTATTACCCAAAATGCTTCATGTTCACGTTCTAGTGGTAAGTGACAGCTCCCATAAACAAGTTTGTATGGGGATGTTCCTATGGGTGTTTTATACACATTTCTATAAGTCCATAAAGCGTCATCTAGTTTTAAAGCCCAATCCTTCCTATTTGTCTCTACAGTATTTTCTAGGATGCGTTTTAATTCTCTATTTGACACTTCAACTTGCCCACTAATTTGAGGATGATACGAGGTAGCTGTTCTATGATGTACACCGTATTTCTTAGTTTCTGAAGAAACCTACCGACCACCCTAGCATTATTAGTTGGTAAAGCTTGAGCTTCAACCCATTTCGATACATAATCGACTGCTACTAGTATGTATTTATTACCATAGGAGCTAGGGAATGGTCCCATGAATCAATACCCCAAATGTCAAAAATTTAACTAGAAAACATGTAGGTTTGACGCATTTCATCATGTTTGGAAATATCATCTACTCTCTGGCATCTATCACAAGAAGTAACATATCTATTAGCATCTTTGAACAGTGTGGGCCAATAAAAACCTAATTCAAGTGCTTTATGTGTTGTCTTAATCCCACTGTAATGTCCTCCTGTCGGTCTTGAATGATAATGGTCCAGAATTTCTTTGGCTTCTGGTTTCAAAACACACATTCGAAAAACCTAATTTGCACACACACGAAAGAGAAAAGGATCCTCCCAAAAATAGTTTTTTTTGCATCAACAAAGAATCGCTTCTTTTGATGATGATTCAATCCTTTTTGTAGGATGTTAGCAACCAAATAATTTGCGATATCTGTAAACCAAACACCTTCAAAATTGGTTACCGCAAAAAGTCGTTCTTTAGGAAATGAGTCATTTATCTCCTTCTCATTAAGCTGCTCAAGATAGGGATTCTCGAGTATCGAGAGGTGGCCTGCTGCAAGAATTTTAGCCTATTTCTTATCTTTAATTTCCAAGTTGAATTCTTGCAGTAATAGAATCTACATTATAGGTCGGGGTTTTGCATCTGGTTTAGTCAAGAGGTAGTGAAGAGCGGAGTGGTCAGTGTACACAATAACTTAGTATTAAATAAGGTTTAAATTGATCGAATGCAAAAACCACAGCTAGTAATTCTTTTTCGATAGTGGTGTAATTCTCTTGTGCGTCTGTCAAAGTCTTGCTAGCATAATAAATCGGCTGAAAATGCTTGTCTCTTCGCAGTCCAAGAACTACACCTACTGCAAAATCACTCGCATTCCACATTAGTTCAAAAGGTAAATTCCAATCAGGTGCAACCATAATCGGGGAATTAATTAATTTTTCCTTAAGAACATTAAACGACTTTAAACATTCTTGACTGAAATTGAATGACACATATTTTTCTAGCAAATTAATTAAAGGCTTAGCTATTTTAGAAAAATATTTGATAAATCTTCTATAGAACCCAACATGTTCTAAGAAACTCCTAATAACCTTAACTGAATTAGGGGGCGACAATTTTTCAATAGTTTCAATTTTCGCTTTATCAACCTCGATCCCTTTACTAGAAATTTTATAGCCCAAAACAATCTTTTCTTGAACCATGAAGTGACATTTTTCCCAATTAAGCAGAAGGTTCATTTCCTCACATCTCATCAAAAATTGTTTTAAATTATTAAGAAAAAGATGAAAAGAATTACCGAATACTAAGAAGTCGTCCATAAATACCTCCATAATGTCTTTTACTAGTTCATCAAAGATGGCTAGCATGCAACGCTGAAAAGTAGTAGGAGTATTACATAATCCAAAAGACATTCTTCGGTAAGCAAATATACCATATAGAAATGTAAATTTCATTTTCTCTTGATCCTCGGGAGCTATTGGAATTTGGAAGTAGCCAGAAAGGCCATTTATGAAACAATAATATATGTAACCAGATAATCTCTCCAACATTTGATCCACAAACTGTAGAGGAAAGTGGTCTTTCCTTTTAGCATCATTCAACTTTCTATAATCGATACAAACTTTCCATCCTGTGATTGTTCTTGTTGGAATCAACTCATTCTTCTCAATAGCCACAACAGTCATTCCTCCTTTCTTAGGAACAACCTGCACAGAACTCACCCAAGTATTATCAGAAATTGGATAAATAACTCCAGCATCTAAAAGTTTAATTACCTCAGCTTTGACAGCTTCATGTTTGGATTTAACCTCTTTTGAGCTTGCACACATGGCTTATACTCAGCTTCCATTAAAATTTTATGGGTACAAAAAGAAGGACTGATTCCTCTAATTTCCAAAATTTTCTAGGCTTAGCTCTTTTGTGTTCCTTTAACACTTGCAGTAATTTATATTTCTCATTCGACTTTAAATTTGAAGCAATAATCACCGACAATGTAGTATTTTTCCCAAGGAATGCATACTCCAAATGGTTTGGCAATTGCTTCAGTTCCAATTTGGGAGGTTCTTACATGGGCTTCAATTTCAGTTCTTTACTTAACTCAATGGCTTCCTAATTTTTCTACCTTAGTGGAAACTCATTAGTATCTAGATCAATTTTCATCTAATTTATCACAACATTATCTCCATCGACCCCCTCTCCTTGAACAAGACACAGTTCCAATGTGTCTTTATGAATAATTTCCTGCAAAGGATCTTGAATAGAGTGATTAATAAAATCTATAATATAATAGGAATCATCTTGATCTCTAGAAAATCACATGGCATCATAAATTTGAAAAGTGATCTCATCATCACCCATCCTAAGCACAAGTTAACCATTACCCACATCAATAATAGCTTTAGCAGTGGCTAAAAAGGGTAGACCTAAAATTAAAGGCACCTCAATGTCCTCATCCATGTCAAGTATAACAAAATCAACAGGGAATATGAACCTATCTACTTTCATAAGTACATATTCAATAATACCCTTAGGATATTTAACAAATCTGTCAACTAATTGAACACTCATCCTAGTGGGTTTTGGTTCCCCAAGACCAAGTTGCTTGAACATTTTAGAAGGCATCAAATTAATACTAGCACCCAAATCAGACAATGCTTTTTCAATGTCTAAACTACCAATAAAACAAGGAATAGTAAAACTTCCTGAGTTTTTCAGCTTGGTGGGTAGTTTATTTTGGAGAATGTCTAAACACTCCTCATTAAGTTACACAGTGGATAGTTCTTCAAACTTACTTTTAATTCTTAAAAGCTCCTTTAAAAGGTTTGCATATGCAGGCCTCTACGAAAGAGCTTCAACAAAAGGTAAGTTAATATGTAATTGTTTAAAAAGTTTAAGAAATTTACCAAATTGTTCATCCATACGGTCTTTCTTTAACTTTGCTGGGTATGGTATTGATGGTTTGTATTCTTGAAGTACTGATGTTTAAATTTTTTTGGTTTTTACCATCCTATCATCTTTCTTATCAGTTTCTTGTTTCAGCTTCTTTTCAGGTTCAGACAACTCCTTCCTATTCCTCATTGTAATTGCCTTAACATGCTCTTCTGGATTTGGTTCAGTGTTACTAGGTAAGTTACCTTGCTGTCTTTCTAAAACCAGTTTAGCTAGCTGCCCAATCTTATTTTCGCGCCCATGAATTGATGCTTGTTGATTTTTCAAAGCTGTCTTAGTGTTTTGAAATCAAATTTCTGACATCGAAATAAATTTGGTTAACATCTCTTCAAGGTTCAGTTTCTTTTTTTGCTGATAAGGTTGCTGAAAACCCAGAGGGGGTTGTGACTTTTTATTTCCTTGACCACCCCATGAGAAATTTAGATGGTTCCTCCAACCTGCATGATACGTACTACTATAAGGATTATTCTAAGATCTAAAGTTATTACCCATAAAGTCAACTTGTTCACGCTCCATGTTAGACTTGAAGGGTGAATATTTTGAATTAACCATCCTCGCTCCATTCGCATCTCACTGCATCACCAGATTCACCTGTTTAGACAAATTTAAACCATCAAATTTCTTACCAAGAGCTTCAACCTGATTAGCTAGCATAGAAACTACATCAATATCAAAAAATCTGGCTAGCTTGATAGGTTTTACTCTCGTAACTTTCCACTGATAATTATTAAGTGCCATCTACTCATTAAATTCTTGAGCTGCCTCAGGTGTTTTGCTATTTAAAGTTCCACCAGCTGCTGCATCAATCATCTGTCTAGTTGAGGGGTTCAAACCATTGTAAAAAGTTTGAAGTTGGAGCCACAAAAGTAATCCATGGTGAGGACACCTTCTCAAAAAATCCTTGAATCTCTCCCATGTATCCTAAAGAGTCTTAATATCAAACTGAACAAAGGAAGAGATGTCATTCCTCAACTTAGCTGTTTTAGCTGGAGGAAAATATTTAAAAAAATTTCAATCATCTATGCCCAAGTAGTGATAGAACCTCATGGTAAAGAGTTTAATCACTGTTTTACCCTGCTCCTCAATGAGAATGGGAACAACCATAAGTCTATGGCATCATCAATAACACCATTAATCTTAAAAGTATTTTAAATCTCCAGAAAGTTAGCCAAATGAGCATACGGATTTTCATCTTGCAAACCATCAAACTGAACATATTTTGCACCATTTTGAATTGTGCTCGACTTGACTTTAAAGTTGTTTGCATTAACAATCGGCCTAACAATACTCGATTCAGCCCCAATCAGAGTGGGCTTAGCATAATTATACATAGTACGAGGGGTAGGACCTGCAGGAGGTAGCTGATTATTTGATTATCACCCATCTCCACAATAATGTTATTTTCCTCGTGATCGTCTACTGTACTCTACTAATTTTGCACTGCTTCTCTAAGCTCTCTACTATTTCTGCGAGCAGTTCTTTCAATCTCACTATAACAAGTTATTGGTTCCAACAGGTTTCCTCTAGTCATAAACTAAAGCAACTTGTCAAAATCAAATAAATGAAAATAAAAAATTATAAAATTAAATTGAACAAATAAAAATAAAAGTAAAATAAAAAATGGCAAAATTAATAAAAATAAAATTTCCCTAATATTTAAGTCCCTGACAACGGCACCAAAAACTTGGTGTCCATAAAATCAACTAAAAATACGATAGAGGCAAGTGCACCTATCGATAAATATTATAACTATGGTGATCAAAGATATCGTTCCCATGAGAACTAAAAGTACTAGTAATTACTGTCTTCTTATTATCTAACTGACAAATTGAAGTGATTGAATTAAACTAAAATTAACTAAATCAATTAAAAAAGAACTCAACAAAGAATAAATCAGGAAAATAATCGAATAATAACCAAGAAGCGAAACAATACCCAAGAAAGAATCCACCTAGACTGCATCTATCATTATCAATCTAAATTAAATAATTTATTCACTTAATATCTTGATCCGTAAAAATCCCTAAATTATTTTAATATCTCTCTTCAAAATTAATAGCAACTGACTTTAGGTTGATTAATTGAAAATTTTTTCTAATTAAAACCCTTATAATCGCATTAACTCAATCTATGGATTCCCCTATTATATTTGGCTCTAATCCGGTAGATTTATGTCGTCCTATTTCTAGAATTTCATGCAATTCCATTCAATTATGCTAAATCTACTCTTAAACAGGGTATATTCCTCCTCTGAATTAAGCAAATCAAACATGAATTAATAATCTAGAAATATTAAATCAAGAATTAAGCACACATAACTGAGAATAAGATTCAAGTATTTATTGTGTAAAACAAAAACCAAAAGATAGAATTCATCATAGGGTTCATCTCCCCTAGGTATTTAGAAAATTAGTTCATCATCACAAATAAAAATATCTCAAAGTTAGTATAACCACAAGAAATAAAGAAACTCATAAAAACTTCAAAGAAATTAAAATGAGATATCCAATCTTCGTAGAAATATGCTTTAAAGTCAACTTCAATGGTGTTTTTCGAGTTGTTTCTTCAATATTCTCAAAAGGCTCACTTTCCACATCTGATATTTGGTATTTATAGGTATTAAAATGCCTGAAAAATCTAAAAATTACATTTTATTGTGTCTCTGGAGTGCAAATTGCGAAATCTACATGGTCTGGCACATGGCCATGTGGTCTAGCCCGTGTGGGAAGGGCCAACCCGTGTGGCTCCTGAAATCTACTCCAATTGTGTGATTTTCACTTGTTTTGCTCCCTAATGCTCTCCCAAGTACAGAAACATGAATTTAAAGGATTAGGAGCATAAAATTTACCATTTTCCATTGATTAATCACCCAAAAATGTATTAAGAATGAGATTAAAATGTATTACTTTTGACACTTATCAATCATGAACTCTCAACGAAAAAGTTCTCCACCTCTTCCACAAAACCCCTAAAGGGATATTTTTCAATAATGAACACCAACCAAGTTCAAGCAATGCTTAAACTTAGTTATAGAAAATGACTTAGTCATCATATTTGCAGGATTATCATGAGTACTAACTTTTCTCACAACAATATCATCACGAGAAATAATATCACGTACAAAATGATACCGAACATCAATGTGCTTTGTTCTCTTATGAAACATTTGATCCTTCGTAAGGAAGATGACACTCTAGCTATCACAAAAAACGGTACTGGTCTAAAGGTCTTTACTGGGTTCACCAAAGAGTCCCTTTAACCAAATAGCTTTTTTTCAAGCCTTAGTAATCGCCATGTACTTAGCTTTAGAAGTAAACAAAGCAACTGTAGTCTGCAAAGTGGATTTCCAACTGATTGCACAACCCCCAATAGTAAAGACATACCTTGTGAGAGATCTTTTTTTACCAAGGTCTCTAGCAAATTCAGAACCAACATACCCAATTTCTCCATCTCTAGTTCTTCCAAACTGTAAGAAAACATTAGTAGTACCTCGTAAGTATCTGAAAATCCACTGAACTGCTTTCTAATGTTCTTTATTGGGATTTTCCATGTATCTACTAACTGCACTAATTGCATTTGATAAATCTGGATGTGAGCAAACCATAGCATACATGAGAGATCCCATTACAATAGAATATGGAACACGTGACATGTAATCAATCTCATCTTCTGATTGTGGAGACAAAGCCAATGAAAATCTGAAGTGGGCTGCTAATGGAGTACTAACAGGCTTGACACTCTTCATATTGAACATGCAAAGAACTTTCTCAATGTACCATTTCTTACTTAGGTACAATTTACATGCTTCCTACCTCTGAGAATCTCTATCCCAAGTATGTTCTTTGCTGCTTCCAAATATTTTATCTAGAATTCTTTACTAAGTTGGCCTTTGACCTTTCTTATCTCTCCTTTATCTTTGGCTGCTATCAATATGTCATCAACATTGAGGAGTAGATATACAAATGAACCATCACTATTTTTCTTAAAATAAACACAACTGTCAAAGCTACTTCATTTGAAATCATGAGTAGTCATAAATGAATCAAACCTCTTGTACCATTGCCTAGGTGATTATTTTAGGCCATAAAGGGACTTTTCTAGCAAGCAAACATAGTCCTCTTTTTCCGAGACTATAAAACCCTCCAGTTGTTGCGTGTAAATATCTTCTTGAATTTCTCTATACAAGAACTCTATTTTTACATCTAATTACTCAAGCTCCAAATTATACATGACTACAATACCAAGGAAGGCTCGAATCGAACTATGCTTCACAACTGGAGAGAACACATTTGTGAAGTCTACACCTAAAATCTGACTGTAACCTTTTGCAACCAGCCTTACTTTATCTCTAGGTTCTTTAACTCCTAAAGTCCTTTCTTTATTTTTAAACACCCATTTACAACGAACAATCTTTTGAACCTTAGGAAGCTTCACTAGGTCCAATGTTCTATTCTTATGGAGTGATTCCATCTCTTTTTGCATGAAAAACATCCACAATCTTGAATCTTCACAGCTAACTGCCTCAAATTAAGTAGATGGCTATTGATTTGCATCTATATCTTCAGCTAAATTTAAGGCATAAGTAACTAGATCAGCCTCGGTGAACCTTTTTAGAGGTTTAATTTTTCTTCTAGGTCTATTCTTGGCAATAGAATATTGTGGTGAATAAACAGCTCTACTCTGAGTTTCTGTACTAACTTAAGGAGTAGTCTCTATTGTAGATCCTGGATCAATGTGAAGCTCCACCTACTTCACATGTGCGTTTGAAATTTGCTGGTATCTATTGAAATAGTCTTGAAGATATAAGTTAGAAAACATAAGAGTTTCATAAAAAAATATCTCTGGTAATTACAATTTTCTTCATTTTAGGACATCATAGTTTTTACCCTTTAACACCAACCTTATCACCTAGAAAAACAAATTTAATAGATCTAGGTTCCAACTTCCCATTATCAACATGAACATATGTAGGACACCCAAAAATCTTCAAATCAGAATAATCAACAGGATTACCAGACCATACCTCTTGTGGAGTCTTTTTCTCAATGGCAATCGACGAAGACTGGTTAATTATAAAATATGCAATAGAGGTCGCTTCAACCTAAAATGAATTTGGTAAACAAGCATTCAATAACATACATTGAACCTTTTCCATGATTATTCTATTCATTTGTTCTACAACGCAATTTTTTTGTAGGGCATGGTGAACTGTCAAGTGTCTTAAGATCCATTCTGATTTGCACAATTCATTTAACTTATCCGAATAAAATTTCAAGCCATTATCTGTGTAGAGCTATTTTATCTATTTTCCTGTCTGCTTCTCGATCATAGTGTTCCAAGCTTTAAACATGGAAAACACATCACTTTTTTGCTTTAGGAAGAATGCCCAAACTATTCTAAAAAATCATCAATGATCGTCAGCATATAATTAGCGCCACCCCTCAAAGGCACTCTAGATGGTCCTCAAAGATCAGAATGAATATAGTCCAATGTTCCCTTCATGTTATGGATTCCTTTGGTGAATCAGACTCTCTTTTGCTTCCCCAAAATGCAGTGCTCACATAACTTCAGTTTGTTAATGCATTGTCCATCAAGAAGTCCTCTTTTGCTCAATTTGGCCATGTCATTCTCACATATACGCCCTAGACGCATATGCTAAAGTTTAGTAACATCATCATTTAACAAGGAGGAGAAAGCAACAACTACATCACCAATAATAATGAACCTTACAAAACGTATAATTTGGTAGTATTTCTCTACCCTTTCATTATAATGAAAGAATCGTTGCTGATATTTAGATCCCTATTTTCAACTGCGTACTTGTACCCTTTTGAATCAAGAGTACTCAATGAAATAAAATTCCTCTTCAATTTTGGTACATGTGGTATGCCACTAAATGTTCTGACAACTCTATCAAACATCTTAATTTTGATCGTGTCAATACCTGTGATTCTACCTGAACCATTATGTCCCATCAAAATAACACCTTGAGATACTGTTTGAGACATATATAGAAGGTTCATCTAGAATTGAGACTCATATAGAAGGTGTATCCAGTATTGAGGATCTAGTCCTTGCACACATTAGAATTGTTGACAAAAGCACCTAGGAGTTCACCATTGCTATAGTCTTCTACAACATTAGCTTCACCCAATTGTTTTCGTTGTTTTCTTTTTTGATTCATTACCGCCCTTTTGATCTTATTCTGCAACTTATAGCACTCAGACTTAATGTGCCATTTTTTCTTGTAAAATTTACAGGGTTTATCTTTGTTTGAAGATCTTGATCTACCCTTAGATTTACTGCAGAGATTTCGTTATTGTGTCCTCCCACAATTATTATCAGTAGTTCGTTCTTGTCTCCCACGAATAAAGAGACCCTCCCCCTAAGAGTTGGATCCAGCCACAAGATGCTTCATCTTATCATACGAGGTGAATGAAGCATAGGCTTTATCAACTGTGAGAGATTCGAGACTACACAAAATCGTATCTATAAAATTTGAATAAGACGGAGGAATCGAACAAAGTAAAATTAACCCTAAATCTTCTTTATCATACTGAACCTCCATAGCCTCTAGGTTCGAGAGAATTTCTTTAAACATAGTTAACTGTTCGTGGACAGACACACCTTCCTCCAAATGAAGAGCGTAAATATGCTCCTTCATATGTAACTTGCTAGTTAGGGTTTTTGACATGCATAGCTACTACAGCTTTGCCCATAATGTAGCGGTGGTCTTCTCCTTCAACATGTCCTATAGAATTTCATTCGAGAGATGCATATGTAATTGTGTTAAAGAATTTCAATCTTTACGTTTCTTCTTTTCCTCTATCAATGCTGAAGGCATCTTATTTAACCCTAGTAGGGCATCCTCCAAATCCATCTACACAAGAATTGCCTGGATCTTTACCTGCCACAATGCAAATCTAGTGTTACGATCCAGCAACGAAATATTATACTTCATTGTCACCATTACAGTGGTCGAGACAAGCAACCCGAAAGGCTCTGATATCTTTTTGTTAAAAGTAAAATCGATAATGATAATATGCAATGATCGTAAAGCAGTAAGAAAAGAAAAATAGAACACAAAAAGTTTGACGTGAAAACCTTTTTAGGAAACAAACTATGGGCAGAGGAGGAGAAATTCACTAATGTTGAAAACTAAATGATACGAAAGGAGTTCTTACTTTTTCATTGTGCTCTCTATGTTGCGACATCAGATCTCCCATGTTGCGATATAGCTTCCAAGATTTGCCCAAAATGCCTTCTAATGGTCTCATTCACACTCACAAAGTACGTTAGCTCTCCTTTAGGCCTCATTAGGCCCTTAAGGTCAATAAAAGACGCGATTTTCTCATTTTATTTAATGTAAGTAAAACTAAAGAAACTTAATTAAAACATAACAAAAATGCTTGCATTCAAGCTCCTTAAATGTGAAAACTAGTTTAATTTGCTATATCGAATTACGGCAGATCATATTCCTAGTAATACCAAAAATAATCCTCGTAGAGAAGGGAATGAGCATATAAAAGCAATAGCGCTTCAATCAGATAAAATATTGAGTAGTTCAAAGAACCCAATTCAAGAGATGCATAAGGAGAATACTTATGATCTTTAGGAAGAACCTTAAGAAGCTGATGATGAAATTGAACTAGAAGAAGTAGTTGCATTGGTATTTGAGCCAAAGATAGGAACAATTAAAGACTCTACCGTCGCAACAATATTGTTTCCTTTAAGTCTGGATGAAAAGAAAAAGCGAGATGAAGACGGGTTTGTAAGTTTTCTAAACTTGTTCAAAACATTAAATGTTAATCCGCCTTTAATTAAATCAATTGAAAAAGTTCCTAAGTATGCTAAAATTTTAAAGGAAATTATGTCTAGGCATAGGAAAATTAAGGTAAGCAAATAAGTTAATATAAGCGCTTTCTATAGTGCTATTATTTCGAGACAGGTGCCTCAAAAGTTGAAAGACCCGGAAATTTTTACAATTCCAATAGAGATAGGGAGCATTCATTTTAATAGAGCTCTATGTGACCTAGAAGCTAGTGTTTATTTAATGCCTTTCTGCATTTATGAAAAAATTAGGTTAGGGGACCTTAAAAATACCTAGATAACACTACAGTTGGCTGACAGATCTTCAATGCATCTAAAAGGAGTACTGGAATATGTGTTAGTCAAAGTGCGCAACTTTATCATCCCAGTAGACTTTGTAGTTCTGGATTTTGAAGAAGATCGAGAGATTCCAATCCTGTTAGGGACACCTTTCCTAGCCACTTTGAAGTCTACCATTGATCTGGAACATAATGAATTAATAATGAGGACTAATGGTGAAACCAAAATCTTTAAATATGGCCACCAACAGAGTGGGGAAGGTAGGAGAAAGTCAAGGGAGCATTGCAATGAATTATCTATTTCTAAACCTAATCATCCTAAATCAATGGACGTACTTTCTTTAATCCATGTAGGTTAGAAAAACAATTTCAAGGAAAGGGATAAGCGGACGAAGGTGGAATGAAACGACAGACGATGAACTAATACTAAAGGAACTAGAAAATTGTCCTAATGTGAAGTAACAGACTTGTTAGATGAATCTGGAAGTAAAAATTGATTATTTAAATTAATGTTTAAACATTTGTAAATTATTGTATATTTAGCTAACTATTTAGTTTAGATTTTAAATTTATTAAATTTTATGTTTTATAGAAATTGTAACACTCTAGAAATTGGAATTTTGGGTGAAAATAGAGCCAATGTTGCAACACAGCAACTCTGTGTCGCAACATCAAGGCTAGAACCGATGAAATTGAGGAAATAATTTTGATGTCGCGACATAGACTGTTTGTCACAACACCAAAGTCAGTTTACCCAGAACCTCTATGTCATGACATCGCTGCAATTTTTAAAAGGGTTGCCCTGACCCGATTAACTCAACTCAACGGATTAACCATTATTAAACCCAGTTTGTACCCTTGAAAGTATTATTTTTTAACCTAAAAAAAACCATAATGTCATATTCTAAACTTTCTTAACATTTTAAACACATCAAAACTCTCTCAACCTAAAACCCTTTTTGCATTAAAACCCTAAATCTACATATCTTCTTGCTATTAGTTAAAATGCATACTTGTCACAACCAGAGGAAAATAAACTACTAGAAGGAGCAACCACAAATGAAAATTAAGAGGAATTCAACATATCTTCTTCCAAGGTTAAGGGTTTCTAAACTCCTATTTTACTGTTCCATCAGAAACTTTGTTTGCTAGTTTATTAGTTTTTGAATTTAAACAATACTCAAAATGCCTCCACGAAAATTTAGAAAAACTAATGAACCAGAACCTTCAATGGTTCTTAATCCCTTTAATTTTTTGAATCCAAATGTTGAAAAATATTTTGTTAAACTTCAAGGAAAAACATTTAGTCAAGTAAGGGGATTTGAACTATCGATGGTTCTCTGTCAGGAGATATGGCCTTTAGTTAGATATCATAGATGGTAACATTTTTGTACAATCCTAAAAGACTCTGTTGTGGTCCCTGTAGTTCAGGAATTTTATGCATCCTTACGGGGCCAAGAGGCTAGAAAAATCGAAGGTCATACATGGGAATCAATACCTGTGCAAGGGAAAAATGTATGAATTACCCATTGAGTTATTTGTGTATTTTATAATGCTCCATTTTATGAAATAAATTTTATAGAAGAAACTGATTTGGAATACTTCTAAGACATAGATATGGATAACATTATAAACTTCTTAACCAAGGGAAGGGGTGAATGGAAATGTCGCCCAGGTACTGATATTCCAACCTTTTTTAATCAAGCAATAATGTGTCCTGAAGAAAAAATGTGGGTCCAATTTTCGTGCACTAGAATAGCTCTTACTTTGAATGTTTCCAAAGTAAATACATTTCAAACGGTTTTGCTTTATGCTATTTTGTAGAAAAAAACATATATGCATCGGAATGTGGATATACCAAAATATGAAGCGATGCGTTAGTGGCCAGAGAGTGTGAGTCTTCTTTCCTCACTTAGTGACAGCCCTATGTAAGAGAGCAGGCGTTCCAATGGCATCTATGGAGCAATCAATAAAACTATCTCGAAGCATAATTGGTGACACTCTATATACACAATACATTAAGCTACGAGCTAAAAAAATTAAATAGTGGAAAAAACACCAGCAAGAGATGTTGGGCACTATGACTTAATCATAAAGAAAAGAAAAATCGACTGTTCAATAGGAAATTGGCAGGAGCAGTCATCCCAAGCTAGACTGAATGATACATTGGATGCAGGAGTCGGCCCCGATTTTTCAGGAATTAGCATGGAAAAAAAATATTATGGTACCTAAATATACGTCAGATATGTTTGGGCCGACACATCCAGAGCAAGAAGAAGAGGAAAAGGAAAGTGAAGAAGAAGAAAGATTTGATGAGGTGGAAGAGGATGATGAGATGGATTTTTAGGAGAATGGCTGAACTTTTTTAATTTTTTTTTTGTTTTTAAAAGATTGTATTAAAATTTGGAATGATTTTGAATTGATTTTAATTGTTAGGAGTAGGAGTAATAATATATTATTAGTTGTTTTGTTTAAATTTCCTATCTAGGAATCCTACATGGAAGAACTGCAATGATTTTGAGCTTTCAACGATCAAAGGAGGAGGCATCCACCAATAGTTACCAGAATTATCACGATCAATCGGATAACTTATTTTGTTATCCTTTAGAGAGCTACACATTGAGGACAATGTGTTTTCTAAAATGTGGGAGGATAACATAGAGAATTTGTTTGAAAATTTTATGCTTTTCTTTGATTTTTCTTGTCATTTGTATTCTTGAGCTTGTAGAAATACAAGCGATTGGTTGGGAGCATGTACATAGGTTGATTGTATTTACAATAAATTTGGAATGAGAATAGGTTATTTTAAAATTTTGATAATCAAACTATTAGGTTCTATATATTACGCTATAAATAGCTATTAAGAAATTGAATGTACTGAATGATATGATATAGATAATAAAAGGAAAACAAGCGTGCTGCTATGAATGGTAAATTGTTGAATCTTTGATTGTTTGGTTGACTAGAGTTGTGAATATTGAGATACGTAGGGATGACCTAAGACATTGTTTGATATACACCCAGAGCCAAAAAGCTGACCCTATTATTTATCTTTAGCATCTATTTTTTTAGCCAAAAAACACTTCTTGATGAACCTTCATACAAAACCCAAGCCAAAATATCAATTTGTACTTACTCTTTTCTTTGGTCCTAAAATGCACGACTATATACGTCTGGCCATACAAAATTGAGGGTTAAGTGGATACATTATGGTAGATTTTGTAAAAATAGAGTGAAATAGGAGGGATCAATGTGATATAGTGATTATAGGTTAGCCAATATGTGCAACAAAAGAAAATTTCAAAAAGAAAATCAAAACAAGTAGAAAAAGTGCTTGAAAAGTAAAAGCATTTGTGAGTGAGATGTATTGAAAAAAAGGAAAAAGAATTGTGACAAAGTCACAAAAGTAGAAAATCTCATTCATTAGTGCACAAAAACTAGTTAGCTAACCGTAATTGTTATATTATATTGTGACTTTCTATGTGGAGAAATAAGGAAGGTGAGAGAATGAGAAATAAGATGGTGAGCGGGAAAGGGTTATTAAGGGGAGAATAGGGGACAATATGATGTGACAAACTATTTTCGTGCTTGAACTATTTGATGCTTACTATTATTGAAATCCATACCTGTCCTAAGCCTTAGAATGTTACAAGCTGAAAAACCCTATGCGATCTAGGTAGATTTATTCACAATTCAAAATCATACTGAATAATTGCACTTATGATTGTTTGTATTATGATAGCATAATCTAATTACTTGTATAATTTATGGATGGATTCTTACATTCGAGACCCATAATGCTTGTATACTTTATAATATACTGAACTTAGGTGTTTGATATCAAAAGTGGCGACTTAGTTATATCTCATGCCAAGATTATGTGTGAATGTAAAATGCCTTAAGTGTTGAGGACTTTGGTCTGCTGTAATTCAGTGTAACAGATTACACTAGTTTTCAAACTTGTACCATACTTGTTCAAGATTTATGCATATGCTTCAAAGGTAACACTTGTACCATACTTGTTCAAGGGTCATCTTTTAATTTACTGTTTTTGTTTGTTTTGCTTGAGGAAAAGCAATGACTTAAGTGTAGAGGACTTTGATTTGTTGTAATTCGGTGTAATAGATTACACTAGTTTTCACACTTTAGAAGCTTGAACATAAGCATTTTAGTTAGTTTTAATTACATTTTCGTAAGTTTAGTTAAGTTTAATAAAATGTGCAATTTGAGTCTTTTATTGATCTTAAGGGACGAATGAGGCCTAAGGGTAAGCTAATATACGTTGTGAGTGTACAAGAGACCATTAGGAGGCGTACTAACTCAATACTAGTCGCTAGGTTGCAACACGAAGCATTGGATGTCGCAACATAGGGAACAAAATAGAAGAATTCTAGGACTGCCTTCAATGTCGCGACATACCCCTAAAGACACCCTGAAGATAAGCATACTACCCTCGACGTCGTGACATAGGACCTGGTGTGTCGCTAACTGCCTCTGGACTTACGTCCAGAGTGTGAATACTGCAGAAAAAATATAGATATATGAGGCGATATCCTCAAGTATACGAGTCCAGTTGTAATATTGTTACAACAGATTAGGTGAGTACTACAAGGATCGTACCCAATGGACTAGATCAATTTTAACCTAAACACCAAAAGATCTAATTTGTACTTTAATTTATTTATAGTATGATGATAATAAAAGAGAGTTTTTAAGATTTTTTTACAATAACAAAATAAAATAACATAAAGAAATAAAGTTCTAGAGATCAGATAATAGGATAAATCAAATCCAATTATGGGTGATTAGCTTGCTTCGGGTTCCTCATCAATCAACTAGTTGCTATCTCAGTAGGATCTTTTGATTTTTGACTCAAATAACAAGTCAGCAAGAACTACTTATCTTCTGACCTCACAGTCCATAGTGGTTTGGGGTGAAGATGTTCACGGATAGGCCATACCAATTTTGGGTTAATTCCCACCTTTATTACTTCCGATGGTTTCCAGACCTAGGGTTTTAAGTTCTTCCTTTCCCAAACTGATGATCTATTGAGTAACCCTAAAAAATAGTTAATGGATCATACCTCCACTCGCTAATCCCCAATAGAATGATTAGTTCCTCATTGTTTTCATAAATAATATGGAATTGATGTAAAGAGAAAACATAATAAATGAATTCAAGTGTAGAGTTTAAAAAAACACTTGATTTGTATTAAGAATAAATTGACTCCACAGAATTTGACTATCTCAAAAAATTAGATCTTTCAAGATAAACAAGAACAACTTGAAAATAAATCTAAAACCTAAAAAGGAAGAAAAGCTAAAATGAAATTAAAAGCATAAAAGTAAGCTAAGTAATCAGTGTATTTTACATGTGACAAAAGAGCCTATTTATAGATCTCGGGTGATCCTCGTCCTTAACCCTAGCTTAGCTAAAATTCCAAAGCTTTAAGTTTGATTGTGCGGACCAAAATACCCCTTGGCTCGTGTTAGTTGCTGTCCAGAGACGATGTTGCAACCCACCAGGCCCTATGTTGTGACATAGGAGTCAGTATACTCCATTTTGGGATATCTTTAATGTTGCGACACCATTAGGCTATGTCGCGACATCAGAGGCAGTTTCGTGATTTCTCAATTTTGCTCCCTATGTTGCGATATTGAGCATTCCGTGTTGCAACATAGCGACCAATATTTTTTTGTACTCCTTCTTATGGTCTTCTGCACACTTATAAAGTTCATTAGCTCACCCTTAGGCCTAAAGTGTGAAAACTTACTAAAACATAATAAGATCTTAATGATAATGCTTAATTTCAAGCTCCTAAAGTGTGAAATCTAGTTTAATCTACTACACTAAATTACGACAGATCAAACTGCCCCACACTTAAGTCATTGCTTGTCCTCAAGCAACATGAACAAATACAAGAAATAAAAGACTTCCCTTGAGCAGATATCATACAAGTATTAAATTTGGAGTACATGACTAAGTGTTTCATATTCACAAGTAACTTTAACATGATGAATAATTGACTTACCACTCTTGATTACAAACATCTAAGTTTCGTGTATTACAAAATATACAAATACTAATGGTCTCAAATGTAGGGATCCATCAATAAATCATACAAGTAATTTTATTATCTGAGTAGAATACAAATAGTTGTTTATGCGGTTGTTTAATATAATGTCCATTCATACATAAGGATATTTAGGTCACATAGGACTTTTCAACTTGTAACGTTCTGAGGCTTAGGATAGGTATAGAATTAAAAAACAGTAAAAATTAAAAGGGTTACAAACACAAAATTAGTTTGACACATCGTATCGATCCCTATTCATCCTCGTTAGTGACTCTTTCCTACTCGCTGTCTTATTTCTCCTTCTCTCACCTTTCTTATTTCTCCACATAGGAAATCATAGCATGACATAATAACAATAGCTCACGTACGAGTTTCTGTGCACTAATGAAAGAGTTTTTCTTATGCTTGTGACTTTGTCACTTTTCTTTTTTTCAATGCATCTCACTTATGAATTCTTTTTTTCTTTTCAAGTTTATTTTTGAATTTTTCTTTTGTTTTGCACTTTTAGGCTAACATATAGTTCCTATGTCACACCAATCTTTCCTATTTCACTCTATTTTTACAAACTTCACCTTGATGTATCTACTTAACCCTCAATACGTATGGCCAGACGTCTATAGTCGTGTAGTATAGGACCAAATAAAAAAGTCAATTTAAAAATTAATGTTTCAGGCTCGGGGTTTGAAATGAGGTTCATCAAGAAGTGTCAACAGGCTCAAAAAATCAGTACTAAAGGTGAAATACAAATAGGTCAGCTTTTTGGCCCTGGATGTGTTCCAAACAATGCCTTAGGTCATCACTTAATATCTCAATATGCACAAATTTAATCAACCAAACAAACTCAAATTCAGCCATTTATCATTCATTCTAGCATGCTCATTCACTTGTATTTTCTATATCCTTTGCTACAGTTGATTGCTTAATGCCTATCTACAGCGTAATATATAGAACTTAGTAGTCTAATAATAAAAAATTTAAAATCACCTATCATCATGTCAATTTATTTGTAAACACAAGCAACCTATGTAAATGATCCTAACCAATCACTTGTATTTCTATAAGCACAAGCACACAAAAGACAAAAAAAAATTAAAAACTTAACACAAATTTTCTATGTTACCTCCCACACTTTAGATGACACATTATCCTCAATATGTAGCCTAAAAGATATAAGGAAAGAAGTTATCCGATTGATCCTGTCGTTTTAACTACTAATGATGGGTGCTTCCTCCTTTGATCGTGTAAAGCTCGAATTTTTTGTGTCTCCTTCATGTTGGGTTCCTACTTAGAAAACTTACCCAAATACAATATGACTAAAAATATACTATTAATCCTACTCCTACAAAGTCTAAATCAAAATCATTCAAAAATTAATACAAGCATTTTTAAAAATAGAATTATAAATTGTTCAATCTCCTTCCTCAAAATCCATCTCCTCACTTCTGTCGTCCTTCTCATCCTCTCCTTCTTCTTCTCTTTTGTGCACCTATTCCTCCTGCTCCAAATTTGTTGGCCCAAACATGTCAAGTGTATAACCTTGGACCAGGATGTTATTTTGCCTTGCAAATTCTTGAAAAATTGGCTTGATTCTTGCATCCATTGTATCATCCAATCTAGCTTTGGATGACTACTTTCACCAACTTCTTGTTGAGCTCGTATGAACCTCTGTGATGAAGCTAGTGTAGCTATCGATTCTTGTCGTCGTTTGTTCCAATCTTTTATTTTTTGGCTCACAGCTATGTGTACTATTGGAACAAGGTATCACCGATAATATTTTGGGAAGGTTTCAGCGACTACTCAGTAGATGTCATAGGTACACCTGCCTTTTTGCATAAGGCTGTCACTAAGTGGGGAAAGAAAACTCCCACTTTCTGGCCACTTATACATCTTTTCATGTTTTGGTGGATCCATTTTCTTATACACACCTACTTTTTCTAGAAAACTGCATACAATAAAACTGCTCGAAAGGTATTAACATTAGAAACATTTAAATCAGGGACTATTCGTGTGCATACAACTTATAACCACATTTTAGCCTATGGAAATATAATAGCTTGATGAAAGGATATGGGATTATTGGTACCTGGGCAATATTTCCATTTGCCCCTTCCTTCAATTAGGAAGTTTATAATGTTATCCATACTTATGTCCCGAAAGTACTCTAAATCAGTTTCATCGATAAAATCTTTTTCATAGTATGGAGCATTATAAAAGTCACAAATAATTTGAGCGGTTACTTGCACTTCTTTCCCTCGCACATGTATTATATCCCACATGTGGCCTTCGGTGTTTCTAGACTCTTGGTCTCATAAGGATGCATAAAGTTCTTGAACAACTAGGACCAGAACATTATCTTTTAGGATTGTCCATATCATACCTAACCAAAGGCCATATTTCCTTACATAGAATCATGGATGGATCAAATCCCCTCTCTTGAATGAATGTTTTTCCTTGAAGTTCATTGAAATATTTTTCAACATTCGTATTCAGAAAACTAGAGGGATTTTGACTCATTGATGGTTCCATTTCCATAGTTCGTCTAACTTTTTTAGGAGGCATATTTAGTTCTACTAGCTAATGAAACTTCAAGCAAGTGAATGTAATGGAACACTAAAAGTTGAGTTAGGAACCCTTAACCTCGTATTTGGATTCCTTATCACTCATTTTTCTTCGTCAGTCCTTGATATGTTTTCTTCTTTTTCCTGCACCAAATAATATTAAAAGAGGAAATTTTTCTAACCAAATCTAAAGAAAAATAGAAGAAATATTTTTTAGGGTTTAAGGTATTTGAGATATTTTAGAAAATTAAAGAAGTTTATGATGTTTAAATAAGAGTTAATATGTGTTTAGGTTTTAAAAACTAAGGGGTTTAAAGGTTTAAAATCAGGTGAAAAGGGGTTTAGGCCGCCGAGTTGTACGAATGGGTTGGGTCAACCTTGTAGAAATTTGCAGTGATGTCGCAACATCCTTGACAGGTTAACATTGTTGTGAATCGGGGTTCGGTGTTGAGACACACTTTAGATTTTGAAATTTTTGAGTATACTAATTTCAGTGTCATGAAACTGGAAGTAAAATAGTTTAAGATTTTCTGCCAGATTCAATCGACAGTATCATCAATTCACAGCTGGTCGATCCTTCCGTTTTATCAGCATTAGTCCATCGTTCGTCATGCCATTCTACCTTTGCCTGCTTATCCCTTTCCTTAAACCTGTTTATACTTTGTGCATATATGAAAGGAAACGTATCCCTTGACTTGGGAGTGTTTGAAATAATTAATTCTTTACACTGCTCCCTAACTTCCTCCTACCGTCCTCTTCGCTCGGTTAATGGCCACATTTAAAGATTTTAGTCTCACCATTAATTTTCATAGTTAATTTGTTCTTTTCTAAATCAATGGTGAATCTGAAAATGGCTAGAAAATGTCTACCTAATAAGATCGGTACCTACGGCCTTCTTTAAAAATATAGAACCACAAAATCTATTGGGATAACGAAGCTGCACACTTTGGCCAACACATCTTCCAATACTCCTTTCAGATGTACTAAAGACCTGTCAACCAATCGTAATGTTATTTGATTGGTTTTGAGATCCCTTAACTTGAGTTTTTCAAAAATAGATAGAGGTATTAAATAAATACTAGCTTGTAGGTCACATAGAGCTCTATTAAAATGAATGCTCCCTATCTCTATTGGAATTGTAAAACTTCTCAGGTCTTTTAATTTTTGGGGAACCTGTCTTGAAATAATAACACTATAGGATGCACTAAAATTAACCTGTTCTCCTACCTTAATTTTCCTACGCTTAGACATAATTTCTTTTTAAGAACTTGGCATACTTTGGGACTTTCTCAATTAACTCAATTAAAGGAAGATTTACATTTAGTGTTTTGAGCAAGTTCAAGAAACTTACAAACTCATATTTATCCCTATTTTTCTTTTATTCTAGTCTTGAAGGGAATGAGACTTTTGTAACGGCAGCATTTTTAGCTTTGTCTTTCTCTAGCCCCTCTGCTAGCAGAATTACCTCGTTTAATTCTGGTTCATCTTCAGCCTCTAGGGATTTTTTTGGAGGATCATAAGCATTCTTCATATTTACCTCTAGAGTAAGATTTACTTGACTAATCAGTACTTTGCTTTATTGGAGCACTATTTCTTCACATACTCCTTACCTTCCCTCTGAGGATTATTTTCCGTATTGTTTGGGATTCTGGTGCCAATTTGCCTTTTGATTTCATCCATCATGCTCATTAATTGGCTCATTTTATCCTTAAGTTTAGTCAATGTTCTGGTTGAGTTGGTGCATTCAGACTGCACCTACTTTACGTCCATTCTCATTGATTGCATCTCTCACTCGATTTTATCCAATCATTGACCATATGCAATATGGTCACTAGGGTTGACCCTTTTTTGAGATTTCAACAGATAAGGAGGTTTATAATTAGTATTTTTAGCTTGATTCGAACTATTACCTCTTCTTTGGTTTCCTCCCTATCTCAAATTTGGGTGATCTCTCCAGTCAGGATTACATGTATTTGAATAAAGGTTTCCACCCCTATTTCTGACATAACCCATATCTTTGGTAAGAATGTTGATGTAGTGAAAGAGCAGTTTGTCTTCTCCACACATAGACGGTTTATTAGCAGATTCGATACGATTAAGTCTATCACTAGCTTGATACCTGTCATCCTCTTAGATAACTTTCACCATGGCAGTGTTCTAGCCATATGTGAATCTTTCAATGGGCTATTGATAGGAGTTCAATTTCATGTTTTCAATTATTTCAAGCACATCCTTGTACGTTCTGTTCATGAGGGCTCCTTCTGTTGCTCCGTTCAATCCTGATCTTGCATTCGCATCCAACCCAGTATAAAACTATTGCAGTCGCATCCACTCAGGGAATTTCTGGTGCAGGCACTTTTGAATCAACGTTTTGAAGCACTCTCATGCCTCATAGAAACTCTCCCCTTCCATCTGTCTAAAGACAACAATCTCTCTTTTTAGTTGAATCACTTTGCTAAAAAGGAAGAAATTTTGTAAGAACTTTCTAGTGAGCTCATCCCATGTCGTCATAAACCCTGGTGCCTGCAAATCTAACCAAGAAAAGGCATTACCAATCAAAGAATAGGGAAACAACTGAATATAAATAGCGTCATTAGTGACCCAGTTGTACTTAAAAGTATCACACAATTGGAGAAACCGTTTTAAGTGTTGATTCAGATCCTCAATCATTATGCCCCTAAATTGCAAGTTATTCAAGATCATTCGAATCATTGCCGGTTTAATCTCAAAATTATTTGATGTAATATTCGGCCTTGTTATACTCTCCTAAACCATGTCCAGACTTGGTAATGCATTGTCTCTTAAGGTTCTCTCGTTACGAGTCATGTGCATGTTATCGGGTAGTGGTGCTGGTGCTGGTGGATTTTCATCTACTGCTACTACTGTTGCTGTTGAAGATTTCTTTAGATTATTCTCTCTAGATCTATGACTGCTACAATAGGTGTGCTTCTACTATGAGTCATACACTAAACCCAAAAAGAGAAGTTTAGTGGTAATAAATAAAATAAAATTGTATTTATAACCTCAAAATTTTCTAATCATTCCTTTTGAAGTGCAAAAATTAAAATCAAACTAGTGACGTTATCTCCCCGGCAACAGTGCCAACAACTTGACTACCTCCGGACATACTCACATCTAGAGTGTGAATACTGCAGCAAAAAATATAGATATATGAGGCAGTATCTGCAAGTATGCGGATCTAGTTGTAATATAGTTACAATGGAATAGGTGAGTACTACAAGGATCGTACCCAAGGGAGGCGAGTGCTAGATTAATTTTAATCTAAACACCAAAAGATCTAATTAGTACTTTAATTTAGTTATAGTACGATGGTAATAAAAGAAAGTTTTTAAGATTTCTTATAATAACAAAATAAAACAACATAAAGAAACAAAATTCAAGAGATTAGAGAATAGGATAAATCAAATCTGATTATGGGTGATTAGCTCGCTTTGGTATTTACCCTCAACTGTCAATTTGGGTTCCTCGTCAATCAACTCATTGCTATCCCAACAGGATCTTCTAGTTTTTGACTCAAACAATAAGTCAGCAAGAACTACTTATCTTCCGACCTCACAGTCCAAACTAGTTTGGGGTGAAGGTGTTTACGGATAGGCCAAACCAATTTTAGGTTAATTCCCACATTGATTACTTTCCAAGGTTGTCAGGCCTAGGGTTTTAAGTTCTTCTTTTCCCAAATAAATAATCCATTAAGTAACCCGACAAAACAGTTAATGGATAATACCTCCACTCGTTAATCCCCAATAGAAGGATTAGTTCCTTATGGTTTTCATAAACAATATGGAATTGATGTAAAGAGAAAACATAATAAATGAATTAAAACATAGAGTTTAAGAAAACACCTGATTTGTATTAATAATAAATCAAATCCATAGAGTTTGACAGTCTCCACAAATCAGATCTCTTAAGATAAACAAGAACAACTTCAAAAATAAATCTAAAACCTAAAAAGGAAGAAAAGCTAAACTAAAATAAAAAGCAGAAAACTAAGCTAAGTAATTGGTGTCTTTTACATCTGACAAAGGAGACTATTTATAAATCTCATGTGGTTGTCGTCCTTAACCTTAGGTTAGATGATGTTCTCGAGATTTAAGTTTGATTATGTGGACCAAAACACCCCTTGGCTTGTGTTATTTGTCCAGAGTTGATGTCACAACACACCAGGACCCGTTTCATGACATAAAAGTCAATATACTTCTCTTTGGGATATCTTTAGGGGTATGTCGCAAAACCATTAAACTATGTCGCGACATCGGAGGTAATTTCGTGATTTCTCCATTCTGCTCCTTATATTGCGACATTGAGCATTCCGTTTTGCGACATATCAACCAATATCTATTTCATACGCCTTCTCATGGTCTCTTGCACACTTACAAAGTTCATTAGGTCACCCTTAAGCCTCATTTGACCCCTAAGTTCAATAAAAGACTCAGTTTGCACATTTTTTTAGCTTTAACAAAGCTTAATAAAACATAATAAGATCCTAATGATAATGCTTAATTTCAAGCTCCTAAAGTGCGAAAATAATTATGAGCCAAGGGAATTTTGGTCCGCACAATCAAACGTTAAACACGAGGACAGCAACTGACCTAGGGTTAAGGATGACAACCAACCTAAAGTCTATAAATAGGCTCATTTAGCACATGTTAGACACATCTTTCATATTGTATTAGACACATCCTTCATAGTGTATGATTTTCTCTTTAGATTTAGTCTTTAGTTTTTCCCTTTTCTTAAGTTTTTAGATTTCTATTTTTGTTATTTATTTTTGTGGAGAAATCAGATTCTAGAATTACTGTCAAACACTGTGAGGATTATGAGCTTAATTTCAATACAAACTAGGCTTCTTCTAAACTGTATTCTTGAATTGTTCTTTATGTTCATTCTTTCCATCAAGTTTATATCATTTATTAGATCATTGAGGAACTAATCCTCCTATGGGGGATTAGCGAGTGGAGGTATGAATAATTAACTTTTTTGTAGGGATTTCTTAACGAATCAGCTGTTCAGGAAAGGAATAATCCAAAACCTAGGCCTGGAAACCCTAAGAAGTCATCAAGGTCAGAATTAACCCAAAGTATGGCCAATTCATAAACAATATAACCCTGAACCGATTTGGACTGTAAGGTTGGAAGATAAGCAGTTCTTTTCGACTCAGTATTTCAGTGGACAAATCGAAAGATTCTACTAAGGTATTGACTAGTTGATTGAACAAGAAATCCCAAGACAGCAGTTGATTATGACTACCAAAGTAAGCTAATCATGCATGCCCATATTTGATACATATTTGATTATTTGATTTCTCTTTTTTCATTTATTTACTTTACTTTTATTTATTTTCTTATTATTTTTAGGATAGTTTATCAAAAATCTTTCTTTTGATGCTTCATACTATAATCCAATTAAAATACTAATTAGATCTATTTATGTTTAGGTTAAAATTAATTTAGTGCTCGCCTTCCTTGGGTACGATCCTCGGAGTACTTACCTACCCCGTTGTAACTATATTACAATCTGACTTGTATACTTGTAGATACCGCTTTTCACATCTTTTGTGTAGGATTTCTACTCTAGATGTTGGTACATATGGAGGTGGTTAGTTTGCAATCAACTACAACTTCGTATTCATATAACTAATCCATACCAAAAATAATATCAAATTCATGAAACGACAATGCCATAAGACCTACTGGAAATTCACAATCTTTAATTTTTTAAAGGGCAACACCTATATACTCTGTTTTCTCTCTCACTTTGCCTGAAAGGATTCATTACTATAACCTAATGCTTAATAAATTCTATTGGTAATTCTTTTTCTTTGACTAATGCCATGCAAATATACGAATGTGTGGCACTAGGATCAATCAAATTAATTATAAATAAAGAAAATTCATCGGTGATTACATCGGGTGCTTCTCTTTCCTCTTGAGTCCTGATATCGTATGTGCGGGGTACCCAATATTCTACTCTACATATTGTTTCCCTTGTTGACATTTTACCACTTCCACTACCAGTAACAATTTTAGATTTTCAACCTCTTTGTTGCCCTGAACTACCCCACACTGACTGTTCTATTATATTCTCTGATAGTTTCGAGGAATCCAAAATCATATAATCCTTAGAACCACATCAAAAACAAGTTCGAGAAATCAATTGAAACTTATCCAAATGAGGTTTTCCACAATGTTCGCACAACATAATAGATTTCTTCCTAGAACCTCCAATACTAGCCACTGAAGTTGTTTGTTCTGTTTGCCTTGACTAACCTCTGATTCTTGGCCTTCCAATAGGTGCTGAATATCTAGACCCTCTAAAATCTCTAGTCCTTTTAGATGACAGTGGTGGCATAGAGCTAGTTGCTGCTTGTTTTCCCAAACCTTTCTCTTTATTTTTACTTAACCCTTCTTCTATCCTTAGAGCCCGATAAACTAACACTAAGAAATCTTGTAAATTTAGGGCAATAATAGGATCAAAGATTTCTTCATTCAACCCATACTCAAATTGTTGGCACATATTTGCCTCTGTAGTAACTTTTTCTCTATCATATTTACTTAACTTGACAAATTTTCTCTCATATTCTGCCATTGTCATATTGTTTTGTTTTAAATCCAGAAATTCACGTTTATTTTGCTATAGGTAAAGCTATCCTACATAATTCTTCTTAAACTCAGCTAAAAAGAAACTTTAGTTAATCTTTTCTGCTAGGTTTACATTTCAAACAGTAGTCACCACTGATAGGTTTCTCCTTTCAACAACGGCACTGTACATTTCAACTTCTCTTTTTTTGAACATTGTAGTTCTTCGAATACTCTCTGATTTTTCTAACAATTCCTCAACTTTAGCAAGATCACCATCTTTCTTTCCTTTAAATTCCTCTACTCCATACTTTCTAATCTACTCTAGAGGAGATCGATGGCTGAAGTGTAGAAAAATAGGAGGGGGTAGTGGTGGAACATTGGTTGTTCTCACAAGTTTCTGTAACAACTGATTCATCGATTGTAAAAGAGCCGTAGTAATTAAAACTTCTTCTTTCAGAAGATTGCTTTTGTTTTTCTCTATCCAACTCTAGATTTACAGGGTCACCTAGTTCATCTTGCACTTGAGGCTAGGTCAATTCCTTTCTCTATCCATATTTGATGCCCTACTTTCAAGCTCATCTTTCAAACCTTCTTGAGATCTATACGACATCTTCAGATTTTTCTATAATTCATAAATTCATAATTAACTAAACATAATCTCATCACATCAATATATACTATATGGCATGTACATCTAGACTCGTTCTCAACTTAAATATCAAATAACCTAAGCTCTAATACCACTAAATGTAACACCCCTATACTCGACCCGGTTATTGAACCAAGTATATAAGTACTACATTACATATCAGAATGGCCAACTTAATGTTTCACTGATAAAAACTTAATTCTTATAAGTTACTCAACTCAAAATTACATTATTAATATTAATTGCAAAATCGATAAATATATATTAGGTCATCATTGCATTTACAACAACATTTTGGGGTCAAAAACAAAATTTGAAGAAATGCAGGGCACACAACCAAGTTCCTAGGCCGTGTAAGTCTCTGAGGCCATGTGTTTTATTTAAAAACTACCTCCAATGATCACACGGTTGTGTGTATGACCCGTGTAAGCCACAAGGTCGTGTCCCTAGCCTGTGTAACAAACTAAAACTGTGTATAATGGCCTAAATTCAAGATTATCGGAACAGAGTTTCGTAGCCACAAATCTGATTTAAAAATAAATTTATTTTAATATTTTTTCATGAATATTGATATGGTAGGAAAATCGTATGAAAATATAGATAAAAAAATTTTACCGATTTAGTGGTTAGTTAGAAAATAAAAATTAGAAATTGGGTAAAAAAAGGTACCGAGACCTCGATCTCGTAAAATCGAGTCAAAAATATTTTTATAAATATTTATGAAATGTTAGTAATAAGGTATTAAAATTTCGTTAGAAAATTTTAATGTTTGGGTGTCAATTAAGTGAAAAGGACTAAATTGAAAAAGGTGCAAAAGTTACTAGAAGGATTAAATAGCTCAATTTTTAAATGAGGAGGGACATAAATTGCAAATAAGCCCAAAAGGAGATATTTTGGGTGGCATAAGCTGAGAAAAATCAGGAGAATTGGTGAAATAAGGGTAAAATGGGAAAATAAGAAATTTTACTAACATAAAAATGGGACCAAATTGGAATATCTAGAATTCTCTTTATTTTTCTGCATTCTCATCAGCCAAAAACGTCCTAAGGGTTTATTCAAGCTGGTTTTTCATAATTTTTTCACCAAGTGAGTTAATCCTTACCTTTTTCTTGTAATTTTTATGTTTTTAAGACTTTTACAACTAGGTCCTATTACTAAATTCATTAGTTTTTGATTTCATGAATAAAATTGAAAGTCACCATGGTTGAGTGCTGTAATTTTATGATAAAATAGCATGAAATTTAAGCTTTAATTTGTTTATGAGATGATTTTATTAGGTAATTTCAAAAGAAATTGATTTGTAGGACCTAATTGTGAAAAGGTTTGGAATTAAAGTCTAGTGCTAAAATTCTGATTTCAAAAGGTTATAAAGTAGTTTAAAGTGATAGAATAAAGTGTTAATTGAGAAAAATAAGCTCAATTGAGAGGTTAATTGATCAGGGATGAAATTATCATTTATTGAAAGCTTAGGGGAAAAATGGTAATTAACATCATGCACTAAAACAGTTTTGGACAGCAGCAGTAGTCTAACTTTGAAAAATCACCAAAAATTTTAGAGATCGAATTATAGGATTAATAAAATATGAAATTAAATCATATTGAGTCTAGTTTCTTATAAAAGAAACGTGTAAGCAATGGAATTGTAAATCATGAGATATAATAGATTTTGTGAGACAAGGTTAGAATGAATTCGGGTTCCCCTATTCTGACTTTGGAAAATCATAAAATATTGTATAAAAATAGTTAGGGGCTTAAATTTATATTTTTAAAATACTTAATGAGTCTATTTTCAAAAGAAACAAACAAGAACATCATCCAAATTCTGTACAATGAGATAATTAATTTTTAGTGAAGAGGGGTTGGAACTGTCGAATAGTGAAACAGGGGAAACTTTAAAGAATAAAATGTACTTATTGGCTAAACAAAAAATTCTGAAAATTTTATGGTAAGAAGATATGTGAGTTTAGTTTCTGGGAAAATTAGCGGATCTTAATTGGAGTTCCTTAGCTCAAGATATAAATAATTTAGTGACTATGACTCAGTGAGACAACTTTGAATGCACTATAAATAGTAGTGGAATTATAGAGAATGTTACATATGAACATGAAATGTAGTAGATTAATGATTAAATTTATTTATTTAGATCCAGAAAATTCAAATACGAAGCTAGATCGAGGAAAAGAAAAATTTCTGGATTAGTAGATTTTTGTTTACGAACAAGTATCGAGGTAAGTTCGTGTAACTTGAATTATATTCTTAAATGCTTGAAATGTTTGTTATTGATGTGAATATGATTTGAATGTTCATTATATGAAAATTAATGAAACATTGATATATTTGATAAAAAAGGGAAATAAATCCCAGTTGAATGGAAGGAAAATTCGATGGATCTCTGAAAAGGAATTGACGGTAAAAAGGATCTAGCCCGGACGGGTGATCCTATTCTGATATAGCCCTCCCGAAGAATATGTGGAAAATGGATTTAGCTCGGACGGGTAATCCGAATTAGGGTCTGAATTTAGCCTGGATTGGTAATTCAGATCCAAGCTCATTAGAGTAATTGTCATTGCAGGAGATTTAGCCTGGACTGGTAATCCCGCTGTAAGGATGAGGTTCGCGGGAGTGTGCTCTCTGAAATGGAAATGTACGCACATGAATATGAATTAACGGACCCGGATTTGTACACTAAAGTGTACCCCTGAAAATCCATCGAAATTTCGAGAAATTCAACCGGATAAATAGGGAAAAATAACAAGAAAATAGAAATCATGGTATTGATGAGCTCATCAATCATGTTATATATTATTGGTACATGGAAATTATTGGACTAATTTGAATGTTGAGTTTGTGCATGATAGGGGAATAATGTATTGAATGGGTGTATGAATGTTTATTGCATTGTATTGAAAATATTAGGTAAGTATAATTCTTGTTACATGAACTTACTAAGCACAAAGTGCTTACCCTATTTCTTTTTCCCCTGTTTTGTAGTGTTGAGAGCTCGAAGGTCGGATTCGGTCAGAGACGTATAACACTATCAACCTCAAGATCTCGGTATATAAAGAAACTTTATTTTGGAAATCAATTGCATGTTTAAGCTAGTAAAGTAATCTTAATGTGAAATGAATATATGGTTAGCCATTGGTATGGCTAACAAATTTTGGTTTTGGTATGTGATGAGGTTATCTTATGAATATGTTAAATCTATCTTGAAAATATGTTGAAATGGATTGGTTGTGTTGGATTGATCTCGGTTTAAAATTGCAGGGACTGTTAGAAATTTATAAAGGGGTTATATTGAGTTTTAAAAAAAATAAAAATAAAAATTCTTATAATTTCGATATAGTCTCAGTTTAGTCCCGATGTATGTTTTGGGCTTCGGAGGTCCATCCAAGGGACGTCATGACATGTTTCGATAAATGAATAGTATTTAACTGGTAATAATGGAAAATTAATTCGGTAAAATCTGGTAATGCCTCATACCCTATTCCGGCGACGAATACGGGTAGGGGGTATTACACTGTGTGGTTCCAAGAATAACTTTTCCCATAAGATACACGGTCGTGCCACTAGCACGTGTATACCACACGACCGTATGGCTACACCATGTAACTTTCAGAAGCCGTATCCTCTGTAGTTTGAAAATTTTGAAAACTTCTAAAAAAATTCTTGTAACTTATTCTCTGCAAGAAAACTCAATTTCATTCCAGTCATAATTCCAATTTCAGTATAAAAGACACTGAAACACTTTTAGATTATCATACAACATTAACATACTAATATTTCATTTAAATCCTTCAAAAATTACAATGTTTGTAACATAGACCATCATACTTAAATCCTTAACTTAAAAACCTATGTACATGTCACTCTAACCCAAAATTTAGAAGTCCTACTCTCTTGGTGTCAAGATGTAATGAAACGAGCAAGTCTTAGACCACTTTCTGCCTTCTCCTCTCGTCTTTAACCTACACGTTAAGCTAAAATAGCTTAGTAAGTACTGCAAGAATTTAATCATAAACCTACATATTATATTGTAATTAATATGAGTAAATTTCTATAATTTTAACCACACTCGATTAAATTATACTTACCAATTCACTTTTGACATTTATTGCCCAAAGTGGAATGATTAGAATAATCAAGACATACGGAAAGGAACTGAACATCACCATCGCGAATAAACACCGCTGAAGCGGATAAACTGACCACCGTCAAAGCGGATAACTGAGCACCGCCCAAGCAAATAAATAATAAGTTCATAATATATTCCTTAATGGCATGACATCAATATCCTAATAATTCACATCCTTCTACTTAGGTGCATATCAATTATGCAAACTTTAATTTAGTCATTGATATTATAATTTCACATATAAATTCCATTTCATTTAACATCTTTACCCCACACACAATAATCTCTTTATTCTCATTCACTTTTTTATACCATAGTTTACCATCTTTATAATTTAGTCATTTACATTACTATTGCATATAAAACTAAGATTTAAACATTTAATTAGTAATTTCTATTATAGATATCTAGAAAAAATGAAATTAAATCCTTCTAGTACTTACAACCAAGGCTTGTTTGATGATTCTTCTTACTTTTTCACTCATTGGCTACACCTTTTTATTTTTCTACAATTTGGTCTTCTTCTTTCTTCCCTTTTTCTTCATTTCAATAACCAGTACATAGCATTTACTTGTTAAAATAATTTTTAAATAACATATTTATGATCAAAATAAAAAATAATATGAACTTCATAAAGATTTTCCCATCCCTTATCGTGATTTCATGATGTCACAATTAACCCTAACTTGTCTCTTTCTTTCAAGTAACTATCAACTCCTTTTTCATGAAGCTAAAGTATCTACCTTGCTCTACTCTTGATTTGTTTGAGAAATCATGAAAGAAAAATGAAGAAACAAGCTTGAAGGGCACAAAAATGGTGAAAATGACTTAGATGGAATAAGAGTGAAAGTTTAGTTTTGAGAGAAAAAGGAAGCGATGGGTGGGTTGGAAGAAAAAGATGAAGGCTTTCTCCTCTTTTCTTCCTTCTACACTCTTCATAATAAAAATATCATGATTTTTGCGAAAAATGGCTAAATTGTCCTTCATCCTATCATTTGTACACTTTGGCCCAAATCATTATCCATAAATATCTTGCTTTGCTAATTACTATTTTAACCATTATCATCTTTACAATTCCCATGCATGAATCACATTTTATTTGGTAAAATTTCTTCCTAATCCTTCCTTGTTTTCCATCTACTCTATGTTATTAACTTAACTTTTAATTTTTACACTTTTGCATCACTATTTTTCATTTTCCTACAATTTAGTCATTACCTCAAATCAAATTTTCCTATCCCAAAAATATTTCAAATTTCTATTAGCTCTAACTACCTTCTATACTTTTACCCTGCAATTCCTATTTAATCTATTTCTAAAAAGTCTTTAATTTTCCTAACCTAGTATGCCACCGAACCACAGCCTCTATACTTTGAGGATGTTACATTTCTCCCCCTTTTAAATACAAAATTTCATCCTCAAAATTTCACCTAATTCAGACAGCTGTGGATATTGTAATTTTTTTTCTTTTTTTTTATGTAGCTTCTTCAACATTATAGTACCTCCACAACACTTTTACCTAGGGAACCGTTTATTTTTTAATTTTTTTACATTCATGTGGTTAGGTATGGGTGCTATAAGTTGGCACTTATGCCTTTTACTTGTCAATTTGCATGAAATATATGAATTTTAAGTAAAAAAAATGACAGTAATATGAAAACAACTATATGGCTTTTCGTTGTAGTGTCCGATTATTGGTTGGTCGTTTATTTATATATATACATATAAATGCATATATCACAATTTTAATGTGAAGCAAAACTTTTAGAAATAAAATGTGATTTATGTGGAGATTTGTGTCTCGAGATATAATATTATTATTAAAATTTAAAAATTGAATTTAAATTTGAGTCTTAATTTTTAAATTGACTTAATATAATTCCCATAAGTTGAAGTTGAAGTTGATGAACTAAATAATTAAATACTATAAATGTAAGTTTAAATTAAAATGAATGATTGAATTGATATAATTAAAAAATAGATTAACTTCAGTTGTTTTGACAACATGATGGCATCATATATTCAGATTTGACGATCAATTGAATCGGGTGTGGAATGGGGTATTAATGGAAATCTGGTTGGCTCATGTCAACCAAATGTAAAGATATCATTTAATAATTTGGATGGTAATTTTCTGTCATCATTCACCCGACCCGTAACTGCATATATATAAAGGAAGTCGGGTTTTTTACACAAATGGTATAGAAAAAAAATACTGAAATAGGATGTCAGAAATTTTTTTTACCAAAATAGGTTACTTTTTCATTGGAGCCTATTAGGTAGGCACCAATGAATAAAAAAATAATAATTTTTTTTAATAAAATATTTTTTATATTTTTTTAATAATTTTTTTTAAAAAAATACGAGTCAAAATACGGTCAACGGGTCAGGTTGGGTTGGGTGGCGCCTATCAGGTAGGCGCCAATGAAGGTGCCTTACAGAGAGGCGCTAATGAAGGTGCCTCATAGAGAGGCGCCAATGAATATTGTAATTTTGTATTAATATTGTAATTATTTTATAATTAAATTTGTATTTATAGTTTTGGATTAGTATTTTGTATGAATATTGTAATTTTTTATATGAATATTGTAATTTTGTGTTTGTAATTTTGTAATAAAAAAATGAATTCAGTTAATTTGTTTCAAAAAATCAATAAATACTGTTAAATAAGTACAAAATCAAATAAAATTTAATTATATAAAAGTTACATTATATAAAAATTAAATTAGTTAACAACAACTATATGATTAAAAAAGTCAGTTATAATTAAATTTTTAATAAAATAATTTTTAATTTTTTTATAATTAAACTTTTAATAAGATGATTTTTAATTTTTTTATAAACTTTATATGTAAACTCACCAAATATTAAACTAAACACAACAACTTATAGCTTAATCCTAAATTACTAATAAATTAAATTTTAAATAATTACAAACACAAAAATTTATAACATAATCCTAAATTACAAAAAATTAATTATAAAATAATTACAATATTCATACAAAAAATTACAATATTACAATATATCCCGACATTACAATATTCATACAAAATTACAATATTACAATATTCATACAAAATTATAATATTACAATATTCATACAAAATTACAATATTCATATAAAAAATTACAATATTCATACAAAATACTAATCCAAAACTATAAATACAAATTTAATTATAAAATAATTACAATATTAATACAAAATTACAATATTCATTGGCGCCTCTCTATGAGGCACCTTCATTGGCGTCTCTCTGTGAGGCACCTTCATTGGCACCTACCTGATAGGCGCCACCCGACCCAACCCGACCCGTTGACCGTATTTTGACTTGTATTTTTTTTAAAAAAATTATTAAAAAAATATAAAAAATATTTTATTCAAAAAAAATTATTATTTTTTATTCATTGGCGCCTACCTAATAGGCTCCAATGAAAAAGTAACCTATTTTGGTAAATTTTTTTTCTGACATCCTATTTCAGTATTATTTTCTATACCATTTGTGTAAAAAACCCAAGGAAGTCCTAATGAACCTCCTTTGACACGCAGGAGCATTAATATTAGTACTTTTTTTTAAATCACAAAAAATAGGTTTTGATTGAGTTTTAGTTCGACTGATATGGGTATTGTTGCTAATATAGGAGGACGTGAGTTTGAGTGTATTGAAACGCATTATCTTTCTATGTATAGGTTGAGGAGAGGCTATGGATAGTTTTAGGTATTGTGTGAAAAAGAGCAGATATAATATTTTTATTTTAACTTTTAACATAATTTGATTTTAATATTTTTATAATGTTATTAATTAGTCTAAATAGTTAATATAGTTAATTTTTTATTGAAATATTACATAGTTATATAATCACAACCTATAATGAGATTAATAAAAAAATCATAAAAAATAGTTAAATTTCACTTTGGTCCCTCTATTATGTTTAAAGTAAAATTTAATATTTTTATTTTAACTTTTAACATAATTTGATTTTAATATTTTTATAATGTTATTAATTAATCTAATAGTTAATATCTTTAATTTTTATTAAAATATTATATAGTTATATATACGAGGAACTTTTTTTATTAGATTGTTATATTTATATACAATTATGGATTCAATTCTATCATAAGTACCAAGACAACATGAACTTCCCAGAGGATTAAAGCAGCACAGCAATTGAGCCTTTAGCAACCAAAACTTTAGGGAGCTATTAAGACCTAATCCTGGGGTTCAACTTCAAATGCAAGCATTCTGAATAATGGGGTTTCCAAAATTCTATTAGTTTCTTGAAACAGAGCCAAGGGAATTCAGCTTCGATGAGGTCTTCATATAATAATATTAGCTCTTGGGTCTATATTTACCATTAGCAAAAATGAGCTGGTTGCTCCAAAACTTGTACCACCACCCTCAACTGCTATGAGTAGAGGAAGAGAGATGGGGAGGGCAACGGTTACCCATGCCAAGCCATCATCTGAGTGGCATCCTCTTTTGGATTTTCTTTGATACTTGGGGTTTGCTTCTACTAGAATGAGTTCTTCTCTTCTCTTTTCTTTTTCTCTTTTAATATGATTTGATAGAGCTGTCATCCCCTTTTGTATAGAGCTCTGCCAGATCCCTAAAAGTAAATTTATACATCTATGGATGGCATTGTTTGCTATATATATCATAGTTTTGATATGGGTTTGTTTGTAGCTTTATTATTGTAATAGGGATTACATGTAAAAGGTGTGTTATCTCAATTAGTATTTGCTTCTGCACTGCTATACACTGTAATTGTTCGAGATCACCTCAACTTTTGCCATGAGAAATAAAAATAAATCTGTCATTTTTATTTATTTATAGTTTGTGCAAATAATATAAGTAAATGATATTGAATTATAAAGTATATATAAATTTTGTAAAAATTATAAAATGATTTAAGTTAAAACATACAATACTAAATAGTTTTTAGAATTCTATTTTATATTAGCGGTGTAACAATAGTTTTTAAATTTTATTTTTTTAGGCCGCACATTAATGATGTTGGAGGAAATAAAGATTATTGATACATTTTAATATTTTCGATTTAAGCATCATATACCTTATTTTGTGTTAGGTGGTGCTCTTCTCAATTTTTTTAATTTTAATTTTATTTTTGTATTTAATATTTTTATCAAATTTTTATGTGTGTGGGTCTATCTCCATCCTAATAATAGAGAAGTCAAATGGAAAGTTAGTAAAAAGGAATTATATTATTTTCAAAAGAATATTAATTCTCATGTCTTTTATATTTTGACCAAAATTAATTAATATAACTGTTTATATTAATAAATTCGGTAAAATATATACAATTAATATTTTGTATGAATCAAATTTATATATTAATTATATTATTTCTAAAAGAATATTAATTTTTATGTCTTTTATATTTTGATTGAAATTAATCAATATAATTGTTTATATTAATAAATTTCGTAAAATATATACAATTAATATTTTATATAAATCAAATTCATATATTAATTTTATCTATATTATCTGTGAACAACAAGTTTGTACATATAATGTGTTTAATATTTAATATTTAACTATTAAATTAATTCAACAATTAATTTAGTTCATGTGACAACTAAATATAATACCAAATGTATTTGGATTCTATTCATTTCAACTATAGGGTGTGACCCTGTAGGCTATTTTAACGTTGTTAGTAATACTAAAATGTTTCTAACATTACAAACAATAAGTGACATCTAGCAATGCATCTTTGCCACCCAAGTTAGAAGAAGTTGTGATTCGACATAACTTTTCTGTGATAATCTTTTCATGTATTATATCATTTTTAATATCTAAAATGGACACAAGTCATGGAATAGTCACACTTGTATAATCCAATGTTATATTTCTTGATTTTCTAACCAGACTATAATAAACAAATAAGTATGATATCTCATATCAACTTATTTGAGTATGGCCATGCATTTCTAGTCTCACTCTATCAAGAGGCCTAAGATATTGCTCCCATTATGTAGGAGGGATAAATCCTATCTTGATCAACCATATCCCACTACATGGATTGTGGTATATCCAACATCAGTCATTATAGTACAACCTATCACGGTAGACGTTTTGACTGTACGAAAATATATGACTTACGATGTTGGGACAATGATGATCTCAAGTCTGAGGATCATATTCATAGTTATCACTATTAGTAATATTGTGACTATTACATAATAATCCAAAAAACATACTCATAGTGAGTCAGTCCAATATGTTGTTCTCTAACACATACTCATGTATTGATTTTTACATCCCTATGTTAATGACAACTCTTTGTCATCGATCAACTACACATTAGTCTCAACGCATTATTGTTGTCCAAGCCTACAATAATACTTAACAAATGACCTTTTAAGATTAATCATATTTTCTTAGGACTTTATTACAATTCAATTTATTTAATATACACATAAAAAGAAACTGAAATAATAATGACAATATCTTATATTAATAAAAAAGGTAAAATGAGTATGTGATTACAATCATCTCATGATTGATCTTTGGGCATACTCTAATAGATCCAACCACGTAATACCGCTTAGTATTAGTTAAACATTTAGACAACCAATGAGTAACATTTGCTTCTATTTTTCTTTGTGTGCAAAAACCATGTGAGGACAATTATACAAAGTATATTAATACAATTAATAAATTTTTTTATTAACCAATCTATTCGAAAAAAAATTACAAGTTTACAAACGAATATAGTACACTCCGGGCACTAGATCCAACACCTAGAGCTTGGTATGAAGATTATCAAATTTTCTTGAAAAAGGTTTTTATAAAGGGGAGGTTGAAACAATAGTTTTTATTAAAAGAAAAGATAAGGATTTGTTAGGAGTTCAAATATATGTTGATGATATTATTTTTGGAGCTACTAATGATCTTCTTTGTCAAGGATTTTCCAAGCTAATGCAAGGTGAATTTGATATAAGCATGATGGGAGAGATCTCATTCTTTTTAGGACTCCAAATCAAGCAAAGGAAAGATGACATCTTCATCAATCAAGTTAAGTACACAAGGGATATGCTCAAGAAGTTTAGGATAGACAATATCAAACCACAAGCTACACCCATGAGCTCTTCTCCAAAGCTTCACAAAGATGAAGAAGGTAAATGTGTATGTATAAAACTATATAGGTCAATCATTGGTTCTTTGCTTTACCTTACCGCAAGTAGACCCGACATTATGTTTAGTGTTTGCTTGTGTGCTAGATATCAATCTTGTCTTAAGGAATCTCATTTACAAGTCATTAAGAGAATCTTTAGGTACCTTAGAGACATACCTAATTTAGGTCTTTGGTATCCTAGAGACTCATCCTTTAGCTTACATGTTTTCTCATATGCAGATTTTGAAGGTTGCAAACTAGATAGGAAGAGCACCACTAATACTTTTCAATTCTTAGCCAACATGTTAATTTCATGGTTTTCAAAAAAAAAATAATGTTACGTTGTCCTCCATCGAAGTGGAGTACATTTCCACCAGTAGTTGTTGTGCTTAAGTTTTATTAATGAAGCAACAACTTAAGGACTATGCAATTGATATAGATATTATTCCTATCATGTCTGACAATGCTAGTGCTATTTGTCTCACTAAAAATCTCATCCAACATTCTAGAACTAAGCATATTGAAATAAGACATCATTTCATTAGAGATCATGTCAAAAAAGGAGATGTAGTTATAGAATTTGTTGACACTTTGAACCAATTAGCTAACATTTTTACCAAACCATTAGATAAGGAAGGTTTTGGACACTTAGGAGAGAACTAGGTATTACTACCTTGCCTTGATTTTGTGTTCAAATGAATTTGTTCACTTTGATGTTTTCAAAATGTTTTTTGACTTAGAATTGACTGAAAAATCATGAACAAATTAGGGGGAGTTGATATTGCATGTCTAGTATATTTTTAACCTATTTGCTCTAGTTTATATGATTTTTGGATGCCTTTGAGTATGCTAAATTAGACTTTATTTGATGTAAATGTTCAATTTTTACATATTTTATGATCTTCTATGATTCATATACATCATGCTTTAATTCTATACAATTAGGTGTATGAAATCATTAGAAATGGCCAAAATGATTGCATTCTTTGATTGCATCCTTTGAGTTTTTTTTTCTTTTCCTATTTCTATGTGATTGTACTTTAATGTGTATTTGGTATTTTAAAATACTTTAATGATTATTTTGCAAATTGTAGTTCACTTGTTCTTTATTTTTAAATATACTAACCACTTTCTTTTCCTTTTAAGCTTTATTTGTTTATTTTTTATAAAACAAAAAGGGGGAAAAAAAGAAAGGTAAAGTGGTTATTGGATGATAATACCTTTAATCTCAACAATTTTGTGACCAATTTTTCAAAAATAAAAACGAGCCTTAAATTGAAATTGAATTTTCGAAAGGGGGAGTATTTCTATTCAGAAATAAATTTACCAAAATGTTTTGTTATATCAAAAAGGTGTCTTGCCTGGGGTGCTATATAAGTCCTACCATTTTCATGGAAATAAATAGTTGTAGACCAATACTATTCTATTAATAAGAAATATAGTTTCAACAATAGAAGATTACTCTCCCTGCTTCCCCCACCAGCGCTCACTCTGACCACCATGAGATTTCCTCTGAAGAGGATAACAATAACTGGAATGGAACGAGCAAACGAAGGCTGTTGACGGGGACTATGGTTTGAGTGGGGTCTGGACGGTTTACCTGTGTTCGGCTAAGGCTAATCTCGAGGTTTTTGAAATGAAACAGGGAATTATCTCATTCACCCGATCTTCGTCCATATGTTAGCTTTTTCTTCCTTCCAAAGGCTTGCTATTCCTTTGTCCACCCGATCTATAAAAGGACTATTATCAAGATGATTTTTTCATTTTTTTCCTACGAGAAAACCCCAATCTCGAAAGACCTCGATGCTCATTCAACCCTGAAAGCACTGCACTGAAAAGGCTACCCTCCTCTCTTAGATTGAGATGCTTACCAACCAAGTACTACTATTACTGTACATACAGAGGGGGAGAAGCACTAATCAAAGTATATTTCGCCTAACTTTTCAGAAAAAAAATAAGAAGAGAATCGACTGATTCAAATAAGAGAGAGAAAGACTAGTAAAGAAATTCCGCCCTCCTGTTTACCATTGTAACTGACCCATACATTCTCTGTGGAGTCTCCCAGATTTCTCATGCGGACCCAATGTCTCCCACTGAAACTAGTACCTTATCCTTGACCACCATTACATTAGAGCACAGCTTCGAAGAACTTTTCTTTTTTACTTTTTTTTGAGTTTGAGTAACATTCTCCTCGATCTTTCAAGTACACTCAACCGAGGAATGGTGATATTTCCATCATTCCACTTTGTTTGCGGATTCAAGGTCAATCCTTTCGATTGATTGGCCTTATTCCCTTTCTTAATAGAATAGAGGGAATGGAAGTCTTTCCTTGTCCTTCCGAGATAGGAGTTGAGAGCTTCAGGCAGCACCACATTCATTCACAGATGCCCTGCCCCTAGAGCCCTACCATGGAAGAAAGATATAGCCCCCCAAGGGAAAACAACCATGTCGTAAGCCCAAGTCAATTCCTCTCTTCGAATTCTCTTTGCTATTTCATCTGAATCCCTATCTTTTTGAATGTCCATAAAATCCTATTAAAGTTTGTTTTTAGAAAAATAAATTATAAAGTTTAAAACATAAAAATCATTTCAAGACTTCCAAACATTTTAGAAAATGTTTTAAACACTTAGAAAAATTTTGGACAAAGTTCAAAAATGGTTTAAACTCTTTTAACTCAATTGAAAAATTGCTCCCTACAAAAAGTATCGATACCTATTGTATTTTTATTGATACCATATTTGCTATTGATACCCTTTTTGCATTCTGACTTGATGATTTTTCAAACGATTACAAAAAGTATCGATGTCTTTTACCAGGTATCGATAAAATATCTTTGGTATTATTGTAAACTAACTTTAACGGTGACTGAATCAAGAATTAAATGTTAATAGTATCGATACTCGTAGAAAAAATATCAATATCTTTTATTGTAGGTGAATTTAATGATCTGGTATTTTAATCCCCAATGGCTCGATTCAATTCTTCAATAACCACAATAGTTGGAAATCAATTAGAGGGTATAAATATTAGCTTCTAAATGTTCTACCACAACAAGTGAGATTACAATAGATCAAGTGTTTTAAGATACATCAAAAATCCATTACCAATCACTTTGTGCTTCAATTCTTTATCTTCTTCTTGTAAACATGTAACACCCCTAACCCGTATCCGTCGCCGAAGTAGGGTTACGAGGCATTACTGAACAAACACAACCATTTTTAAAACCAAACTGATCACAAATATGAAAATTAAATCTTTTTCGCATAACTATTTATAATTTACGATCAAAATCTAACCAACATCGTACTCAAACCTATACATGCCATAAGATCGAGTTCAAATATTTAACAAAATACCAAAAGAAGTCGATAGTGTGATAGACTATGCTGATGATCCCCGAGCTCGTAACGCGTCTCCAAAATCTTTAAAAAAAAAACAAATGGACAAAAACAATCAAAGTAAGCTTTTATAGCTTAGTAAGTCTATAGCATATCTAAAATACATATAAAAGAATCATATAATTCTTTAAGTAAATTTATTGAAATCACAAAAATCAAATATGATTACTAATCAAACATTGCTATATTGAGTCATTTTGTTTAAATCTAAAAAGATGTATATTTATCTAATACACATAAACGGACAAATGTATATACATTATCTGCATATAATCAAGTTACTAGCATAATCATTAACGGCATATACTGATTTCTAGAGTACTTATTGTTCGCACTTCATCGGATCCATTTAAATACAATTGTTCAAATACATATACCAAAAGTATAATTTTTTTATACTCATCAACCATAAATGCCGAATGCATACATATATACACTTATTTTCACCTATGCCGAATGCATACATATATATACCCTTATTTTCACCTATGCCGAATGCATACATATATATATCCACCTATGCCGAATGCATACATATATTTATATCCACCTATGCCGAATGCATACATATATATTTATCTATCAATTGCTAAGACCAAATATATGTATATATGTATATGCTCATCAAGTTAATATGACTAAAATCATATGATTGAACATTTATGTATTCATCAATTTCATATAATCAAAATCATAGAGGTATCAATTGTATATTATCACATAATTTAAACGGATTCACCGGCACTTAGCCTGCTAGGTTTTAAAACTTGATTCGGTACACCAGCTCTTGAGCCTGCTAGACTTATAGTCCGAAATGTATCACCGGCATTAAGCCTGCTAGACGTATACTCTGAATAATTTCACCTGCATTAAGCCTGCTAGACGTAAAGTCTGAATTATGTCACTGACAATAAATCCGAATGGTACTGAGCTTTAACAAAAGCATCTCAATTCATAGGAGTTGTATCTCATAATGGTCTATAGAATCCACATAAAAATTCAGCTCAATAATTTATAAACTATATCTTTAAACCACATAGGTATATAAAGTTCAGTCATCAAATCCAGCTCAATATCTTAATTATACATCCGAATATATATATATAACTTAACACATTAAAGCATACTACTAATATCATGCTTTCGAACACCTTATGATAATCAAAGCTAATAATTTCATATCTTCAACTCCGTTCAAGAACTTTTACATGAACATACTTACATAATCGAACCTCCCTTATACATATACAAATTTCATACTAAAACTCATTACAAAAACATATACATGCATAATTACATAGTCGAACCCCATATAAACTTGTATGAATGACATACCTAAATTCAATACTAGAACATATACATGTAGATTTGCATAATATATATTCAATACAAATTTTATACCAATATAAACCTATGCTTATTTCTGAATCTTAGGTACACACATATATATCCACCTTTTAGTAAACCAATACTTTATATAGTATATATAAAAAAAATATGAACTTTTATACTCCAACTAAATTCGATAACATTTATAATTGTATATCCTTATAAACCTTCATGCTTTAACTAAATTCCAATGACTATATAAGTATATACCTATGATTCGAACTTGTTACAATAATACATATAATTCACTCATACTTTTAATTATTTCAACCAACATATTTTTTTAATTATAATTCATCCAAAAACAGCTCATATACTTATTTATATACTGATTTTATGACATTAAATAGCTAATAGACTTACCTCAGACGATGGAAAATCGAAGTCGGACGATTATTCGACTAATTTGGCTTTTCCCCGATCTAACTCCAATTTTTTTGGTTCTCGATCTAAATATATTCAAATAAGATAATTTATTTATTAACACATTCAATTTAATCCAAAAACACATAATTTGGCAAATTACTATTTTGCCCCTAATATTTACACTTTTTGCAATTTAGTCCCTATTGCATAAAACACAATTTATACAAAATTTGCCCATACCACACAAGGGCCGAATATTCATGGTTCTCATACAAGTCCACACATTTCATTTATTTCACACTTTAGTCCCCCAAAAATTTAATTTCATAATTTTGCCCTATTTACTCAATTTCACTAAAAATTCCAATACAAAACATATTAATCTAAAATATATCTTTCATTATTCATCATCAAACATCACATAACACAAATGTTCATCAATGGAACAACTCAAAATATTCATCAAAATCAAAAATTTAAACATGGGTCGGATAGTATTCGAAGCAACGATCTCAAAAACGTAAAAATTATCAAAAACCGAACAAAGAACTAACCTTAATCAAGCTTTAAAATGGCCGAATAATACTTGACTTCCTTTCTTTTTTTTCTTTTGCATGAATTCGGCTAACTTAAGATGAAAACATTCATCTTTTCATCAATTATTTTAATTTTAATGTTTAATTTAACATTTGACTAAATTAACCTTATTATAATAAATTTTTATAACATATATATTAAGGTCAATTATGTCATATATAACCCACTATCTACTTTATGGTCTTATTGCATCATAAACCCTTCCATTTAAAAAGACAACAACAATTAGGTGCTTTTATAATTAACCCCTAAATTTTCATTTTTCGCGATTTAATCCTTTTGTTTAATCGGACACTCAAACAACAAAATTAAAACACGAAAATTTCACACAATCAAATGCACACAAAATAAACACACAAAATAATATTAAAATATTTTTTGTCTCGGACTTGTGGTCCCGAAACCACTATGTCCGATTAGGGTCAAACCGGGTTGTTACAACTCTTCCCCCCTTAGGGATTTTCGTCCTCGAAAATCTTACCGGTGAATAGGTTTGGATAACGCTCTTTCATTGTATCTTCTAACTCCCAAGTTGCTTCTTCAACTCCATGTTTATGCCACAATACTTTAACTAACAGAATTTTCTTATTTCGTAATTCTTTGATCTCACGAGCCAGAATGCTAATCGGTTCTTCTTCATATGACATATCAGAGTTAATTTCAATCTCCATCGGACTAATCACATGTAAATGATTAGATCGGTATCTACGGAGCATCGAAACATGGAATACATTATGAATCTTTTCTAACTCAGGCGATAACGTCAATCTATAAGCAACCGGTCTAACACGCTCTATAATCTCATACGGTCCAATGAATCTCGGACTCAACTTGCCTTTACGACCGAATCTGAGTATTTTCTTCCACGGTGAGACTTTCAAAAACACTTTATCTCTGATCTGAAATTCTATATCCTTTCTTTTCAAATCCGCATAAGATTTCTGACAATCCGATGCTGATTTCAGACTATCCCGAATCACTTTCACTTTCTGTTCAGTCTCTTTAATCAAATCAACCCCGTGTATCTTATTTTCACTGAGCTCGGTCCAATACAATGGTGTACGACATTTACGACCGTACAAAGCCTCGTAAGGTGCCATTTTGATACTAGATTGAAAGCTATTATTATAAGCAAATTCAATCAAAGGTAAGTATTGTTCTCTCGTACCTTCAAACTCGAGAATGCAACATCTCAACATATCCTCAAGTATCTGAATGATTCGCTCGGATTGACCATCTGTTTGCAGATGAAAAGCTTTGCTAAAATGTAACTTCGTACCTAAAGCATCTTGTAATTTCTTCCAAAATCACGATGTAAATCTCGGGTCTCTGTCTGAAATAATAGAAACAGGTACTCCGTACAACCTCACAATCTGAGAAATGTACAATTCAGCAAGTTTATCAAGTGAATAATCAATACGAACCGGAACAAAGTGAGCGAATTTTGTTAATCTATCAACAACAACCCAAATTGCATCTTTCTTGCTTGGTGTTAACGGTAAACTGGATACAAAATCCATCGTAACTCTGTCCCATTTCCATTCAAGTATCATGACCGGCTGAAGCAATCCAGAAGGTACCTGATGCTCGGCTTTTACTTGCTGACATATTAAACATTTCGAAACAAAGTCAGAAATGTCTCGTTTCATACCATGCCACCAATAGTGTTGCTTCAGATCGTTATACATTTTCGTACTACCCGGATGAACAGAAAATTGACTATTATGGGCTTCATTCAAAATCATCTAATTAACTTGGGATTTTTTGGAACACATAATCGGTTTCTGAATCTCAAACAATCCTCAACATCAACTAGAAACTCTGAATCAACATTTAAATCACACTGAGTTCGTTTTGCAATTAAATCATCATCGGCTTTCTGAGCTTCACAAATCTGTTGAACAAATAAAAGTTTTACTTTCAACTCAGCTACTATCGCTCCATCATCAGACATAGCCATATGCGCGTTCATTGCACGCAAAGCAAACAGTGATTTTCGACTTAGGGCATTAGCAACAACATTAGCCTTTCTCGGATGATAGTCAATCACAAGCTCGTAATCTTTTAGCAATTCTAACCATTGGCGCTGTCTCAAATTCAGATCCTTCTGAGTCATCAAATACTTCAGGCTTTTGTGATCGGAATAAACATGACATTTTTCACCAAAAAGATAGTGGCGCCATATTTTCAACGCAAATACAATAGCGGCTAATTCCAGATCGTGCGTTGGATAGTTCTTTTCATGCGGCTTTAACTGCCTCGAGGCATAGGCTACAACTTTTCCTTCCTGCATCAAAACACAGCCCAAACCATTTAAAGATGCATCACTATAAATAACAAACTCTTTACCCGATTCTAGCTGAACTAAGACTAGAGCTTCGGTCAAAAGAACTTTCAACTGATCAAAACTTTTCTGACACTTTTCTGATCACTCGAACTTAACGTCTTTTTGTAGTAACTTTGTCATCGGGGTCGCAATCATAGAGAACCCTTTCACGAACCGTCTATAATAACCAGCGAGCCCCAGAAAGCTTGGAACTTCTGAGACATTCCTCGGAGGTTTCCAATCAAGTATAGCTAAAATTTTACTCGGATCAACCCGAATACCCGATGCTGATACAACATGGCCCAGAAAACTGACTTCATGTAACCAGAACTCACATTTACTAAACTTTGCATACAACTGCTCATTTCGCAAAGTTTGTAACACAAGTCTTAGATGTTCGGCATGCTCAGTTTCGTCACGAGAGTAGATCAAAATGTCATCTATAAATACTACCACAAATCGATCCAGATACTATCTAAAGATCCGATTCATCAAATCCATGAAAACAGCAGGTGCATTAGTAAGTCCAAAAGGCATAACCAGGAACTCGTAATGTCTGTACCTCGTTCGGAAAGCTGTTTTTGGCACATCAAAGTCTTTAACTCGCAACTGATAGTAACCTGATCTCAAATCTATCTTCGAAAACACTAAAGCCCCTTTTAGCTGATCGAACAAATCGTTAATACGTGGCAACGGATACTTATTCTTTATAGTCACCTTATTAAGCTGCCGGTAATCAATACACATTCTCATCGTTCCATCTTTCTTTTTCACAAATAGAACTGGTGCCCCCCAAGGAGAGAAACTCGGTCGTGCAAAACCTTTATCAGTCAACTCCTGCATTTGTGCTTTCAATTCTTTTAATTCGGTCGGTGCCATACGGTACGGAGCTATCGAAATTGGATTCGTCCCCAGTATTAACTCAATACCAAACTCTACTTCTCGAATAGGTGGTAAACCCGGTAATTCTTCGGGAAACACGTCTGAATAATCACACACTACTGGCACGGATTCAATCTTCTTTTCGGTCACTTTATTATCAAGAACAAATGCAAGATAAGCTTCACAACCTTTTCTCACATACCTCTGAACCGACATCGAGGATATTATTGCTGGCAAACCATTCAGATCATTAGATTCAATCCGAATAATCTCATCATTCCGACACCATAGGTCAATAGTTTTCCGTTTTCAATTTACAATAGCATCATGCAGAGTTAACTAATCTATACCCAGAATTATATCGAACTCGTCAAATGGTAGCAACATCAAATCAGCCGGAAAGCACAAATCTCGAATCATTAAGGGACAATTCTTACACACTTTGTCGACCAAAACACACCGACCCAGGGGGTTTGATACTTTAATTACAAACTCAGTAGACTCAACAGGTAGAGTCTTACTGAATACTAAGGTCTGACACACATAAGAATGAGTCAAACCAGGATCAATCAACGCAATAACATTAGTATCATAAAGAGTGAAAGTACCAGTAATAACATCTGGAGAAGAAGCCTCCTCTCGAGCTCGAATAGCATATGCTCTGGCTGGTGCACGAGCCTCAGACCGAATTGCTGTGTCCTTTGTTCCTCTCTGACTACCACTTACATTACCCAAATGCCTTGGCGGTCTACCCCGTACTGACACATTACTCGGTCTGGTATTCTGCACAGTATTTTGATCAGCTACCATCGGACACTCTCGAATGAAATGATCCTTTGAACCACACTTGAAGCAAGACCGATCATGTAATCTGCAATCTCCAGGATGCCATTTCCCATAATGCTTGCACTCTGATCTATTTTGTCGAACACTACCAACGCTAGCAACTGAAGTAGCTCGTGAACTCACAGGGGGTCGATCTCGATCATACTTAGGAAACCCTGCAGTAGCTTTAGATCGGCTATGATCCTCTCTGGATTTCCTGGAGGTCGACTGGAACGATTTATTAAATGATCTTTTACGAGAATCTCGAGCTTCATAGTCAACTTTCCTCTTCTCTTTCCCGAGCTCCTCAGCTTTACAAGCTCGTTCAACAAGTACTACGAACTCTTTTATCTCAAGTATACCAACTAACAGTTTAATATCTTCATTCAGCCCATCTTCAAATCTTTTACACATGATAGCTTCAGTCGAAACACACTCTCGAGCATATCTACTGAGTCTCACAAATCTCCGCTCATATTCTGTCACTGTCATACGACCCTATTTCAATTCAAGAAATTCCTTACATTTCTGATCAATGAATCTTTGGCTGATGTATTTCTTACGGAACTCAGTCTGAAAGAATTCCCAGGTCACTCGCTCTTTCGGAACCACCGATACTAGTGTATTCCACCAGTGATATGCACTGTCCCGTAGCAAGGATATGGCACATTTCACGCACTCATCAGGGGTGCAAGATAACTTATCAAATACTTGAATAGTATTATCTAGCCAGAATTCAGCTCGCTCAGCGTCATCATCATCAGTAGCTCTGAACTCTTTAGCCCCGTGTTTTCGAATTTTATCAACAAGAGGTTTAAGTAATCTCATCAGATCACTTACTTGAGGTATAACAGGAACCAAAGATGGATTAGTCGGGGGTGGAGGTCGTTGTACAACCGGATTTGTTCGGACATATTGAGTAAACCAGTCATTCATCATTTGGTAAAAGGCTTGTTTAGCCTCTCCCTCCTGGTTACTCGAGGTCGGTCGAGAATCTACCGGCTCTGTCCCTTGCGCAGGAGCAGGCGCTATACTCTTAACATCATCGGCTACGGCTCGTTCGGGATCCATTACTATACGAAAACACACTTTTAGATGTCAGCAGTCATCACACTATCTCAGTATAAAAATATGGCATGTATAGCTAGACTCGTACACGCTATGTTAGTCCGAGAATCGACTAAACCGTGGCTCTGATACCAATAAAATGTAACACCCCTAACCCGTATCCGTCGCCGAAGTAAGGTTACGAGGCATTACCGAACAAACACAACCATTTTTAAAACCAAACTGATCACAAATATGAAAATTAAATCTTTTTCGCATAGCTATTTATAATTTACGATCAAAATCTAACCAACATCGTACTCAAACCTATACATGCCATAAGATCGAGTTCAAATATTTAACAAAATACCAAAAGAAGTCGATAGTGTAATAGACTATGCTGATGATCCCCGAGCTCATAACGCGTCTCCAAAATCTTAAAAAAAAAACAAATGGACAAAAACAATCAAAGTAAGCTTTTATAGCTTAGTAAGTTTATAGCATATCTAAAATACATATAAAAGAATCATATAATTCTTTAAGTAAATTTATTGAAATCACAAAAATCAAATATGATTACTAATCAAACATTGCTATATTGAGTCATTTTGTTTAAATCTAAAAAGATGTATATTTATCTAATACACATAAACGGACAAATGTATATACATTATCTGCATATAATCAAGTTACTAGCATAATCATTAACGGCATATACTGATTTCTAGAGTACTTATTGTTCGCACTTCATCGGATCCATTTAAATACAATTGTTCAAATACATATACCAAAAGTATAATTTTTTTATACTCATCAACCATAAATGCCGAATGCATACATATATACACTTATTTTCACCTATGCCAAATGCATACATATATATACCCTTATTTTCACCTATGCCGAATGCATACATATATATATCCACCTATGCCGAATGCATACATATATTTATATCCACCTATGCCGAATGCATACATATATATTTATCTATCAATTGCTAAGACCAAATATATGTATATATGTATATGCTCATCAAGTTAATATGACTAAAATCATATGATTGAACATTTATGTATTCATCAATTTCATATAATCAAAATCATAGAGGTATCAATTGTATATTATCACATAATTTAAACGGATTCACCGGCACTTAGCCTACTAGGTTTTAAAACCTGATTCGGTACACCAGCTCTTGAGCCTGCTAGACTTATAGTCCGAAATGTATCACCGGCATTAAGCCTGCTAGACGTATAGTCTGAATAATTTCACCGGCATTAAGCCTACTAGACGTAAAGTCTGAATTATGTCACTGACAATAAATCCGAATGGTACTGAGCTTTAACAAAAGAATCTCAATTCATAGGAGTTGTATCTCATAATGGTCTATAGAATCCACATAAAAATTCAGCTCAATAATTTATAAACTATATCTTTAAACCACATAGGTATATAAAGTTCAGTCATCAAATCCAGCTCAATATCATAATTATACATCCGAATATATATATAACTTAACACATTGAAGCATACTACTAATATCATGCTTTCGAACACCTTATGATAATCAAAGCTAATAATTTCATATCTTCAACTCCGTTCAAGAACTTTTACATGAACATACTTACATAATCGAACCTCCCTTATACATATACAAATTTCATACTAAAACTCATTACAAAAACATATACATGCATAATTACATAGTCGAACCCCATATAAACTTGTATGAATGACATACCTAAATTCAATACTAGAACATATACATGTAGATTTGCATAATATATATTCAATACAAATTTTATACCAATATAAACCTATGCTTATTTCTGAATCTTAGGTACACACATATATATCCACCTTTTAGTAAACCAATACTTTATATAGTATATATAAAAAAAATATGAACTTTTATACTCCAACTAAATTCGATAACATTTATAATTGTATATCCTTATAAACCTTCATGCTTTAACTAAATTCCAATGACTATATAAGTATATACCTATGATTCGAACTTGTTACAATAATACATATAATTCACTCATACTTTTAATTATTTCAACCAACATATTTTTTTAATTATAATTCATCCAAAAACAGCTCATATACTTATTTATATACTGATTTTATGACATTAAATAGCTAATAGACTTACCTCGGACGATGGAAAATCGAAGTCGGACGATTATTCGACAAATTTGGCTTTTCCCCGATCTAACTCCGATTTCTTTGGATCTCGATCTAAATATATTCAAAATAAGATAATTTATTTATTAAAACATTCAATTTAATCCAAAAACACGTAATTTGGAAAATTACTATTTTGCCCCTAATATTTACACTTTTTGCAATTTAGTCCCTATTGCATAAAACACAATTTATACAAAATTTGCCCATACCACACAAGGGCCGAATATTCATGGTTCTCATACAAGTCCACACATTTCATTTATTTCACACTTTAGTCCCCCAAAAATTTAATTTCACAATTTAGCCCTATTTACTCAATTTCACTAAAAATTCCAATACAAAACATATTAATCTAAAATATATCTTTAATTATTCATCATCAAACATCACATAACACAAATGTTCATCAATGGAACAACTCAAAATATTCATCAAAATCAAAAATTTAAACACGGGTCGGATAGTATTCGAAGCAACGATCTCAAAAACGTAAAAATTATCAAAAACCGAACAAAGAACTAACCTTAATCAAGCTTTAAAATGGCCGAATAATACTTGACTTCCTTTCTTTTTTTCTTTTGCATGAATTCGGCTAAGTTAAGATGAAAACATTCATCTTTTCATCAATTATTTTAATTTTAATGTTTAATTTAACATTTGACTAAATTAACCTTATTATAATAAATTTTATAACATATATATTAAGGTCAATTATGTCATATATCACCCACTATCTACTTTATGGTCTTATTGCATCATAAATCCTTCCATTTAAAAAGACAACAACAATTAGGTGCTTTTATAATTAACCCCTAAATTTTCATTTTTTGCGATTTAATCCTTTTGTTTAATCGGACACTCAAACAACAAAATTAAAACACGAAAATTTCACACAATCAAATGCACACAAAATAAACACACAAAATAATATTAAAATATTTTTTTGTCTTGGACTTGTGGTCCCGAAACCACTATGTCCGATTAGGGTCAAACCGGGTTGTTACAAAACACTTGTGAGCATTCATTGTATTGTCTATCAGCTCAAGTGTTTTCCTTGTATTTGTGCTTAATTGGAAAATATCCTAATCTTGTGTGGATCATTTCTTTGTTTGCTTATTTGTTATTGTCTTTGAGAGGGTTGGGTCTTAAGGTTTGGGTAGAAAGCTTAATGGAGTTGCAATTTTGAGATTTTGGGTAGAAATTTTAAGGGAATTGTAAGGTTAAACCTTGTCCTCAAAGGTTGTTAAATTAGTGAATTTGAGAAAATCCTTAGTTGTGGAAAATTAAGGTAGTGGAGTAGACAATTGGGTCCGAATCACTATATATCATTGTGTTCATTATCTCCATCTCACCAAAATTTTAGAAAGCCAATTCAGCACCCTCTTGGTTATTTTCGGTGATCAATTAAGCTAACACCAATATTTAAATAATAATGATTTAATAGAACAAACAAGCAACTTTGTGCATCGCACAAGATTGAAAACTAGTTATATTTATGTCATCTATATAACTTTATATAAAAGCCCTAAGGAACCTTCCTTTGTTGACACATGGGATCATTAATATATTTTTTATACAATATTAAGGGCTTTAGAGACTGACGCGTGACTTTCCTTTTTTATTTTGGGTCTACATTGCTTTTTCTTCTTCTTTTTTAACATTAGAACGATGGTCACATTTCAACTTTAGTCTTTATACATCACCATTTTCAACTTTATGTTTATTATTACACAACTATCAAGTGATTTTCTTTCTAATTTTTAAATGTCTCACTAGAGAATTTAATAAAAAAAATTTAATGGCGGTAATAATTGGACCTGTTTTTAAGTCCAAAAAATATAAAACTAAAATTTTAAAAATAAAAGGAAACTAAATTCTAAATATAAGAGGAAGGCCAAGTGTCCATGGCCTTTTATATATATATTATTAACATAAAAGGTTAAATTTCAAATCTAATCCCTTTATTTTTTATTATATATAAAATTGGTTAAATTTCATTTTCGGTCCTTATTCTAAGTACTTTATTCTAACTAAAATTGTTAAGAGAATTTTAAGAATTATTAACATTGTTAAAATTTTCTATTAAATTCAGGTCCATTACAACTACCATTTTCTTTTCTCATGGCTACAAGCAAGCTTTTTATTATTTTTTTTAATTTTAGAATGTACAACTTTAATAGAAAAATTAACAATTTTACCAACAAAACCCATATTCTTAAAATTGAAAAGTTTAGTGACTAAATTTTTTAGTAAAAAATTACGAGGGCTACATTTCAAATGCACGGAAAATTTAAAAGCATAAAGCTGATTATGACCTTTAAATTTTAATTCTGTAATTTAACCTAAAATAATTAATTAGCGTGGATAAAAATCATATTAATTGTTCAAAGGATGCTTAAAAAGAATTTTTAGGTAAGGATGCTTAGCTTTCTTCAATAAAATTTGTTATGTGCTTATGTTACATTGTAGGTGCTCAATTAATTCTGATAAAAGACCATTTAAATTAATTCAATTATTCGTTTTTATTCAATAAATTGATTCAAATTGAGAGTACTAGAAGGACGATTTAATTGATCAATATACTTAATTTAATTTAAAGTGATGAATACTTGCAAATTATGGTGATTGAGTGACGTATTTAATTTGCCTGACCAAATTGGAGAAAGAAAAGGTTGAAATGAATAAAAGAGACTACCATCAACATTCAATAGACATGACACATAGGGAAAATGTATATAGAATCCTATGTTTCTTTATATCAATTAATAATTAAAATGCTAATATATTAGTAACAAAAATCGAAATGATGAATTTATTAAAATTTATATAAAATCTTAGATCTCCCCTATGCTTTATCACCGAATGGAAGACAGTTTGTTCCCTGAAAATTGACTATATTAGATCATTAGTCGAATTACTATGCGGCAATAAAGCATAAGTCAAACTCGTATTTGTTTAATGAAAATTGATTATATTTTTGAATTCTACGGAATTGGTCAAAGAAAAGATTTATATGTTTAGGTGTTAACGTTTTGATCGAATCGAATCGAATTAAATGAAAAAAATATGAGTTAATCAAGTTGATGAGTCTTACTTTATCATTTTAACTCGATTTAAAATTTCTCGAATTGAGTCGAGTGAAATAAAATTCGAGTCAAATTGAATTGAATCGAGTGAAATTGTTTTAGTTAAATTAAAAAAAATTAAACATATCAAATTAAAATCTTGTTACAGTATAACTAATTTCATATTAGAACACATAAATTTGAAACCATATATATTTGAAAACCTTTTCAAAGTAAAAAAAAAAAAAAACTTAAGTATGATAAACTTGAATAATTAATTAACTTATTTAGATCCTAAAATTATTATTCTAGAAAATTTTTAAAATTTTTAACTTTCTTTATATCTTTTTTGAAATTTTTTTGAATTTTTTATAATTTTTTAAAAATATAAATTTTAGAATTTTTATAAATATTTTAAATTTTAAAAAATATTTTGAATTATTTTGTAATTTTTTATGACAGAGAGACCAATTTGCTCATTTTCAAACTTGACAGTGACCAAAATGGTATTTACACAAATCTATTATTCGAATTATTCAAATAGTAAAATTCAACTCGATTCGAATTCGAAACTTGAATTACTTATTCGAGTTGACTCGAATAATTCGAATAACTTAATTCGATTAACCCGAAATTTGATTTTTTTTAAAATTTTTTCAAATCGAATCAAGTTTTGCTCACCCCTATATATATTAATAGAAAATAAATCTTTTTTTTCTTGGAATTGACTTGTTTTTCTATATTTATAATATATAAAAGTATGAGTTTGAAAATACTTTTAAATTAATAACAATATCTTTTATTTTCAATCTTATTATTAAATTCACAGTTTAAAATAATTAATAATATTCAATTTAAAATTATTAGTTAAAAATCTGGAATAAAATAGAAGTTGTGGTAGTTATACATTTAAAAATAATTATAATTTAATAGGACTTGTGATAGTTATAATTATAAGTTACAATTATTAGTTAAAATATTTTCAACGTCAACAATAATTTTGCTAATTTTAGTTTAATTTTTTTATGTAAAATATAGTTATTACTTGAATGAAATTCTAAGTTTCGTAATTGTCACTTAATTAATATTAGAATTAATTATTATTGTAAATAATGTTACTTTGCATTAATTACATAAAATAAAACTATATTGTAGGTTGAATATGTTAAATATGTTTTATTTATTATTTAAAAATTTTATATTATAATATTTGAATTGATAAATTTATATATTTTAATTATTGAATAAGAAACATTATTTTACGCTAATTATTGTTGTAAAAAATATAATATTAAAAAATAATTAATAATTAAACGCGTAAAATCACATGTAATTCATGTGACATTAAAAGTTAATCCTTTTGAGAAGTGCAAGTCATTTTCCTAGAAAAAACTCATTTATAAATAACTCGATTTTATTAACTTCAACGAAACTTAAAATTATTATATTAATACTTTCTTAATTTTAATATTTACAAATATTAAAATATTGATATCAAATATTATTATTATTTTTGAACAATCAAATATTATAATTTTTAATACTATTAAACATACATATTCAATTATTTATATTTGATAATGCAATAAATTATTAATTAAGTAGGTTGACTTTTTTTTTGGATAATATATGAATTAGGGTAAATTATCAAAATAATCACTTTTGTTTGCCTCGGTTACATTTTAGTTACTTATATTTTAAATGTTACGTTTTAGCCACTAAGTCGTTAACAGTAAAATGGTAAGTTGATGTGGCACGTTAATCATCATTTCAAACAAAAATTTTAGGTTAAATTCTACATTTGGTCCCTATATATTTTTCATTTTGAGCAATTTAATTTTTTCTTTTATGTTCTTTTAACTTTTCTTTTATTTTCCATTCTCTTCTGCTTTTCCCTCTGTTTTCTTCCCTTCTTCATTTCTTTTAACGTAGTTTTTCTATGTTTTCCATTTCTTAAAACTAGTCCACAAGCTCACCTCACTTGAAAAAATTAAATTGTTCAAAAAAATAAAAGTATAGGGACTTGTTTTAACAAATGGAAAACATAGAAAAACTATGTTAAAAGAAATGGAGAAAGGAAGAAAACCGAGGGAGAAGTAGAAGAGAACGGAAAATAAAGAAAAAAAAGGAAAGTTAAGAAAACATAAAAGAAAAAAATAAACTGCTCAAAACAAAAAAAATATAGGGACCGATTGTATAAATGACCTAAAATTTGTGTTTAAAATGATGATTTAACGTGTCACGTTAGCTTACCATTACACCATTAATGGCAATTAACAGCTCAGTGACTAAAATGTTACAACACAATAACGTAAGTGACTAAAGTGCAACATTTCAAACATAAGTGAGTAAAATGTAATCTGAGCTAAACAAAAATGACTATTTTGGTAGTTTACCCTATTAATTATTACTTGAATTTAATTTTTCAAATTTGACTATAAATTATAATTGGATTTGGATGATGGATTGGCTTTATATATTTTAAAAATATAAATATAATTAAATATAAATTTAATATATATTCAAAGTCGAGTAATATGGTTTTAGTTTTCTAAAACTGAAACCGACCCAATTTACCCGACATTCAAAATTGACTTACAACTGAATCAAATAAAGTCGCTCCTAAAAAAAATCTAAACCAACCAATTTAATCAATTTGACCTGAGTTTTTCATACCCTTTTATATATATTTAATATTATTTTAAATTAAGTTTTACTTACATATTTTTTATTTTTAAGTTTACATAATATATTAATTATTATAAAGTATTGTCTTACTTTAAAATAAATTTAGGTAACCATGTTATGTTTTTTTTACTAAGTTGAAAAAATAATTTTAAAAAAATTTGTCAAGTACCTAAAATCATTCAAACATAAAAAGGTCTCAATTTTTAATCTATTTTTTTAAAAAATATTTTCTAAAAGCAATTTTCTGTAAAATAGATATAGAGAATTAACACGTGTATGCAACGAACAAGAAAAGTAACTAAGAGATTGAAAAGATCAACACACAAATTTAACATGGAAAAGCTCTTCAAAAGAGGATAAAAAACCACAGACAAAATGAGATTTCACTATAATAAAAGGAGAATACAAAAGATGGAGAGAATCTAAAGAAAAACTCGAAGCCTCCCAAAAAACCCTTCAAAACAAAGAACAAAATTCTCTCAATCTAAATATTTATGTTATATTAAACTTAGAGTAACTAAGGCCTATTTATAGGCTGAAATTCATAGCATATATGATTAGAATATCCCTATGTTAACCAGAGTTTAAGTGGGAGTCTAAAAATAGAGTTTAACTGAGAGAAGAAAACTGAGAATTTTGAGGAGCACGTTGTCATGTCATGACGTGGCTTTCTTCTCGTCATGACGAATTAGGGTCTTGTCATCGAGACAAAACTTGTTTTCTCATCGTGACGTTGGCTACTCGTCGAGACAAGGAGCTCCTCCACGTTGCGACGTTACACACTATGTATGCTGAAATGCGAGGCATACTCCACAAATCTCCACCTTAACTAATATTTCGCTTAACTCCTTTGCCAGATCCTATTATAAGCCTAATTTGATCTCTATCAGATACTTACCAAGCCCAAGCAATGCTCAAACTTTTAAACTGGAAGACTCTTTGTCAACATGTCAGTCGGATTGTGTTATATGTCAATTTTATGAATCTGCACATCCCATTGAATGATCATCTCTTGAACAAAGTGATAACGAATGTCTATGTGCTTTGTCCTTTCATGATGCATTTGATCTTTGGTGAGATGTATAGCACTTTAACTATCACAATATAGGACATTTCCCCTTTTTCACTTACCAGTTCATTAAATAGGCTTTTTAACCAAATCACTTCTTTTATAGCTTCGATAATTGCCATGAATTCTACTTTAGTAGTAGATAAGACTACTGTAGCTTGAAGTGTAGCTTTCCAACTGATGGCACAATGTCCAAAAGTGAATAGATAACCAGTGAGAGACCTCCTTCAATCTAAGTCTCTTGCATAATTTGAATCAACATGTCCGACTAAGCCCTTTTGGCTTCTTCCAAACTCTAAGCACATCTTAGAAGTGCCTCGTAAATATTTGAATATCCACTTAATTGCATGCCAATGTAACTTACTCAGTTTGGTCATGTATTTACTAACAGCACTAACAACATGTGAAATATCGAGGCGAGTGCATACCATTGCATACATCAAACTTCTGACTGCACTCAAGTAAGGTACTTTTGACATGAACCTCTCTTATTCTTCATTTTGGGGAAAATCTAAAATTGACCATTTAAAATGTACAGCTAAGGTAGTACTTACCGATTTTGAGTCTTGCATCTCAAATCGTTCAAGGACCTTCTTGATATACCTTTGTTGCGATAAAAATAATTTTTCAAAATATCTTGATGCGATCCCGGCTGCATCATGTTACGACACAACTCGATGCTACTGAGATTGGCCCAAACTCGAGGGGCCCAAGTGCAAAATGAAGTTTTTAATTTCAGTTTGTCAATTTGGCTGCTGGAAAATAAGGACTTTGATTCATTAATTTTTAGTTATTTTAGTTTGTGTTTTTAATTATGTCATAGTTTGCACATTATTAATACGTGTTCTGCATTTAATAAAGTCATGCATTATGTAACTTTCATGTTAGATAAGTTTGCATCATTAAATTAAGTCAAGTTAGTTTAATTATGTAACTTTCATGTTAGTTAAATTTGCATTACAAAACCATGCATTTAAGCATCTTAGTTTAATAAATGAGTTGCTGGACATTTATTCAACTCATCTTAGTTTTAATTAATAAGTGTTTTTGTTGAACTTTATTTAATAAGTGTTGTTCTTAATTGATCTAGTTCCTAGGATTATTTACTGATGCATAAATTAAGTTCTTTTAATTATGCTTCTTTAATTAAACTAGTTGCTGGAATAATTATTGCATATATGTTTTAGTTCATTTATTTAAGTAAGTTTAATGTGTGTTACGATTAATAAGTGTTTTCATGTGTTTAATAAACTCATTTTAATGTGTTTATTGCAGGTGACTTTTCAGCTCATAGTGGTTACAATTTAAGGCTGTTATACATTGAATTAAGTGGCTGTTCTAGTTATTTTCAGTTACAATTAAAGGGGTTGTTATAAAGGAAGCTTAAAATTTATTAAAGGAGTTTTTAAAGAGTATTTTATGCCTTTTAAAATTCGGCAGCAACCCTTCTTCTTCCAGCCCTTTTTTTGGAGCTTTCAAGAGAATTTATGTAACACCCCTTACCCGATACCATTTCCGGAATCGAGTACGAGATGTTATCCAACTTAACTTACCAATTCGGAGCATAAAAATTTGCTTTTAAAATTAAATTCACTGTTCACAGCAAAACTGTCCATCTGCGCGACTGTCACTAATTTAATTATATCTCAAGTTACAAAACTGGAAATTTAAATCCGTAAATTTTACCTGAAACTAGACTCATATACCTTCTTACCATAAAATTTTTATAATTTTTGGTATAGCCAATTAGTACAGTTTATTCATTGAAGTATCCCCTGTTTCACTACTTGACAGTTCTGACCTCTTGGCACTAAAAATCAATTATCTCATTTTACAGAATTCATATAAGGTTAAAATTTATTTCTTTTAAAAATAGACTCACCAAGGAATCTAGAAATATAAATTATGACCTATAATTATTTTTGTGAAATTTATAATGATTTTATAAATTCAGAACAGGGGACTTCAAAAACCATTCTAACCCTGTCACACTAAAGTTCAAATATCTCAGAATATAAAATTCCTTTGCCTATACCGTCTCTTTCATGTAAAAATAGACTTGATAAGGTTTAATTATATATATCATTAACTCTCTAATTCCATTTCTACTATTTATGGTGATTTTTCACATTCACATCACTGCTGCTGTCAAAGAAACTGCTTCTTTGTATTAACTACCATTTACACATATATAACACCAAAACATAATCTTTACTAACCATTTCAATAGCTAATCTTAGCCATATCATATGAACATACTCAAAATGATTAAGACTCTATACATGCCATAGTTTTAAATATTCTAAAAAACACATAATACCGAGATGGTTATGATAGTGTGATACGAGCTCCGACGATCCCAAATTCGAGCAAGCTTAAATCACTATAAAACAAATGAAAGAAAGAAAGGTGTAAGCTACAATTAGCTTAGTAAGTTACATGTAAACAATAAGTACTCATTTAATAATTGACATTTTTCTCATACAACTAATCAAACATTTCTTAGCAATTTCAATCACTTACACATGCATAATCTTACCCATTTCACTTGCACATGCGCTCATACACTTAACATTTATCACATCTACTCATTCTTTTAAAACGTACCTGCATACACACTTCATTTCATATTCACTTTAATTCATTATTAATCCCATTGAACACTCAGAACATACACAGATACGTAGAGATTTAGCACATAAGTGCCACACTGATATGTAGTCGAAGCTACCACTGTTATGTAGCCGAAGCTACCACTGAAATGTAGCCGAAGCTACCACTGATATGTAGCCGAAGCTACCACTGATCAATAACACTGGAAATGTCCACGGGCTTGCTCACACAAGCTTTCAGGTGTCTGCAACACATGCTAGATCACCCAGCACCCGGGACTTACTGTAACACTGTAACACTGATCTCTAGTGACATGTCACTTGTATCCACTTCTATTCCTAAGTTCAACCGGGAATTTACACTTAACACTTTATTACTTAAATAATTAATGAATAATTTTCCTTCCACATTCAATATTAATTCACATATCAAATATAATTCACAATTTATAAAAATATAACTATTATTTACACGTAACTTACCTCGAATGCAAAACGACTATTTTTGTAATTTAGTCGATAACTTTCTCTTTTCCCCGATCACTTCCACTATTTCTTCTTTCTTGATCTATATTAACACAATTTAATACATTTTATCAATATTCCATTCAAATACAATTCAGACACAACATGTTGGCAAATTTATATTTTTCCCCATAACTTTTAAAAAATTCCACTTTTGTCCCAAAGCTCGTAAAAATAAAATTCACTAAATTCTTAAATTTCAAACTTCACTAAATCATATTTCATGCTCATAACAGCCCTCAATTTCACAAAATCACAACTTTATGCACACTTCACCATCCTTCACAGTTTAGTCCTTTTTCAACATTTTCATCGAAATTCATCTAGTAAAACTTGTAATTAACACTTCAAACATTCATTATCTAACATCACTAATCAATTTACAATTATATCATGAATGGGTCAATTTTTAAACTTTAACTTCATTTAAATTAAATGGTAGAAACATGAAATTCAAGCATCAATAAGCATAAAAATACGAAAATAACTAAAAACAGGGCAAGAAATCACTTACAATTGAGCTTAGAAAGATCAAGAACCCTAGCTATGGTGACATGAATTTTTTTGGCAGCAAATGTCTGATTTTGAAGAAGATGGACACTTATTTTCTCTTTGTTTTGTCTTTTTCTCAATTTGGACAAAAATGTCCTTGACCCATTACTTAGATATTTTTTTTCTAGAATTACCCTTTTGTGTCCATATCACTAATTTATGGTCTAATTGCCATATAAACACTTCCAATTACATGCAATAATTCAATTAAGTCATTTAATCACTAATTAGACACACTTTGCATTTTTCTCAATTTAGTCCTAAAAATTCAATCAGGCACTAAATCATTAAACTTTCCTATGCATATTTTCACACAATATTTCAATCAATCGGAAATTAATAAAACTTTATAAAATTAAACTATTTCACTTCGGATTTGTGGTTACGAAACCACTATTCTGATTAGGCCCTATTTCAGGCTATCACAATTTAATTAAGCCTTTTAAATGTCATTAAAGAGATGGTTAAAAGATGGTGTCTATTCAGTTGGCCAAGGACAACTCAGTGGTCATTTTTAAGCCATTAAGGACATTCAAATCAGCTGAATTGAAGTGATTTTATGGAAGGAGTTATTTGGTTCAAGCATAAGAATAGACATGAGTTTTTATGGCACATTAAGTTGGATGTTTTTGACCATTCGGTTGCCTTGTTCTAAGCATTATAAATAGATGTAATCAGCCTTAGAGAAGGACTTTTTGCTGAATATATATGAAATCTTTGAATTGTGAGTTATCCAATTCTTTTTGTTATAACGGAATTGATTTGACTTATCAAGCGTAGCTTGTGGCGTCTATCTTTTCTTGTTTGCCGAACTTATCACCTTTGGTCTGGCATTCAATATACCTTTGGTTCCTATCATAGTTGATAGAGGGTCAAGGTTTCTTGCTGTTTCTTTAAACCGATAAACACCTAAGAACCATTTTAAGATTCGGGTCAACAATCCATTATTGTTGGTTCATTCTCGGTCTTAGCCAATTAATTCGTTATTGTTTCTTATCTATTCTGTCTACCGCCTTTGTTTGAAGCCATGATCTCTATTTTTTTTTACTTTAAACCGAAACAAATCTATCCTACTCAATTCACAATCGGGCAACTCAAATATGACTCGACTCAACATCGAGGCGGTTCGTATCATGTCTATCCCTTAAAATTTTCATCCCCAAAATTTTCTTTGCTGCAGCTAAATCCTTCATCTCAAACTTAGAGTTAAGCATGATTTTAAGTTTTTTAATTTCAAATGGTTCCTTAGTCGCAATCAACATATCATCAACATAACGCAACAAATATATGAATGAACCATTATCAAGACATTGTAAATATACACAACTATCATTCCTACTTCATGAAAAACTAATACTTAACATAGAGGAGTCAAATTTTTTGTACCATTATCGAGGAGACTTTTTAGACCGTACAAGGATTTTCTAAGAAGGCAAACATGATCTTTTTTACCTTTAGTTTTGAAGCCTTCCGATTGATGCATGTATATGTCTTTCTCAAGGTCACCATGAAGGGAAGCAGTCTTTACATCTAACTGCTCTAACTTATATTGTTTGATGCAACATGAGCAAAAAGCGCCCGAATGGATGTATGTTTCACAACGGGAGAGAAAACATTATGAAAATCAACTCCCTCCACTTGACTGTAGCCCTTTGCGACCAATCTTGACTTGTACTTAGTTTTGTTCGGACCCAAACATTTCTCCTTCTTAAACACCCATTTGCAACCAATTATGTTCTTACCAATGGGTGGTTTTACTAGTCACGAAGTCTCATTCTTTTGAAGTGATTCCATATCTTCTTCCATAGGAACAATCCATTTGCTAAAATCAGAGGCCTTAACTACCTCAGAATAGCATAAAGGGTTGGTCGAATCAATGCTCTTTGCAATACTTAGAGCATATGCCACTAGGTTTCCTTCACAATACTTCTGTGGTGATCAGATTTCTCGTATTTTCTTGTCATGAGCCAACTTATAATTAGTTAACTAAGATGTTGAAGGTACCTAAGGGTTAGACGAAGTCTTAAACTAATCCAAAACAACTTTAACTTTACAAGATCGGGGTTTCGTCGCGACGTCACTTGTTTCCTCGTTAGGACGGCAACCCTGTTCTTCATGATGTTGGGACGTGGCTTTTTGTTTCATCATGACGTCACCCCTTGTTTCAGCTTTTAACTCTACCTTGCTTGAGACACTCTAATTTGTTGTTTAAAAATAAGTGACCCCTTTTTCGAACGAATCATGGTCGATTCATCGAACTTAACATCTCTGCTAAAAATAGTTTTCTTTGTTTCCAGACACCACATTTTAAAACCTTTCGTATTGATAGAGTAACCAAGATAAATGCACTTTACGACCCTTGGGTCTAGCCTTCCCTAGCTAACTTTAGCATAAGCAGGACAACCAAAAACTAGAGGATTGCCTGACCATATCTCCTTTGGAACTTTACCATTAAATACTTGATGTGGAGACCGGTTTACCAAATAACTTGCCAAATTTACGACTTCAGCCCAAAATTCCTTCCCTAGACCTACATTGCAAAGCATGCATCCGACCTTTTCCAGTAAGGTCCTGTTCATTCTTTTTACTGCTCCATTCTGTTGCGGAGTACCTACGGTGATGCGATGTCTCTCTATCCCTTCCTATTTTCACTATTAATTAAACTTGTATTAACAAAACTCAAATCCATTTTCGTTCTCAACTGCTTCACGAACTTCCTGATCTATTTTTCTAACATCGTGTTCCATTTCTTAAAGATTTAGAAAGCTTCATTTTTCAGTTTTAGAAAATAAAACAAAAATTTTCTAGAACGGTCATCAATAAAAGTTAGGAAATATTTATTACCTCCCTTTGAGATATTAGGAGTCGGACCCCATAAATCGAACTAGACATAGTCAAGAGTCCCTTTTGTTCTACGCACTGCTAGTTGAAACTTACTCACATCTGTTTCTCGTAAGTGCAGTGCTCAAAAAAACCTAACTTATTAATTCTAGTGTCTTCAAGGAGACCTTGTTTACACAATGTTGTCATATCTTTCTTGCTTATAAAGTGCCCAACTCATAATTGGTTAATTTATAGGTTCAATTCCTACTGGATGCACGCCAATGGGACCCTCCAATAAGTCTATTGGAATTGGCTCTGTATCAATGGAATCTCATCATCTATACATAACAAATTGGGGTGGTATATTCATATCATAACATATGAACAGTAAGAACTAGCATTCTTATTGAGACTCTAACTCATAGGGAAGAAAATAGATTGATGGATAGAATCAAATATGTAGTAGTTACAGACAAAAGTATTCGGTTATTGGTGAAAAATCAATATACTTCTAATGTCGAATGAGGATCAACTAGGACAGAAATAAAGCATTGGGTCGAACTCTTCTTTGATGTCAAGGTAATAGCTATGAAAAGTCATCGACTCCCCGAAAAGGGAGTCGCATGTGCCAGATTTTGATTGAATCGAAATTCGTAGAGAAGGGATCACGTCGCGTCGTTGCTACATCAGGATGGTTCTCATCGCGACGTGGTGATGATTTCGTCTCTCCTTCGATAATTTCAACCGTACCGATAACTGTTGACCCATGCATAACATATAGACTATCTTTTTTCTATCCTCCTATTACAACGAAAACTCCACGAGAAACTTTTAAACCATTTGACTCAATGACTATACTGCAGCCATTAAAATCTAAAATTCCCAACAAGATAAGATTTTTCTTTAAGTCGGGTACATACTTGACATCTAATAGTCTCTGAATTATTCCATCGTGCATTTATTGGAAAATAGGGTTTGGAAAACGCAACGAAAAATAAGTTTGAGGAAAAAAATAGAGTTTTAAACATTTTTCCAAAACTATAACTTGGTTGTTATAACTAAAGTAATAAACACCTAATCAAAATTGTACCTTTTCGATTCGTCTAGAATTTGGTTGTTATATCTAAAGTAATAAACACCTAATCAAAATTGTACATTTTTGATTCGTCTAGGATGAACACGTAGACTGAGTAGTCTTCTCCACTACCTTCAAGCTCAAGTTTGCCGAGTGTAGGTTCACTGTAAATTAGAAATTTTTTTACAAAATTACTAGTGGGGTAATTTTGTAATTTCTCTAAACTTTTAGGCCAAGTTATAAATATGAAAAGTATCACTAGAAATCTTTTAAAATAATTTCTTCAAATAATTTTCTCTCTACAATTTTCTCTTGAATTCAAGTATGTAAAAAATAATCACCCATTTATCTATTTATGTAGGGAGAGTTTAGAGAGTTTAACTATGATTAAACTTAATCACTTTAATATTAAATTAATATAATACTTATCAAAATAAATATTAGATTAAATTTAATATTAAGATAATCACTTTAATGTTAAATTAATAAAATACTATCAAGATAAGTATTAAATTAAATTTAATATTCTATTAATATAATATTATTTTTAGAATAGTTTATTTGAAATCAAATTATCTGGTAGAGTCTGAGTAGGAGTGTGATTCCTCCATTGCTCAACCGCTGAAGGACCACTAGTCAACCACTGGAATGTCGCCATCGCAGTCGCCGGCACCATCGTGTCTAGTGGTACCACAGCAGGTGCAACACCCTCACGGCACCCCAAGTCGACTTAGTCTGGGCCTAGTGACAGCTCGACTGGTCTAATCCAACCATTGGTTGGACCGTCAATCCAGTTTCACAAACCAGCTCAGGTTCGACTAGTTTTTAGGTATCAATCTCAGTTTTGGGTTCTCAGACCCAATTTTCGATCTCAATTCCTATTTTCAAGTTCAATTACCCATTGGGCCAATTGTCTAACTTGAAAATTATTTTTCAAAAATATTATATTAATTTTAATTAATTTGATAAAATTAATTTTACTTTACCAAAATTAATTTTCCCAAAAATCACTTAAATTTTCTAAATTAATTTTTCAAGAAAATTATTTAATTAAATTCATTATTTGAACAATTCTCACGACCGCCTAATTTAATTCCACATTGAATAAATCAACCAAATTAAATTATTTCCAAAGTCGTAGAATTTTCTTCTGATTCAAATGCAGTCAGGTCAAGTTTTTGTTGAGTTAGCGGAGGGACTAATCAGGAAAATACAGTTAGGCTCAAGTAATTGCAATTATGTCCAAAAGCATTGTTCTGATAATTCACAATTTACTTAATTATGGAGTCAGTCCACAATAAGTACCATGATTGAAAACTCCTTATTGTATACTCTTTACGAAAGCAACTCATCCAACTGCTTTGTCTAATGGCCTCGTCATATATGTGTTATCCTCATATGATATCCTTGATTCCTTTGAGTTAAAGACATTCACTCAATACAATCCTATTTTATCTCATTGTCACCATTGTGTCTTCTTAATGATTAATATGATCACTGTCAACAAATGATTGTAATAAATTGCTCATTCATATTTATCTATCCACAATATGCCAATGAGAGGATATTGTTAACTCTTTAATCAAGCTATGAATTCAATTGTTGCTAGTAAAGCCATGTCACACACAACTTGTGTACCCAACATATTAGCTATGGACTTGATCATCTTTAGAACATAAGCCTCTACTTATATCAAAGCACATGAGTTACATATGCATGGTCAGTGACTAACTCAGGGTTTAGGTAAATCACACCATGAACCTCACAAGTGAATTAATTTGCATACGGATTCAGAATTAATTCATCTTGGGTCCAGTCCAATGTATCATTTTTCTAATGAATATATCTATGTCTCTACCCGTGGATTCAACTTCTCCGATAACCAAGAGTAGCTATCTCCCCCAATTGGAATTGTAGGCGACATAATAATCCTTCTAAGTATTTGAATCAAATGCTCACTTTGATTCTTTTGCAGGATTACAGAATCATTTAGATTATCTACTGAAGTAAGTTGTCTTTTTCATAATGTAAATGTCTCACTTTGATTCTTTTGCTTACTTTGACTTTTCCTTTCAAAGATTTGTGTTTTTAATCCCAAAGGACCCTTTTAGACGACTTCGGAGACAGGCATAGACATTTTATGCAGACTCATACTTGATAGATTTATCCCTTTCAGACTGCCTTATGACAGATGCATTCATGCTTCTAGACATGTAACACATTCACTTTAAACTTTATGCATAAACTTGCTCATGATAGACACTTTCACAATAGACTTCTTCATATCCTCAATACACACATTAACACACTAACCATTGATCATAGAGATCATATCCATACGAATCATTCATGCAAGTTCATTAGATGTACATTTCTCATAGAATCATCACATTAGAATTTTTTAGCTCATTTTTACAGAAGGTACTAACATGCATAATACAATGGCAAGATTCGACTTGAAGACTCACCTTATAACCTTAAAGGCAGCTTAAACTTCAGATCTAGCCCTTTCTTCTTGAAATGAACTGCTTGAGCTCCAGATCCTTCAATCAGTCAGATGTTATAGCTTTCTCGCATCAGCAAATAGACTTTCTTAGAATGTATTCGTTGAAACCCAAAACGTAACACTAAACCTTATTTCTTCAAGTATACTTATGAAACGTACCTTTATGGGAGGGAAATATCTAGCAAAAATTAGGGTTTCAGACTCATCTGTTGAGAGGCAACTTCCATCTACTCATGGCTCTCATCCTTAAGAAGGAAGATAACTCCCTTAACTTATCATGGGTGTCCTTTTAACCTAATTCAAGTTTTCATGGGGACTTGATAAACATTACGTCAAGACTGAGTGGCTTATAAAAATTTGCCACGTCTAAGAAACTTATCTGATAGTCTTTTAGCCTTTGACTTTTCTTGTTCATGTTTGGTTAATTCCCAACCAACTTTCCTTACAAATCAATTGGTACAGAACGACATTGGTCACTAGAGGTATTACGCCTTATGGCGTGGCCTCATACCCCATAACCATCCTTTTTGTAACATCGCTTTCATTTCACTCATCATCCTAATCTTGACTAGGAATCCTTCTCTACTTATTTTTATATTAGAGTCAGCCAAAAATGCATTTGGGCGACTACTACTACTTAGTAAAATATTCCTCCCTATGATTTCTTAATCGTTCCTATTATAGAGGGTCGTATAAATAGAACATTCTTGGTTCGTCTATTCTATACGCCAAGATGGGACTTTTTAGGCGAACATTACTTAGCTTATCATACTTTTTTATAACTGGGCACCTTATTTATATACCTATACCCTTACCACTATTCATTGATTCGTCATACTTAATTTTCCTCAAGGTTAGCAATAAGCTTCATTCCTTCAGAATTTGCCAAACTAAGGCATCACAAACGCGCTCTAAAAGCAACTTATACTTAATCCAATCCTAACGTTGGACACTTAAAATTATCCTATTAAGCCTTATTCCTATGGACCATATTTCAAACTTTTAGGACTTTGCCTAAGGGCGTACTCATGAACTTCTATTTCGTAAATGAATCCATCACTTTACTTATTCAAAACTCATTCCAAAATTCTTACTTTTAAAACAACATTTGAATACTAAGGCTTCATCGGGTGGGATATTACAATTCTCCCCCACTTAGAAAATTTCATCCTCTAAATTTTTCATCCCTCTAAGAGCCCAACGCCTAAGGAAGACAGTGTTCACTAAGTAAGGACAATATGAGTTCTTTATTAAGTTTCCAAGATCTCTCATTTACTGGCATATCCTTTGAAAATCTCCTCAAAAATTGTCACTTATCTACTTTTAAGGACAGAAATAAATTTTGGCAATCAAACGCTTAGTGCAGATCTCACATAATTTCCCTAGATAATTGTCAAAATTGTGTTGGAGAATTGGAACAGTTGCCTAAACTTAACTTATCAATCATGATTACTCTCATTCAAAATTTTTCTATTTCAAAACTTATTTCTTACACCAGTTGTCATGATCTTATACGAGGAAATTGAATGGTCTTCATAGAACTAGCTTCCCTCGCAAGGCTGATCCTCTTTTATAAGAAGGGACATGCTAATCACTTCTGCTAATATCCTTTCTTACTCAACCAAAAACTTTCACTTTCATCCGTTAAATCCTCTTGCCCTTTTTTTTCATTTTTCGTTTCAGAGTTCCCTTTTCCTTCTTCTAATCCTTTCCTTTATTCTACAATTCTTGTAGAATGGTTCAATCATTCCTTTAACAAATGGCTACCCTTATGTCAAGGAGAATATCACTGCTAACTTTTTGGTCCTATGTGAATCTTTTAGAGCTTGAGGATACCTTTCTCAAGAGTAAGGTTCTATCAATCAGGAATAACGCCACCCAAAACAAAATAAGCCCGCATTTGAGAGCCTAGACATATAAAACTCGAACAATGCCTATGAGGCTGAAAACCATTCAAATGTCATTAGTGTGAAAACACTCAAGGCTCTTTTCCCTCATACTCTTTCATGTTGCTGGTCAAATGTTAGGTTTAAGTTCTAGTATGGACCACTTAAAATCCTTTCTATTCATTCTGGTGAGGATCATCCATGAGTGCCTTATAACTAGGAGGGACTCTTCTAAGGAACATATGATGTCCTAGGGGACAACTACGTCGCCTGGTACTAACACCACATCATACTTTTTAGGCATGTTCTTCTTTGTAACAGCCCAAAATAAGGCCTAAGAGTTTTAGGGGTATTTTAAGAATTTTAGCTCTAGAGTGCTTGAAGTTTTGTAGTATGATAAATCGAGATTACATTCGACTATGGCATCTTAGCTGTTAAATTAATTTTTGAAATAGTGCTCTAGAAATCTTTAATTTTAGGAAAAGGACTGGATTGAAATAGAGTCAAATTTGTGATTTTTTAATAGGCAATTAGCCTAGATTTTAAAATTCAATCTATTTCTTCCCCCTACCAACGTGATTTCACGATAGGTTTTTCCCCCAAAACAAGCTTTGTCGTCCCTTACTATTCCCTTGCCCCTCCCATTGGTTTTTTCTTTCCAAACCATAGCACATTGATTTCCTAACATTCTCAAGCCAATTACCTTTATAAGTCCCCAAGAAAAACACTCAAAAACTCCAAAGATTCCATCATCTTCTCCAAACGTGGGTTTTTTAGATTTGTGTCAAAACTCATCTAATCTTACATCAAAGGTAATATTTCGAATTCTTATGAGTTTTACATGATACCTAGTCCTTAAAATTGAAGTGTTAGCCATTAAATCGCAAATTTTTAATAAAAGCCAAAAATGGAGTCATTTATGGTGGATTCTGAGATTTTGGGTAAAAATGTGGTTTTAAAGTGTATTTCTATTATTTTCAATGTGATTAAGAGGTTTTGAAACTTGTATTGAAGTTTCGTTGATGATTTCTCATGTTTTAATGAAATTTGTAAAAATTTCCTAAAAGATTTCGAAAAATGTTGATACCATGAACTGAGCATTTTAGTGTAATTTAAAGGTTGAAAATAGGCGTAGGTGATTAATAAGATGAACGGAATTCATGTTAGGCAAAAAAGTTAAGCATAGACCGAGTTGTGAGCATTTTAAGTTTGTTATGTTAATGGTTTTGAGCTACTTGGAAACTCAACTTAGGCTTGTGTTTTGTTTGGTTTGAGTGAATCCTTAGTCGTTATTTGACTATACTTATTGTATATTATTGTGTGTGAAGCCTTGGATTCATTAGGGACCTCTACTAGTTAAAGAAAGTTCTAGATTGAGTTTTCAGCTTCTTGGTGAAAGCATTAGTGGGTGAGTGTTTGGACTGACTGCTCGTAGACACGAGTCATGTGTCATTTGGGAATTTAGTAGTAGCCTAAACCCCTACTCTAAATTCTGGGTGTAAGTTTCCTTGTATCTATATTTATCTTGTGCTTTTGTGCTTATATGATTATGAAGTTGTGCACAGTGATGAGAAGCTCGTATAAGTGATATGTTGATAATGTAACCGTTGTGAAAAGTGAAAATGTATACATGATATATATGTTAAATAATAGTGATAATGTTTTGCAAAACATACTAACATGTAGTGGTAGTACATGAATAATTGGTAAGTGTTATGTGTTTTATTTCAAATATTTTGGCCTTGTGATCTTGAAATTATTGGATATAGTTGGCATGCCATTGGATTGTTAGTACTCACCTATATGTATAGTGATTTTGGGCGTTGAGGCCCTGGGACATGTTTTGAGGGATAAAAGAATATGAGCTAAGCTCCATTCAATGGGATATGTGAGGGGAAATAAGGAGGTGTTAGCTATACGCTTCACTTCTGGGACATGTTTGACTCTATAAGTCTATGTTTGGTGTGATGGAGATCCGTGTATCCGATAAGTGATGGTAGAGCTCACTATAAATTTCATGACTCAAGTGCCAAATTATCTTGTATATATATGTGTGTGTGTTTGTAGTGTGATAAATGCCTTAACAAATATGCAGTTGCTATGCAAACTATCCTTATAAATGTTACGCAAATGAACTATTAGATGATGCATGTTAAAGTTTTACACGTTAATAAACGTAAGACTCTAATATCGTATACGTCTGTGGTTTTTGTGGATGCATGACGGAATGTTTGTGTTGTGGTTATTTCACTCATTCACTGAGCTTGTTTAAGCTCACTCCCTCTTTTCAACATTTGCAGATTAGTAACGGTTCGGTGTTGGCGGTGTGGTTGTCCTAGGGAGTGATCCAAGGAAGACTCATTTATTCTGGCAGGTGTTATTTCAGTTATTTTCATATTGGGAAATAAGGTAATGTGGTAGATTTGTTTAGTGCCATGATATGTTTGGATTACTTACCGACTTTGTTTATTTAGTTTAGGAAGTTTGTGGGTTTATATGTTTTCTTATGTTCTTGAACTTGAATGATGACTTGATGTATCTTGCTTGGACACGTTTGACGATTTGAACTGTAAAATTTAGCCGTTGGTTTATTATTTATCGAAATAAATGATGCATAACGCTTAGAATCTGTTTTGGAATATGTGATATCTGAATATGTTAGATTGATTGTTATTGATTTTTTTTATAACCGTGCATGTGACTTTATGAAAAATCTGATATGATCAGTTATGGTTCGAAAAGTTTGTTTTACAAAACATTGATTCTCATGTTTACTGATTATGTTATTGAAAGATAGCATGTCTTACATGCTCATTACTCTGATTTTGCATATGCATGCCATGACATAATGCATTGGACTTGGGTTGATGTTAAAGGAGGAAGATTTTGTACTGGCAGTTATTGATCTTTGTAATTAGTGGCTTGACCACATATACTTTATTGCATATTGGTAAGCCATCATTGCAGGGCAACCTGGGGTGTTTGGTCATCATTTCCGGGCAACTCGAAATGACTTTGTTGGTGTGTTTTGGATGGATGAGTTCAGGGGAAAACTCTTATTTGGTGTGTAACGGAGTTTGGAAAAACTATTTCTGATAAATATGAATTTTAATTTGTTTGAAAAATACTACATCTGCAGAAACATAGATGCTCTGTTCTGCTCTTCTCCATTCTGTTTAGTTCTGTTCAATTCTGCTTTGATCTATACCATTCGGTTTTGCTCTACTGTATTTTGTTTTGCTTTGTTCTGTTGTACTACTTTTGATTAAATCTCTGTGATACTCTAGAGTTGTTCGTACTAGTTGTACAACTACTGTTAAGTTATTTGCGTTACTACGAGTTATATAGTATGCTCTGCTTATTTGTATTTGAGTCTTGTTATACGCGGTGCTTGGTAACTCACTATTTGTCTTACCTTTATCTATTCAAGAAAACATCTGATTTAGGATCGGACGGCGTACGAGAGCTTGGAATGTTTTACATTTAAATAACTACAAATTGATCCTTTAGGTTTGTAAATTTTCTTGGATTTGCCTTGCTTTCCTTTTGATAATCTCATCCATATTAGTCAATTTCTAACATGAAACTACAAAATCACCTAAGTCGAAAAAAATTAATTTCTGGTTTTCAAAATTAAAATCCCGAAACAAAATCAGTTTTCAATGCGTTGGTGTAACTTGTCCAAGTTCGACTTAAACTTCCAGGTCGGGTTTGGGGGGTTACAAGTGTTAGAGTATGCCCAAAGATCAATCATGAGATGGTTGTAATAACATACTTTATTTATCATGTTTATTAATATAAGGCGTTACCATTATTATTTCAGTTTCTTTTCTGCGTGTATAAATAAACTGTTTTATAATAATGTCTTGAGAATAATATGATTATTCTTAAAAAAGTCCTTAGTCAAGTATTATTGTTGGATAGGACAACGATAATGCATTAAGACTAACATGTAGTTGATTGATGATAAAGAGTTGTCATTGATATGGAGTGTCAGAATCAATGCATGAATATGTGTGTTAGAGAACAACATATTGGACTGACCCGTTATAAGTATGTTTCTTGGATTATTATGTAATTGTCACGACATTACTCATAGTGATTAATATGTATATGATCCTCAGACTTAAGATCATCATAATCCCAACATCGTGAGTTGTATATCTTGATTCAGTCAAACGTACACCGTAACTGGTTGTTCTATAAAGGCTGATGTTGGATATACCACAATCTATGTAGAGGGATATGGTTGATCAATATAGGATAAGTCCCTCCTACATAATGAGAGTAATATCTTAGGCCACTTGATTGAGTGAGACTAGAAATGCATGGCCATGCTCAAATAAGCTGATATGAGATGTTATATTTATTTGTATATCATAGTCTACTTAAGATATCAAGGAACATGGAATGGACTATACAAGTGTGACTATCCCATGACTTGTGTTCAATCTAGAGATAAAGGACTTAAGGATTAGTGCATGAAAAGATTAATCATAAAAAGGTTATGTCGAATCATGGTTTCTTTTGACTTAGGTAGCAATGATGCATTGCTAGGTGCCACTCATTGTTTGTAACATTGGAATCGTTCTAACATTACTGCTAATGTTACAAGAACCTACAGGGTCACACCCTATAGTTGAAATGAACGAAGTAAAACATAATTGGTATTGTGTTTGATTGTCGCATAAATTAAATTAATTATAGAATTAATTTAATTGGCTAATCAAATATGTACAAGGTTGTTGTACACATAATGAGAATATGATTTTGGTTCGTATATAAATAAATATAGTTTATCGAAATCTTTATTATAATTAATGTAATTATAATTTTTGATTTTTTTAGACATTATTATATTTATTTAATTTTGAGAAACCCTAAAAAAATAATAAGATATAAAATCCTGTTTTTCTTTGCTTGGTGAGTCTAGCAGCCGTCAAAGCAAAGTCTTTTTCAAAATTGTTTAGGGATTCCTTCCGTTCATAGTCAACTGAGTGGATTACGTAAAGGTCGGAGTCATCAAAGATTGCAGCTTGGTTCGATAGTAGATCAGATTACTCATTGCCGAGGCATCGCTGTCTACTCAGACTCACCATTCGGTAATTTCGAAACCCTTTTTCACCCCGATTCGTTCCTCACACATGGATCCATGGTTAGGATCGCCGAGTGTTTTATTTTTCCGCTGCGCCGTAGGGATGCCAGCGTTCCAATAACAGGAAGATTATTGTAACACCCTTAACTCGTCAACATCGTCAGATTAGTGTTATAGAGTATTATGACACATATTGAATCAAATGACAGTATGAAACAATTTAATTATTAATTTAAATATCAAAAATTCAAAACCAATCATCATTCATAGCATACAAACAAACATAGGCCTTCTAACGAGCTTACAGAACCTAAAAATAAATTTAGAAACAATCAGGGGCTAATTTGAATTAAAATAGAAAAGTGTAGAAAAATTGTAAACATGGGTCACATGACTTTGTGACTAGGATGATGCCGTATGGCTCAGGGACAAGGTTGTGTGGCCAAACTGTGTACAATTCAAAAATAGGGTCACATGGTCATGTCGTCAGATCGTATGCAAATCAAAATAGGGTCACACGACCGTGTCGCAGACTGTGTGCCAAATCGTGTGTAATTCAAAATAAGGTCACACGATCATGTCTCCGGGCTATGTAACAGCCTGAGGCCATGTGGGATAAATTTCACTAAAATTAAATAGGCTACACAACCGTGTGATGTGGCCGTGTGTGGCACACGGTTGTCTGACATCTCGTGTCCTAAGCCGTGTACACCTAAAATGACTTCTAAAATAAGCCAAAACAAAACACAATTCTTAGGTGCCAAGCCAAACCAAAATCAACCGTAGACATGCATTCAAAATACACTTAAACAAGCTTAAAACATACCAAAACATCCAACCTAAGTTCCTAATCAATATGCCCTTATTGGCACCACATATAATCAACATTTATCAACCAACCAATTTGTAACAGTCCAATTTTCAGTAGTGTCAGAACAGTGATTTGAGATCACTAAATTCGATGAAAAAGTTAGAAAATTTTATTAATTAATAATTATAAGTTAAGCGTGATTTTAAAAATATTTTTGAATTAGTGAATTTTGTGACTTAAAAGAAATTATTAGGTAAATTGGGTCGAAAACGAGGTATCGAGACCTCGATATTATAAACTAAGTCGTAAATATTTTTATAAATATTTACAGAGTGTCATTAGAATAGTATTAAAGTTTTGTTAAGAAATTTTAGTGTTCCGATGGTTAATTGATTAAAAAGGACTAAATTGAAGTAAGGGTGAAAGTTGAATAATAGATTAAAGAAAAGTTAAAAGGACTAAATAGGTAAATATGCCAAGTCCCATAGATGAGGCGATATAAGTATGATAAAAATCTTAGATTTTTATGTTTTAAATATATTATATTATATTATATTATATTATTATGTAAAAAAAAATAATAAACCAAAATTATGACAAGTGTGTGGTAGAAATAAATCCAAGTGTATAAATAAAATACACATTTCTGTGATTATTATGTATTTACTTATTATTTAAGTAAAACTATTAGATTATTATATTATATTATTAGAAAAAGCAAATGAAAAAGAAAGAAACAAAAACAAAAAGAAACACAGAGAGCAAAAGAAGGAAAGAAGAAAAGAAAGAAAGAAAAGGGAAAATTGAGGTTTTAAGGTTTTAAAGCTTTAAAGGTAAGTTTAATCAAGTCCTTTTCTTTTAATTTAAATGTTTTAGAAGTTTTAAAACAAATTTTTGTTGAAAATAAGTTGAGGTTTTGGAAGTTTATAGTTTTTTTAGCATGGTTCATGTTGAATAAATTGTTAAATTAGGGATTTATTTGATAGAAATTTTATTTGGGATTGAATAAAGGATTGATTTGTAAATTAAACTATAAGTTTTGAATTTTAGGGATTAAATTGAAATAAATTCGAAATTATGAAAATATGATAAAAATTAGATAGTTAAATGTGAGTTTGGTAGGAAATTAAGTAGTAAAAAGGTATGAATTGAGAAAGAAAAATATATAGGTTAGTTAGGATTAAATTAGAATTAAAGTAAAAGTTAGATAAAAATTTCAGCAATTAAATTTTTTTGTGCTAATGATTGTGAAATTATCTTAATTGTTCGTAGCTAATATCGAGCCTGAAGCATCGGCCCAAAAAAGAAAAGAAAAGATCGTTGAGGATTAAATCTGAAGAGTATTCCGGTTTGTATTACTATAATTCAAATCTATTTATTATTATTGTTATATTTTAATTAAAATGCATGGTAAGTAGAATTAGGTTAGCAATTGAAATGATAGTAGTAATTAGTGATTTGAGTTTGGTTGGAAAATAAATTTAAAATATGAATTAAATAAAGTGAATTAATTTATGAATATGTCTGAATATGTGAATTGTGTATTGATTGAAAAGTGGTTTGAATTGAATTGAAATATGATTATATGTTATTATTTGAAATATGTATTGGTATTAAATTGTTAATTGATTAGAAAGTGGAAAAGTGATCTTGAATTGGAAATGAAAGTGAATTGAGAATTTGAATACCCTATTAACTAGTCGGGCTAAGTCAGATATAGTTAGCATGTCATAGGATTTAGAAGAGTACGGGATTTATCAGCTTTGCCGATTAGGCACTTTATGTGTCGTATCTCAGGCACTTTATGTGTCGTATTAGGCACCTTGTGTGTCGTTTCAGGCACTTATGTGTTGTTTATTGATTAGGTACTATGTACCGTTTTAGGCACAATGTCCCGTACTGGTGTGTTTGGGTTGGAATCCGTGTATCCGTCAAAGTCCAGGTTGTTAATAGGGTGAATAATTGAAATGAGAAATTCAAATGAATTTGATCGATTATCGTATTGAATATGAGAAAATTTAAAATTGTGATATGTGAATGAGATTGAAGAATAGCTAAAAATTGTATTGTTATTGTCAAATAATGAAAATTTATGAATTAATTGATATTTAAGAAATTGGATAGCTACATGCTTGGTAATTATAATTCTTTATTTCTATTATAATTTAAATTATGGTAATACCACTGAGTATACACATACTCAGCGTACGGTTGTTTCCGTGCGTAGGTTAGTAAAAAGCTAGTGTCCGGTCCAGCATCCAGAGCAATCCCGACCTCAGATAAATTTTAGTGATGTGTCTTTCTTTTGATATTGTGGCATGTATCTAATATCTAGGTAATGTATTGATTAAAGTATGCTATGTATGTTATTTATTTGTGAATTAGTGATAAGTTATCCGATATGTCCGGTAATGCTCCGTAACCCGGTTCCAGCGACGGATACGGGTTGGGGGTGTTACACAATTCATCCATTGTAGTCTTTTAACTATCAAACTTATTACCATATAATCATCCAAAAATATCATTCAAATATAACTTTTAACTACACATTACCAAGATACCAAACATGCATTACATATACCAAAACATGTTCAACATTTGCAAAATAAGTGTCCTATATACATGCCACAAGTAACCACAATTGAAGACTTCAAAATCTACTTATGTCAGATGGTGATAGGTGTGAGCTCCATTGATTCGATCGACACACCCTGATTATTCAAAATCTACAGAACATAATAACAGAAGTAAGTATATACAATACTTAGTAAGCTTATACAATTAAATTTAATAACTTACCTTATTCTTTTAATAGATAATTGCAAATAGCTATTCAAACTAATATCCTTATCATGACAAAGTTCAATAATTCAAGATCAGTAAATCACGATCATACAGATAGTTAAAATTCATATTTTTGTCTACGTTAATAATACATTGTATATATTTTGATTTTTCGATGGAACTTTGTAAAAGAACTCAATACACAAGTGCGAAATCATTTAATGCTCGTTCAAGCTAGTCGGGTACAGAAATACGTATGTCAGGTTACCCCTCAGGGCTAAACCATTGACAACACAAAAAAAATAGTCTAGCCAGGGCTATGTATTCATGTAAGGTTACCAGTCCAGACTAAACCTTTAAAATGACAACGGATTACCATTCTAGTCTAAATCTATGTCACATGTATACCTGAGTCCGCAACAAATGCTGAAGCTTGGTCCAGTACGAGAATCATTCAGAAACCTCGTGTAAGAGACTTTTACTCAGTCCATAGGAATTATCTCAGAATTTGATTTATTACCACATAGTTCGATTTCCACTTCAGCAGTTTATATACAAATATTTGACAACATTTAATAACGAATTGTAACTAAAGAGGATAGTATGAACTTACCTGTCAAGTGATTCAACTAACAAGGACTAATCAGTAATTTTTCCTTTTCCTCGTACGTCCTCCAATTGTTGAGATTCTTGATCTAAAGTATGAGTTAATTTAATTAAATCAATTCAAACCACATAAACAATCAAATTTATGAATTTAAGTCCATTTAATCATATTTTACAAATTTACCCCTAAACTTTACCCAATTTAGTCCCTAAACCCAAAACTATCAAATTGAACACAATTAACCTTAAACCAAGCTAAAAAAATTTCCTATAATCCTACAACAGCCCATATATTTCTCAATTTCATAATAATTCCATGTAATTTTACTAATTTAACAAGTAAATCCTTAAACATCAAAATCACTAAAAACTACTTTACAAAATAATCCTATTTACCTGTCAAGCTTACAAAACTATCATAAAACTTCAAAAATCACACAATTTCAACAATAGCACATTTTAAAATGTTTAACAGTTTAATGAATTAACACCTGAGTTAGCTAGATTAAGCTCCAACAATGTCGGAAACATAAAAATTACTAAAAACGAACTTAAAAATCATACCATGCACGAGAAGAAATGTTAGCTGAAAGCTTGCTACCTTCAAGCTATGGAGTTTCGGTTCTTTATTCTAAGTGAAAGGAAAAAGATGATGGCTATTTAATATTTAATATTTTAATTTTGCTTATTAATTAATTTATTGGATTACCATTTAACCATTAATCATATCTCATGTAATTAACCACCAAGACTGTCCACTAATAAAGAAATAGGTAAATTAACCACTTAATGCCTTCAAGTCAAATTTCTAAAGTTATTTAACACCTTTAATTAATAAAAGCTAACTTTTGTAGCATTTACAATTTAATCCTTTTTACTTAATTGATTAACTAAACGTTAAAATTTTTTAACCAAATTTTTATTTGACACTAATAATTACCTGTAAATATTAAATAAATAATATTTATTAACTCACTTGTTGGAATTGTGGTCCCAAATCACCGTTTTCGACACCACTAAAAAATGGGATGTTACAATTACATCGGCCACTGAAATGACCTGGAAAAATTATCAGAGTTTTAAAAACAATTAATTTTAAACATTTGTTTATTTTAGAATGATTTTTTGGTCTCTTTTAAAAAAAGCTCAGGAATTTAAAAAAACAATTAAGTTTCACATCTTCATTATAACAGTGTTTATTATTGAAAACTTAGTTGAAAATCCAAATTAATTTCTAAACAAAACACATTCACAATTTAGCAGCGAAAAAAGTGATATTAACCTAATTTTAATAAAAACCATGTTTCATGCATAAATAGATAAAATTCATAATCTAATAGCCTAAATTATTTAAATGTCATGCATGCTTAAGTAAAAAACGTAAACTAAGTCCCATGCCACAATAATAATATAGTTTCAAATAACCAGAATTATAAAATAATCAGTCTAAAACACTTTTATATCGAAATCAATATTTTGAACCGAGTCCACATCCTAACCTTGTGAGTTATTTGAAAAGAAGGAAAATAAGAGGGGTGAGCTATGAAAACTCAGTTTGAGTTCCATCACAAGACAACCAAAGCAACCTATAAGCATATTAATTCAAATTACATAACCTAAATCACATTTAGCAAATTCAGTATATCAGAATAACATAACAGTTTTCACAATGTATAAGTAGAACACATATACCATATCATATCGGAAATTTTTAGAATTTCAAGCACATGTTTTACGGATGCAAACATATTCAACTTAAGAGATAAGATCCTACCCCACCGCTACACACCATACAAGTTCCCCAGAACTCATCCATCCTACACACCGGGTTGTAGAGAACCACCAAATGTTGCAGGTTAATATGCTGCCAGACGGCTGTGAATACACTATTTTTGCAGATAAAAGCTGTTAGATAGTATATGGATGAACCACCAGAGTTGTAGATTTATTGTCTGCTAGAACTTCCTCATTACAAATCATCCCAACCCATGCAACAAAATAAGGCATGCTTAAAATAAATCATAACAAAACAAATATTATGATTAAAAATAATCAAATATTGTAGCAATAAATATTCTTTCAATCAATTAATTTAATGGCAAAATCATATATTCTACAAAAGTCGTAAGTATAGATACAATAAACATGATTATTGACAATTCATGCAATTGGGTATATATTCAATATTAATACAATCATTTAAATCAAGGATTCTAACATTATTCATACTATCAGGAACTTAATTGCATAAATTAAACACTAAAAATAGTTCGAGAATCATTTAGAGACTAATTTGCACAAAACATAAATTCTCGGCAAAACTGTAAAATTTAATAAATAGGGGCACATGGTTGTGTGGGATGGCTTAGGCTGTGTGGAAGGCTTGCATGGAAATGTAACAAACTGAGGCCGTGTGGAAAATACAAAAATTAAGCTACAGGGGAGACACAGTCTTGTTGCCAAGCCGTATGGAAAGGTCTAGGCCGTGTAAGAAGCAAAAATCCTAGGGTTTTAGTGGCACATGGTCGTGTAAGGGGCCGTATGGTCCACACGGGCAACCCACATGCTCGTGTGGCAAGCCGTGTGGTCTAGGCTGGGTTCAATTTTGTCTCGATTTTCTCATAAAAGAACACACACTTGACTTGCGGGGTCTCGTACAAGGATCCTCATGTCCAAATCTGATATGGGATATCTACAACGGGTCTTTCAATTGAAAAAAAATGCAAGAATTATTGTCGATGCTCAAGATTTATTGAGTTTAATAAGATTTTCGGGAAAACTCATAAAAGATTTGAAATTGATTTTGGAAAATTGACAAGGACAATATTATACCAGATTTCCAAGGTTCTACGAAATTAGAAGTAGGAATTCTTACTAATCTTGGCATGTTAGAAATGGATTTTGACGGTGCTACACTAAAAAACTACGAAGAACAGGTGGAACGGGGCAAAATTCAGGTTTGGGATTCAACAAATAAATTTCTAGCAAATGAATATTAATTTTATGAAAAGGAAAAGTGGGAAATAAAAGATAAAATATGTATTTAAAGAATAGAGAAAAGAAATTCTAAATAGGGTTGAAAAAGGTAATTGAAATTCTATTATGATTAGGAAGGGACTAAATGGCTAGGTTAAGCAAATCTTTAGGGCCAATTTGGTAATTAAACTATTTTTTGACATCAATAAAAATTGAAGGAAATTGACGTGATTTAAACCTTGGTGCAAAGGAAAATTATATTAAAGTCTTACCACTAAACCAACAAACTCATTCTTGGTCATTTTTTATCACATTAAATATATATGCTAGCTTGAGTTTGTTCCTAGTTGTTGAAAATAAAAAGAATGAGACTTGAACCTTAGCTCACTAGGGAATTGATTAAGCTCTCTTCCATCTAGACTAAAACTCAATTCTTAATAATTTTATTCTAACCCTATATTTTTGGGTGTTATAGAATTAATAATTTTTATATTTGAATTTTGTATATATGAAGTATTATTTAAAAACATTAATAAAAATTATTGGAATTGTTTATATATAATATAAAAATATTAGAAATATATAAAAATTACTTTTATAAAATTATTGAATGTTTTTCAAATTTTTAAAATTTTAAATAATTATTAATATTTTTTTATAATTTTTAATTTTTTTTAGTTTTGAAGTCTTCTAAAACTAATGTGGACAAATGGTTGTTGAAATTCAAATGAACTTGGACAACCATATATCCAAGTTCATTCTAGATATAATTTTTTATTAGTTATTTTAAAAAAATTATTTAATTTAAAAAATAAATTATTTGTTGATGTAGCATGCCACGTCAAGATCCTGCCACATGTCATCTCCTAGTGTTGTCACATTAGTCACGTTAATGTCTTTAATGGTCAAACCGATCAATTAACGATTTTCGGTCAATTATTTCTTGGTCATTAAGGACTCAATAGGGTGCATTTCTTTTTTAAGAGCTCAATTGATTTTTTTAAAATTTTTTACTATGAACTTTTTTGACACTTAAACCATTAAAAATGAAAATGTATTAACAACACCATTTATGAATTTTAGTTATACTTAAATATGTAATATTTTAATATTTGATTTTAAAATTAAGTCAGCACATAGAGTTTTATCAGAAATCAATGGTATCAATAGTTTTATTATTTGGATTCTCATTTTTAAATAAGAAAATATAAGTATACTGATTAAATTTATAAAATTAAAAGAGAAAATATTAAATTTTTAAAATCCAAAAAGTGTAAAAATTAAAAACATAATTAGACCTTTATACATCGAAGCAAGCTCTGAAAAAAAAAATCAAGTGTTCCCGATATTCCTTTTTATGTGTTGTACAAAATTTTCAATTTACCTAACAATCTCCAAACATTTTACCTTTTCCACTATTAATTGTTTTATTTAGATTATATTCGTAAAAATAATGCAAATATAAATATATATTTAGATAATTACAACATAAAATTAAATTTATATAAAATACAGTAGATAAAGAATTAAAAAACCCGAGATAAAATAAAAAATTATTGTAGTAAAATCTATACATGACATACATATGATAGAATTGAAGATTCATATATAAAAATTACGCATGATAATATTACAATTAATTTTTTTTGAATAATTTCATTATAAGTTATGATCATATATGCTCTTTTTTGACAAAATGCCTAGAACTACCCATAGCCCCTCTCCAACCCATAACGCAACCTCCCCAACCTGGCATATACGTTAAGCCCAAATTCGAAAGATTACATTGACCACCAACTTGGCCTGCCAAAACTATCATAGTTTAAAAACAGTTGTTTAAAATGTTTGCTTTTAAGTTCTGAAGAAAACTTAGCGTGTTTAAAATGGATTACAATTTAGTTTCAAAAATTGGTTTGATCTTAAGGATTGTTTTGCAAAAGTTGAATTCTAGTTTTATACATATATTTATTTATTTCAAACCTCATTTATTTAGTCATGTAGCGAAAAAAATTATATTTAACAAAGTTTTAATGAAAACATGATTTTATGCAAAATTAATTAAAATCCATATTTTGACATCCTAAAATCAAATTAAATGTCACGCATGCTATATAAACCCAAAAATTAAGTCTCATGCCACGATTTAAAATAAAACAATACAACTTCTGGATAACAGAATTTTCAAATAGTAAATCTAAAATATTGTAACCAAAAAAAAATCTGAGTCGACCTTTCGGATGCCGTGTCCATGCCTTAACCTTGCGGGTTATCTGAAAAGATGTAAATTAAAGTGGGTTGAGCTTAAGAAGCTCAGTGCAAGTCCTATCATAAGAAAATCTGTGTAAATAGTAGATGACACATACAACATAACAATTCTTTGAGCAGCCACACTGATATAGTGATTCAGAGTATTGGTTCTTTAGATGAACACATCAATATAATAATATTTCAGAATTTGTAGTTTTTGTATACACATGCTCATGAATGGTGATGCAGTTTCAATTTATCATAATAGATCTTATCCAACTCCGTTACACACCACAGTAGGAGTTCCCCAAAACTGCTTGTAACATCCCAAAAATACAGCTAAAAGAAATAGGGATAAAATTTAGATTTTTATTTTCAAAAGCATAGGGTAAGACCATTAAAATACCTTAAAATTTATTTTTGCTAAGGAATTGACAAGAATGAGTCTATTAGTTCAACGTTAAAGCCTTAGCTTTCCTCTAGGTTCTAAGTTTGAAACCCCTTATCTGCATTCAACCAAAACATTTTATTTTTCTATTTTTACCCCATGAAAGTGCTAAATTTTCAAAATAGCCCAACCAAAAACCATTTTTTTAAAATTAGTCCTTATTTTTAAAATAGTTTTAATTCTACATGAATTCCTAAAACCTAATTCAATTAGGGGCAAATAGTTTTATAAATAGGAAATCTTTTCAAACCCTAGAATTTTTACCTAGTAAATTTTCAAGAAAAACACCCTCAAGATTTTCTCTTTCTCTACCATTACCAAGTCAATTTTCAAAGAAAAAGGATTCAAGGTTTTCAAAATCGTCCCTCTCTAAGTAGATTGTCAATCTTCTCCCTCAAATTAAGGTTTTTGTGTCTTTAGATTAGGTGTGGGATCTAAACTTAAATCTTTACGTATAATTAAAGTAGTAGAAAGTAGAGAACTTGTGTAGGCAAACACCCTAGGAGAACCCTCATGTATGTACGAGCATGTGATAAAGCCCTTGTGTGAGAGTCTATGCGCAAGCCTTGTGTGCAAACCTGGGAGCGAGCCCCTGTGTGAGAGATCCTCGTATGTTGAACCTTAAGCATGTGAGAACCCCCTCTACTATGTGCAAACCCCTTGCATGTGTGAGCCCCCTCATGTGAACCCTATAGGCGAACCCCTTATTGGAAACCCATATGCAAAATTATATAGGATTTATTATGTGAACTCCTAGTTAATATCTTCGCGAACCCTACATAAAAATCATGTGAACTCTATGTATTTATACATACGAACCCTTCATGTACTGCCATGCGAACCCTAGGTTTTATTCATGCGAACCTTACATGATTATTTATGCGAACCCTATACATATGTACATGCGAACCCTTTATTTGTACTATGTGAACCATTTATTTGTACTATGCGAATCCTATATTGCATAAAAACCCTAAACATTGTTACATACGAACTCTACATATTGTTAGATACGAACCTTTCATGTTGTTACATGCGAACCTATGTGTCTATATATGTGAACCATGCTTATACAAACTGTAGTATGCGAATCCTACAGAATAATATGTGAACTCTAACATGAGTAGGTGTGTGAGCCCTTATGTGCGAACTACTTGCGTGAACCCTACTTGTTCGAAACCCTACTTGTATGAACCTCTAGGTGTGAACCCTACCTGAGCAAACCCCTAAGTGTGCAAACCTATATGTGTAACCCCTGTAAGTGCAAACTCTACTTATGTATGTATTAGCCAAACTAAGCATGTTAAATCACATGAGAATGTTGTATATGTCATACTATTTTAATTCGCATAAATTAATTACTTATGTGAAATTGATGAGAATAAATGCATGAACACATGTCATTATATGATCAGTTTAAGATATCAAATGTAGCATCAATTGAAGATAAATAGCATAATATGCTAAGTATATGTGCATAATTATATGAAAACAGGTATGGAGGAAAAAGGGGTTCCGTAGGAGATAGTGACAATTTAAGTCCATACCGAAAGATAATACTGCACGAAGTAGGCAAAAATGTCATCAAAACCAGATTAAACCGGGATGGTAGTTTTAAAAAGCCATCAAAAGTGAGCAACCGAGATGGTAAGTTGTAGTAAAAGTCATCGTCACAGATGACAAGTTAACGACCATCTTCACTGTGAAATCTGAGATGATTAGTTATTGACATATGTTTTGGAGTGTCAAGCAATGCTTGAGGGCAGATAGGATTGATAGGTGGAAAACTAAAATTATAATTGCATCGCATCATGAGTATAACCTATACATTGTAACAGTCTGGTTTCGACCCTAATCAGGACAGTGGTTTTGAGACCACAAATTCGAGTCAAAAAAATAATTAAATATTATTATCTGTGTTTATATTATGTGAATTGATATCTGTGAAATTTTCGTGATTTAATTTTATCATTTGAGTGTCCGATTTAATAAAATGACTAAATAGCGTAAAAAGTAAAAGTTGTTAATTATTGGTTAAAGTGATAAACCGATTTGTTTTTTTAATTGGAGGTATTTATGTTGCTATTATACCATGATAAATAGTGATGGCCGGTTTTGGACATAAAATTATATAGTTTACTAATTAAATTTACAAGGTTAAAATGGTAATTAATATATTATAATGTAATTAAAATAAAACACAAATTACAAAGCCAGACATTGTTCATATTTTTGACCGAAAATACAAAAGATATAAAAGAAGAAAAGTTTTGAACATTCGGTCTTGGCTTTTCTTGATTGAGGTATGTAATTTGTTTGGTTTTTGATAATTTCTACGTTTTTGTGATTGTTGCTTCGAGTACTACAAAACCCATGTCCTAATTTTTGAATTTGATGATGATTTTGTATTTTTCCATTGATGATAGCTTGTGATTTTTGTTGTTTGATGATAAAATATTAAAGGTATGTGATAGATTAAAATGTTTTGTATTGGAAATTTTGATGATTTTGAGTAATTAGGGCTAAATTGTAAAAATAATAAATTGAGGGACTAAAATGTGAAATAAATGAAATATATGGACTTGTATGGTCATGGGGTAGATTCAGCTTAGGCATGGGATTATGAAATTTTGCATATTTTGTGTTTTATACAATAGGGACTAAATTGTAAAAAGTGTAAAATGTCAGAGGCAAAATGGTAATTTGCCCATTTATGTGTTTTTAGGCTAAGTTGAATAAAATGGTATTTAAATAAATTTAATTTGAATATGTTTAGATCAAGAACCAAAGAAAACAGATTTGGATCGGGGGAAAACAAAAATAATTGAATAGTCGTTTATTTCCGTCCGTCGATATCCGAGGTAAGTTTATAAGCATTTAAATGTTGTTAATTTTGAATATATGTAAATTTTATATGATGAATTGAATTCTTGATAAATATATATGTGATGGTCGGATGTCTATAAGCTTGGGAGCTATGCTTACGAGTTTGATACGATCGAGTTATGATGTCCGAAAGTCTTGTACGAACCTTAGGAATAGCTAGGATACATATGTCATGACATAGGATTCTGTTATGTGTTATCGTGTTAGACCACGTCTGGGATGTTGGCATCGACTTATGACTTACGTGTAAGACCCTGTTTGGGACAGTGGCATTGTACGAAATGTTCGACTTTTCGAGTATCCTTTTTAATTCTGAATGGTTCAACAGGTAGTGATATGTTAAGATCGAGTGTAAAATCAAGTTAGAAATGCTCAGGTATGTACTCATACTAAGTTATGAAATTAAGGTAAGTTGAATATTTGAATTGATGATATAAAATTTTACATAATATGAATTATGTGATGGCATATTTGAGCATATATGTATTCGGGCTATTGATGTATATGTATTGTGGAAAGTAATGGTTAATTATACTAATGTTTAAATGGGTATTCGACTAAAGTAGAATTTATGTAAAACCTATATGTTTTGATATATGAAATTAAATTGGAAATGTACACGAGTTAATAATGGCTTATTTCGGTTTGAATGGATTAAGATTTATTTTTTTGTATATGATTAAATGTTTTCATTGCTTATGACTTACTAAGCTGTGAAAACTTACTGTGTGTATGTTTGCTCTTTGTTTTATAGATTTTGGAAGTTGGTTACGAGCTCAGGGATAGTCAGAGAAGTTTATCACACTATCGACTGTTTTCGGTATTTTACTAAGTTTGAATTTGAACTTATGGCATGTATAGTATAGTTAAAATGTTTGATTTTGGGATATGTAATTATGAGCCATGCGAAAATGGCTTTACTTTTGGTTAACCGTAGTTTCTATGCTTTTGATATAATGGATATACTAAATGCTTGAGTTATATAGTTTCGGTCATGGTATATACATGTTTTGGCATGAAGTAATTATATATGGCTTATGATTAGTTCATTTGGAAAGCTTGATACATGTGATTGTTGAATGTGTTTGGGTTATGGATTGTTAATGACTTATTATGGAGATGTATAATTTGAAACATGAATCAATTTGAATATTGTTTATAATGTAAATTATGCATTTGGCCATGTGATGAAATATAAGTGATGGTTATAAGTTATTTATGATTCGACAATGGTGTTGAAATCATGTCATTAAGTGATTAGTTATATGATAATATTAATTGTGGTATTGGACATGTGTGGACTAAGTTAAGCTATGAAAATTTGATTAAAGAATGTGTTTTTTTTTGTGTGTCGGATTGAAATGGCATACTTGCATGGGTAATTTGGTTTAGAAATGATAATTAATGCGCATATGTATATTCGGCTAAGGTTTTGGTTTCATAATGATAAGTATGTGATATGGTTTGTAGCATAATTACATAATCATATTATGTATTGAATGTTGTCATGATTGATCGAATATATATTCAATTGATTGGGTTGTGGTTAACTAATTAGGTATGAAAGTATAAGTCGATGATATATTCGACAAATGATAAGTAAAATATTTATATGCATATCCATGATATGCTTTGCTGTGGTTAGGTATACAAATGTCATAATAATAGATTCATTAGCTAGCCGAATAAATGTTATATGAAAGTTTTATTAAATGACCAAATATGAGATATGTTAGTTTAGTTGTGTGAATGATATTGGGCATGGTTAAAAGCATATGGAAGTGGTATATTTTGATTTGGCTAAGTACATGGACATTTGCTAATGAAAGTCAATTGAACATTATAATGTCTTATAAATAAATGTTGTAATATGCGCACTTGGTTTATAAAACAAAATATGTTTGATTATAAACTAGGTATTCGAATATCATGTATGTAATGTTTGTATGTTTTGAATATTATACTTATTAAGTAAAGTAGTTTAATTGTGAAGCATGAATAGTTTATGTATTAATGGTAATGAAGCATGGTTGGGTTTTTAGTTGGTTAAGTGATTTATATGTATAATGATTTATAAGAATGTGCTTTGATTTATAAGCCGTGTGATATTGTTTATTAAATATAAAATCATGTGTATTGATGTGATTGTATTACGAAGCATGAAATGTAATGAATGCCTATTTTGAGCTATGTTCTATTCGGTAATGCCTCGTAACCCTAATCCAGCTACGGATACGGGTAAGGGGTGTTACATACATGCATGGATTTATTTTATATTTATTATATTATGCTTAATTTGCTATTGGGTCATGAATTGAATGATTTACTGTTTGTACGATTATATCTGCTGGTTTAAAAATTAGACTCACACTAAACTACCATAAGCTCACTTCCTTTTTTTTCTTTACCTCTCAGGTAGCGCAGAGAACTAAGTCTTAGAATGGCATCGGAAGAACCTCAGATTAGCAACTTGTTTTTCTTCATATTTAAAAGTTTTCATTAAATCTTTTTCGTAATCGTTTTATTTTTGGGTTGTAATTATTAATTATTCTTACTTTTATATCTTAGGTTTGGGATTGTTTAGCTCATCTATATTAAGCATGTTAATTATTACTTTGATATTTGCATGCTATTCGATTTAGAAAACTATTATTTTAAATGTTTTCCTCTACTTTACAAAATACTTAAAGTTTTGATAAATATTTTCTTGAAAACCTTAACCATTTTCAAAAAGCACGATAATAATATCATACTTAAATTTCTAAGAAAAGTCAGCTTAATGAATGAATGTTGTTCTAAAAGCAAAATATCTATTTCCATACAAATCAATGCAAGTAAAAGAATGGCTTTACAAGATCACTTTGGTGATCAAATGTAACGCATTTTTTTGGATGAACCACTAGTAATAAAAATTGTGGATGAACCACAAGATTTTCAGATAAAAAGTTTGCAGAAAAGTTATCAATACGTTGTGGATGAATAAGTCATCGTTGCAAATGAACTACTCATACTTCCTCGTTCATATCATCCCACCCCATGCAATGCCATATGACATGTTTATAACAGATCAATACTAAAGCAATAGACATGCTTATCATGTATTCGGTTTAATAGTATCAATAGGCATGTTGAACATGCAATCAATAATAGAGGCAGTAAGCATGTATTGTTTACATATCATGCATATAACGGTAATAATTCAATCACTCAAAGCATAGATTCCAAATATACATATTATCAGGGATTCAATTGAGAGTAATAAAATTCTAAAAATAGTTCGGGGACTATACAGGGACTAAACTGCACAATTCACAAAATTCTGGGTATAATTGTAAAATAGAGGTCACACTAAGGCCTAACCGTTTAGTCTATGTCTTATTTGTTGGTTATTTTAGACACTTAATCGAATGTATTTTGAGGCATATTGTTCGAAGTCACAAAATTAAAAAGGGAAAAAGTGGCTCGAACCTAAGATCACAAAGGCAGGGAGCTAACTCTTAACCATTGAGCCTCAAGCTCATTTCTTGCTTAATCTTATTTCTTAACCATATATATTTATTCCAGGGTGTGACTTTACCCTAGTTTGCCAAAAATAATAAAATAGGAGGAAGGGAGCTTAACACTTAACCATTAGGCCTGAAGCCTATTTCTTATTTAACAAACACATAATGATAATTTTATACATTGGGACGTGACCCTTTTTGGTTTCACAAACTTGACAAAATGTGGCACACCAAACCCGACCGGGACAGACCGACCCAAATCTAGAACGTTACATTAGTCACTTACGTGACCTCTGTACAACCACCTATCACACCACAGAAATTTATGTACATGCATATTCATCAATCATATAGTTCAAGGTAAATATAAGACTCTAAAAAAAAGCTTTTGCAGCATTACTCTTGATCAAACCAACATCAGGGGTGAAATCATGATTTAACATTCAACATAAGTAACATTCATAATTCAACAATTAATTCATATGTACAGTATAAACATTTAATAAGGACAATAATTGAAAGGAAATACTAGAATTGATAAGTAAAACTCATTTTTTAAAAGCAAAGTTTAAGGACTAAATCATAAATTTAGTAAAATATTTAGTAAAACCTTTTTATAAAATCAAGAGTAAAATTATGGAGTTATCCATATAAGACTTAATCATGCAAATTTTCAAGTCATTTCATAGCATTTAAGGACTCCAATTGCATAGCATAAAGATCAGGACTCAATTGCAATGATAACAAACATGCTCAAAACCTACATATGACACATTGACACCAATCCACACATACTATTTTGTGTTTTCATGCCAAATTTCCTATTCTAACATATCGTATATCATACATAGATCGTACAAATCATGCTCAATTACACTAAAACATATAGTAACATACTTTAACATTCGAACCAATTAGCTATACTAGCATGTTAACCTAAAGTCACAATCTATATTACTCAACATGTCTAATTTGCATCTTATACATTTCTAAGTGCATTATAGGTTCATACCTTACCATTTGGTCATTTTAAGCTTGTCTCAATGTTTAGCAAGTCATTCAAGCACCTATAACAATAATTCACTAAGCAAATGCATATCATCCATCATGCAATCAAAGCCTAACAATCATGCGTATTCAAGCTTAAATCCAATTAATCAATCAACAACAAACTCTTTTCTTCTAACCCCATTTTTGGGATGTGACACATAAATAGGAAGATAATGTGTCTTTCTACATTGAAAACAATGTCTATACCAGTCGGGTTATGTTTCAATATGCACAATTTAGATATTTAAGTATAAAAATGTTTGGGAAGCAATATTCATGGTAAAAAAACAAAACAAATGTATGGGAAGCAATATTCACGTGGAGGTAAACAAAACATGTGTATGGGAAGCAATACGTGGGGGTCATTAATGTTCACCAAGTAGTTGGACTAATTTATTTACACTTCATTCATGCATTAATTTATAGTTATTCCTCTTGATTTTTGCCTTACGAAAGGGAGAATTTATTGAAAAGTACATTATTAAATGTTAAAGGGGTTAAAAGTATAATTTTATTATTGTATTATTTTAAAATTGTTAAAAAGATTAAATTAAAATTTTATTATTTTGAGGGATAAATAATAATTTCAGAAATTTTAAAAGTATTAAAATTAAATTTATCATTTTGGGTGAGCCCCTTGCCTATATATTCGCTCCATTTCACCCATCACTATCACTCTTCACTTTCAACCGTTGTTTCAATTATTGGGTACAAGATTAACGTTCGATTTTGTGCAAAAGAAAAGAAAATGGGGTGGCGGCTGCCGTTTAATGGGCATAAGGAGGTGGGTTTGAAGAGAGGGCCGTGGACGGCTGAGGAAGACCAAATACTAATGGCTTACATTCAACAGCATGGCCATGGTAACTGGCGTGCCTTGCCTGAGAAAGCTGGTGATTGTTTAATTATATTATTATTTTCCCACTCTTTAATCTTTATATATTTATATATGTTGTTTGGTTGTAGCTAAGGAAATGGATTGAAAAGATTTATATGGATTTTGTGTATACATAGGACTTAAACGATGTGGAAAGAGCTGTCGATTGAGGTGGATTAATTACCTAAGGCCTGATATCAAAAGAGGAAAGTTTAGCTTACAAGAACACACCATTATTCAACTCCATGCCCTTCTTGGAAACAGGTAAAGTATATTTTGTTATTAATGTTGCGATTGAGCCAAATCATGACTGATCATCTTCATGTATTTATTTAGGTGGTCAGCAATGGCAGCTCACTTGCCAAAAAGAACAGACAATGAGATCAAGAACTATTGGAATACACATCTCAAGAAAAGGCTGATAAAGCTTGGCGTTGATCCCATGACTCACAAGCCTCGTACAGATGCCTCAAGCTTCCCATCTGGTTCAAACTTAACCCACATGGCTCAGTGGGAAAGTGCTCGGCTGGAGGCTGAAGCTAGGTTGGTCCGTGACTCCAAACAGGTCATCCCAAACCCCATCCACCCAAAGAACCATCTTACCCTCAATCATAGTCAGCTCAGGCCCAGGTGCCTTGACGTACTCAAAGCATGGCAAGGCGTAGTTGCAGGCATGTTTGCCTTCCCCACCCAAGACCTTGGGTCCCCAACTTCAACGCTTAGGTTCCCTGCCATTGGACTGAATGCCACTAGCTACACAGATGGTGAAATGGGGTTTGATGACAGTTTGAAATGCATTGAAAACTCGAACCAAATGAAAGAAATTGAGGAAACAATAACGGATGGCTGCATTGATGAATGGTTTGAGGACTCATTTAGGGTAGGAAATTATGAAAATGTATTATGAAAATGTACCCATGGCTGGCGACAGTAGTAATTGCTGCGACAGTGTATTCGATTTGGTGAATTCTTCACCATATGGCTTGTCTATGTTATATGATCATAATGTCATGAAATGAAGTTCAACTTTAATGCAAGAAAACATTATTAAAAAGAAAAGTTTAATTATGCTACCAGTCCCTTTACTCTTCACACATTGAAATTTAGTCTCTATTTTCAGTTTCATGAATTTAGCCCCTCAACTTTTTTTATTTAATATTTGAAGTCCAATTGATGAAACCGTGAAAACAATTCCGTTAAATTGTGTACTGTTGTCCAGATCTACAAAAATAAAATCTTACTAAAAAATATAAATTTAATAGATAGCAGTGAGTATGATTTTATCCACAGATACTGATAATAACTTTATTTCTTAAATAAAAACAAGTAAAGTAAATATGATTGGGGTTTCCTAGAGAATCAAAAACTAAAATTAAATTTAAAACTTAGCAAAGAAAGCAATAATTAAAATTGAAAGAAAGCAATAATTTCAATGAGATAAAGCTTTATCTAAAGGTAAATCTCCATTTGATTCACAAGTTTAATGATTGATTCAAAAACAATTTTCAATGTTCTTTAATAAATTAGTTATAGTTACCAATGTAGTGCATAACAATCAATCTCCCATTACCTTGTTGTCTGTCAATAACCAAGAAGTAGCTCATTCAAATTATTTCTCTTATCAATAAACAACTTTATAACTTAGTGCTTAAGATTTAACTTATAGATAGTATTAATAACAAAGAGCCCTAATTCTTACCAATAAATGCACACTAGCGGAGTTTATTTAGATTAGATTGCATGCCCACACAACATAAATTGCATACTTTGACATACACAACCATGCTATTCGTCACTAGTATTAGAATCGATAAAACATTTATGGATTTAACTATTTTAATTAACAAAGCAAGTAATCTAAGCAATTAACAGGGCACAACGTTGGGGCTTAAGGCAGGGTGATAGAGCACATGTGTTCGCATGCTAAGGGTTGTGCAATCCACGCTTGGGCATTGGGGCTTTGAGTCGTGTCCCACACATCCTCTTTCGACTCTTTGCATTTTTGCTTGGTTTTTCTCCCGTTAGTCCTTGATCTTGCTTCCCACACTTGTATGCACCTAATTAAAGTCATGAAAATAATGAAATAATTATTTATTACTAAACAATATAAAATCAAAGAAAAAGTAATAAAAAAATGCTAATGTATGCAAATGTAACATTAAACAGGAAATTGAAGCTAAGACATGATGTTTCAATCGGTGAAAAGTAAAGCAAATAGGGTCTAAAATACATGAATTATGAGTACTTATCAAATTGGATTATGTGTCATTTTTAAATATGAAAATATTTGGTAATGTGATTAATTTTAAGCCACGTGAAAACTATGAAGCAAAATGAAAAAGGAAAAATAATTAATCTACAGATATGATAAATCAACTTTGCTTAACATTCATTGTAATGATGGTTAGAAACAGACAACGCAAAAAGTAAGAGCATAATAGAATTGAAACAACTGATCTTTGTTAATATAGTTTAGACACAATGGTCCTATATCTGTGGAGCCTCGCCTAATGAATGGTTTTATTCAGCAATCGTCTAAATCACCTATTGGCTTAAGCATTATCTACCCTTACACAAAGAAGTAATTGCATCCCCAATATCGACCCCAATTGTAACAAATCACTCACCCTGAATACCTTAAATACAATCAATAAAATCTTCAAAGAATACCTAAAAGAGTGCCACAGAATAATCACAAGAAAACACTACAAAGCTATCAGTAAAGACACTCCTAAGCTTGCTCTTCATGTGCGACACAAAATAGCCTATTTACAGGCCTCTTCAAGTGGTCAATCAATAGTGTTTTGATAAGATTTAAACTCTTATTCAAAAGCTGAAATTGTCTCAGTAATTATCCTGAGTATCTATCATATAGAAGTCTTCCATAAATCAATCTTCCAATTGTAACACTCCCATTCCATCACTGGGTCACGAAATCGAAATGTTACATTAGTTGTTGAAGCAAAAACAATCAAATTCGATTAATTTAAAACATTCATTTTGTAACTTCCCCAACCTGACCCAGACATTATGACTGGACTCTGAAGGCTACATTGGCCACCGAAATGGCCAAGTAAAATCGTTCAGTTGAAAACCTTTATTTTTACCAAGTTCAAAAAAAAACTTATCGTTTTTGCCTTGGTTTTGCTAAAAATGTTAGGTTATTAGGTCGACTATACTTAAAGTCCTTTTTTTATAACTTGTGATATTTGAGAAAAACGTAGTTGATTTGTAACATCAATTTGCCTTTTCAAAACTTGTTTCTTTATTACGCAACGGAATATTGGTAAAATCATCAATTTTACTCTAAGTAGAGTTTCATCTGATTTAAACCATTTATTAAATACGTTTGGTTTTTAATCAAAATCTCATGCATGCAAAACCTAAATAAAAAAAAGAAAAAAAATAAACCCACGCCACAGTTCAAATTTAACTTATTATAGTTACAAATAAAAAATATTTTTAAACGGAAAGTACTTTATTTACAAAAAATACGATGTTTGAGTTAAGTGCTCCGTATGCCATGTTTAAACTTTGGGGTTAAGGATTACTTGTAAGGATTAAAATATGGGGTGAGCTTGAAAAAGCTCAGTGTGAGTCTAACATAACAAGCATTATTTTTGCATTCATTCAAACAATCACAGTAGGGCACACAACCAACAATATCAATGTCCATAGTAGATCATGGTAGTTCATTAAATAGTGTATATGAATGGGCCTGTCTAAATGTAAAACAGTGTAAAGGTCTTACCCATCCATTCGCTACACACCACGAGTTCCCTTGAACCCATCATCCGAACACCAGAAATAGTAAGAGTCAAAGCTCGTTGTGGATAAACCACCAGTAACAGTATATAGTTGAATTGTCAATATATTACAGATAAGCTGCCAGTAAATTGTTAATAAACTGTCGGTACTCTATGGAACTCCATAATGCAGATATATTGTCAAAACAATAATGTGGATGAACCACTGGTACTCCACAGAACACCTCCATCACCCATCAAACCCAAAACCCATGCAATGCAATATGTCATGTAAAAAGTTGAGCTATCATGCTATAATAGTATCAGTTTCAATACAGCGGCATACTTAGCATGTATTCAATAAAACAGTATCAGTGACATCTTGTGCACGCATTCAGTGAGAACAGTAACATTTAGTGGCATGCATACATACAGTCAATATGCAATAAGCCAATGACATGCTATACATGTATTTAATACACAATATGATAGACAAGCTTACATGTAGTCAGTAATCAGCAACGATTATCATGTTTAGTAGTACAAGTCACAAACTGGCATGCATTTAGCCAACCGATAAAATAGATCACACAATCATTTACCTCTCTTGTAGGCCCTATAACATTCGACCATTTACCAGTGGATCACTTAGTGCTTTCGGCCATCTCACAACAACTTACCATAACCAACCACTTCATGGATGGCACAATGCCATTCGGCCATGCATCAAATTCACACACCACATTCAACCAACATTTAAGCAATCATACAACCATCAATAATCACCAAAACACAAATAATTTAGGAACCACACCTTAATTACACAAATACACAGCACTAATGCAAATCCGCAACTTTCACGTTTTAGATTTGGACAAATCTAGGGGTGGGTTTGGATCAGCGATTGGATGCGGTGCGGTGCGTTTAGCCTACTTTTTGTCTCATGCTACAGTGTTGCTACAGTATCTAATCTCACTGCCACCGCAGTTTTTACACTAACCGCAGGTAAACACACCGCTCATCAAAACTCACCCTAGATTTGATATGTACATAACATAAAAAATACAATTAAACCAGTATTTGACACCCCCTAAAGGGTTCAGCCAAAACAAGGTTTAACAATGGCCACTTAGATCCGATTCTTGAGACCAGTACTTACTCTATTTTGGTTAAACAAGAGATGCAGAACACCCTATGATGTTATAGATGATCTGAGACGTTTGAATTTGGTCCTTCAATAAAACAATAACACACAAAATTAGTATGTAATATTCGACCAAAGCAAAGTGAAAGGAAACAAACAACTAGCCTAGATCTAATTAAGATCCGCACTTACACTTCACCCAATTAATAGATCTGTGATGTATGTTGATCATAGAATCGGAAAACCACCAGCAATGGCCAAGGGGGGTTTAACCAAAGGGAGTGCAAAAATTAGCAGTTAATATAATGAAATAAGATGAGAAAATAGGGCTTAAAGAAGTGGCAACGCAAGAAAAATGGCAGCAATGGGGCATCAAAGAAGAGTAGTAAAAATAATGAACAAAGGGTGAAAGAGCGGAGGGAAACAATGCAAAATGACGCCACTAATGGAGGAGGAGAGGGGGAACAACAATGGTGAAAAAAATAGGTTAATGAGGTGGCACAAGGAGGAAGAAAAGATAAAAAAATTTGAGAAAATAGAGAGAGTGGAACGAAAAGGGAGAAAACAAATAAGTAAAGGCTGACAAAAAAGGAGAAAAATAACATTTATACCTAGGGTTTCTAAGTAGGGACACAAAATAAGGTTATGAGCAAAATTGCACAAAATAAAAATTATACAAGGGAAGGGATTTGAACTTGGGTTTAAAGGACAATTTTACTAACACTTAACCCTCAGATCAGTAACTTATTTCATTTTACCATTATGCAAAGATAACATTAGAAATTCGGGATATGACACATTTAATTAAATTATGACCATTACACGTATCTTACATGTCTATGATTCATTTTTGAGTTTTTATGCTAACTTATCACAGTTCTTTAAACGATCTAACATTGAACAGAGACTAAAATGTATAGTTTTCTAAAATTTCAAACCGAAATTGCAATGGGTTCCATGTTGCAACGTCACTTACTAACTTGAACTCGTCGCGACGTGGTGAGCTCGTCGTCACGTCGTCAACTCTGTTCCTTCAATCTCTTAGTGCTTTAAGTCATGCTTATATATCCTAATCCAACCAATTTAATATGTAATTCATATTTGTCCATTTTCAATCTCAAAATCATAAATTGTAATATGATACTCCATTAAATATAGCTAAAATTATAAATTTTCCAAAATGATTAAAATTTTACAAGTAGGTTGATTAAAAATCTCAAACTCACAACTTGGTTTGCCTTTTTATACATACCATAGCTATTGCCAAAATGTACCAATCAATCTATTTTTATGAAATACCTCAATTTATCAACTAAAACTTCATTAATACTTCATACAACAATTGCTCACTTAATGTCTCAACAATACATTTAAACTTTTCTTATATATATATGTAATTCCTTCACTTATAACAACTTCTTAATATTACAACTCTTCTATTATTTTTCCTCCTCCTCCTCTCCATTCCACATCCTATAAGTGCATGTGTATATATGTATATATATGAACATTTGATTTTGAGTATAGTATGCTTATATGTAACATTAATAATGATTTACTAACTACATATTTTTGGCAAGGTTGTCCACTTAAGTAGCAGTCACTAAATTATTTATATATTGGCCTAAAGAGTTCAAAATTTGGTTGCTTTTGAAACTAGACTCAATGAAATTTTTACCATAAAATTTCATAATTTCCACTTAAGCCAATTAATATAATATATATTTTTAAAGTTTTCCCTTATTCTGCTACTAAATAACTTTGACCATTCTTCACTAAAAATTAATTATCTTTCAGTATGAGATTCGTATAATGTTTCTGTTTGTTTCCCTTAAAAGTGGACTCATCAATCTTTTAAGATTATAAATTTCATCTCCTAAACACTTACGACAAGGTCATTGGACAAGTACTGATCGAGTTACTTTCATAATTGTATGCCATTAGAGAGAGCTCAATCATTATATTTTGGTGGAATGACTCTGTGACTAAATGAGTTTATAATTAATAGGCGAAAAGCTGGAACTTAATTATAAATCATTTGAGCCCTAATCACATATATCCAATAGGTCCCTCCGCTAGCTTGCTTAAACTAAAAATGAATTGCATATTGAATCAAATGAACGGAAATAGATAGAAATGAAAATGTTAGAGAAAGGAGAAACTTTTGGAAATGAATGTGGTTTTCTCTAAATGAAAATAAAAATGACCTAAAAATGAATTTATGGTTTTCAAAGTAAATGAAATTCGAAAATGGAAATAAATTATTTGGTCATAATAAATTCGTTGAATGTAGAAATATTAAATATATTTTCTCATAGATCGTCATCATTTTAACAGAATTAGAATTGAGTTGAGAAAATTATTTAATTGGGAAATTAATTTATTAATTTAATATGTTTATTGTGGGGAATAGAAAAACAAATATCAGATTGGATTGAATTATAAAGTGCTGAGTTAAAAGTCCAAGAAATACTTGTAATTGGACTTGATATTGGAGAGACCCAAAAGCCTCTCATGTTTAATGAGAAGGATGACAAACCTAGTTTGTTTAACTAGGTTTATCGCCCCATATACTCCTTGTTAGACTAGGAGTATGTTTTTCCTATTGAAATGGACTTCTACAATTCAACAAGGATTTTACCTATCCTCATTATAAATAGTTGACACCAATAAGGCAAAATATACAATTTAAAGGTATTGTTACTCTGCCCGAAAATAGTGAGAGCTTATTCTCTAAGTATTAATTCTATTTTCCAAAATAACAATTCTATCAGTTTCTATTGAGAAGAGATTGTGCTTTCACATTGAAAGTAAAGAAAACTATTTCTAATTTTGTGTTTGATTCGAATCGTTTGAGTGCACACTCAAAGTAGTTCGTGATACGAGAATAGCGAAGAAGGCCGTTCGGTTGAAAGCAAGAACGACAAGGATCCGTTTACCTGAAAACATAGGTGTGATTTTGGTAAAGGGCTTATTACTATAAATATCACAAACCATATCGGTTTTCAAAATTTTTATTTTTTGTTGTACAAAAAAACTATTTTCATACCGGATTTTTCTAACAGAAGAACCTGACAAATCTTATATATTGCATACACACATGATAGGACTGAAGAATCATACATCATAATTATGCATGGTATGGTGAGATTTGAACCTAGGTATCCAAGTATCCAGGACCATTGCCTTAACCAACAATGCTAAGGGTTCATTGGAAGACTTCAATTATTAAATTGAAGGGGTAAAAAGATTAAATGCTTAGGATTAATAACAAAGAGATTAAATTTCAAATATATGAAACGTGCAGAGATTAAAACCTAGTTAGACAAAAAAAAAAACTGCGCAAGCAAATATTGGAATATTCGTATATTAAACAAATCTGTCCTACAGGCCTGTGTAAATTTTGACGCTTCAATTGAACAAGTTTTCTCAATAATTTTGTAGAAAAGTACATGCAAAGATGAGGTTCGAAAATATCGATCAACTACACTAACATCCAGCCAGCTTGTGAGTTACCTAACTGAGAACAGACAGAGTTGTATAAGGGACTGATTCGCACAAGTTCGAGACAGACACGTTTAAGAGCTGAGGTGTGTCAATTGTTTCAAAATTACCAGAAATATGATTCGATGTTAGGTCTCAAAATATTGTAAAAGAGTTTAATTAAGTTTCAAAAATAATGATTAATGCCAACAGCATGGTTAAGATTCCTTTACTGGAATCTCAATGATCAAGGTTCAAAATTTGTTGATGTATTTTTTTTACAATTTGTAATTTGACGGTGTATTAAAATTTTTATATATTAATTGTACCCATATCCACGTGTAATTTATGGATGGAAAAGTAAAAGCTATACACGTGTCATCTAATGTTAAGCTGTTGTCATATTTAATTTGAAATTTTTTGAATTGAATTGAATCAAATCAAAAAATTTTGAGTCAAGTCGAGTCGAGTTAAAGAATCATATTATTTATGCTCAATGTGACGTTTACATAGACCAATTATTTAACTAGTAGATGAAGTATAAGATTATTTAACTACATAAATAATATAATGGTTTTGCCTTTTAACTTAATTGATAAACATTTATCAAAAGACGTAGCTTTATTTTTTTTATTCAAATTTTAGGATAACTTAAGTTGTGTAATTCAAATTCGAGTTAAATCGAAAATTTTAATTTTTTTATTCAAATTGATCCTAATAACTCGATTAACTCAAACTATTTAATTCAAAATTTAAATTTTTTATCAAAATTTTTAAATTGAATCGAATTTTACTTACCTCTAATTATAATTATATGCCTATTAATGTACTCCCTCTTTATCCAATTTGTAACTTCACCTCGTATTAGAAAATGATATAAGAGTATATTATATATTAATGATACCCTAATCTACTTGTAATTTATGCAAGAAAAATATATATATATACACGTTTCATCCAGTGTTAGGTTGTTGCCATGTCAACAGGGTTCTGTAACGGTGATAAGCCTTTGGAGTGGATTGGTGCACAGAGGAGCAGTACATGTACCTAATTGCAGGTTTTCTTTTTATAAGTACCAAATTGCGCATTTAATGAAAGTTAAGGGCCAACTATGACATAATCATTCTAAGAATTTATCCCATTTAATTGTTTGATTTAAAAATTAAAATTGAATTCTTGTAAAAAAAATTAATCATATTATTACTTTAATTATGTTAAAATTCGACATAAGTTATCAATTGGACCTAATTTTAAAAATCAAATGTTTAGAATGTTATGTATTCAAATTTAATAAAAATTATTAATAATGTTATTAATTATACTTTATTTTTAAAATTAAACAAGTTGTTGAAATTAAAAGCAAATGAACTATATTTCAAAAGTTAAAAAAAATATAAAAACCAAAGGGTATAATTGAATCAAAACATTATGTTATACTCATATTGTTTTGAATAAATGTAGAAGATGAATCGAGATGATCATAAATTGATGCTAAAACTTCAAAGCTCCTAAATAAAACGTGTAATGGAAACTAGATAGTGTGATAAAACACAAATAGGAAGGAAAGAAGAGTTAAATAATAATAATAGTGACTGTTCAAATCTATCCTTGATTTCCATGTCCCTTACTAAATATGGAATTACTAATTTTGGTATTTCAATTTTCTATTCACAATCTCATCTCCACCTTTAAATTATAAATGACAATTAATTTGAAAGCTTTCTCTTCCATTATGAAATGGCAATACTAATTATTGAATTAGCTTTATATAGGAGTTTGATTTCGATTTCTAAGGACGTAAAAGAATTAGATAGCAATACTAATTATTGTATACGATTTGATCATATTCGTCACGATGATAGCATAATAAATCAGCTATGAGTTATGTAAATGAGTGCCACATTAAGGCACAATAAAGGGAGTATATGAATCCTGAAAGATGGAAGTAATAAGCTAAATGTTGATTCAATTGGGATCATGATTGCCATTGCCACCGCTTAGTACAATTTGTCGGTATGCTACTCTACACAAATTCCTCACAATCCACTTTTGGTAAACACAGTAAAACTAGCTTTAGCTTCACACCAACTGGAGCTGGCTTTAGTAATTAATAATTTTTCTTAAAATATAAAAATAATAAGATTGAAAAAAAAAAACCCTTTCTCCTCGACTCTCATAATTGCAACTGTGTTGCTTGCACTAATAAAAGCCAATGTTGTGACAAATTAAATCATATTATTCAACATGTGTAGCTAATTTATATTTATATTTCCTATCAAAAGAATATTTTATATTCAATGTTCATTAAGGCTGGAGTACTGTAATTCATTTCAAGTGTATAATGATGGTGGAAAACAGAAAACAAAATATCACAAATATATCTTTCAATTCAACTGTAATCCTTTTCTGTTGATTAATTTGCAAACCTACTTTTTTACGACATTCACTGTGGTTTTATGATGAGTTAATACATATTCAATTAGTAGCTGATCAACTCTATTTAACATCCTTTGCTAAATATTTCTTTTTCCTAATTCAAATTTTGATCTCATTAGAAAAATATTAAATTTTGAATTTGATTATTTGCTTTATTTTTATTCATACATATATAGATGAAAGTATAGTAGAAGAAATTTTCGTGTTACGTGTAAAATTAAAATTATCATGGGTCAAATTGGAATTATTATGGAGTAAAATAGCAATATCATATGCTGATCATAATTGTTTTCTCAAATTAATTTTAATTAAATAGGAGATAAATAATAAAAAATTATATTATCACTAATTAAAAATAAATAATTAAGGGATAAAATTAAATGATTATTTTATCTCTATTTAATTAAATTAATAAGAGATAAATAAAAGAATTTAAATTGATCCACGTGCTTTAAATATGACCACGTTAGATATGAGTTGACATTTAATATTGTCTAAGTTGACTGAAGGATCTCATTGATATGATAATAATATGTTAATGACTTAACTAAAACATTCTAAAGTTTAGGGACTAATGTAAAATTTAAACTATAATTTGAGGACATCTAGTGATTAACCCTTAAAATACATATAAAGCTTTATTACTAATCCACAAATTTTATCTATAAAGATATAAATATATATTTATATATAAACTTTGTTCTAATGTACATTTTGATACATAAATTTTGATTTGGTGCAATTATGCATTTGGAATTTGAATTGCAGTTCATATATATATATACACATGAAATTTTGATTTTGATTCAATTGTGTACATTTAAAGAAATAAATAATTACATTTATTTTCATATTGAATTAATATAATAGTTTGTATATGCAATATATCAACATAAAGTAGTGCTAATTGAACAATACCGTCAGTAATTTCTAAAAAGTTGAATCAAAGCAAAATTTTGATGTATAAAATTGCACAAAATCAAAGTTTATGTATGAATTCTTTTAGAGAATGAGATTATGAGAATTTTAAAATTTCATGTTTATATCTCACATTTTGTAAGCTATGTATAAATTATCTCTAGATTTTATTCTGATTTAAGTTTCATTATATATAGATTCTATCTAGATTTATTTTAATATAAATTTATGCATATTTTGATTTTCAATTTATTCAATAATTTTTTAAACTGTATAATTTATAATTAAAAATATAGAAACCGCCCAACTCACCAACTGCTACAACGAATGGAGTAATTAAAAAAATATGCATTGGGTCGTGTTTGCTGATCTTTCACCTCGTATGGGGTGTTATTTTACCCTTTTTAGTGAACTTTGGGTCTATCTCTCTATTCTTGTATTGCTATATAATTAATTGTTGTAACGTTCTGGTACATATTTCTTTTTGAAATAAAATTTTTTATTTTCATAAATATAAAAATATTCAAATATTTAATTATAACATAAATTTAAATCAATAAAAAAATTAATGGTCCAAAAATAAAAAAAAGAACTAAACAAAATTCATCTATCACATATGTATATATTAAAATTAAACATCTGCTCATTATAATTATGCATGAAAAAATTTAAACCTAAATCTTCAAAGATTAATTAACTAATTAATTTAATGGAATATACGTATAAAATCTTAATTCCTCAACTGAATTTTCTTTTTTTTTTTCTGGGAGGTTTTAGTAGTAATATGAAAGACAGAAAATCATAATGGCATGTGCAGTGAAGGACGTTTCACTTTCACCAGTCAATATTAATTTTGATTAACGTTGCATCTTAATTTTTACATTTACTTCATGTCTATATTGTCCATGCATTTAAAATATTAAATAAAATTTTCGAAAAAAAGAATTAAAGAAATTAAAATAATTATTGTAGTAAATGGATTGGTGGACACCACTACTGAATTTTAGTTATCTCCCCTTCCCAAAATAAATAAATTTTCTTACACACTTTTTTCTTTTTCTACCTACTTTCTTTTAATGTATTATTTTTTCTAAATTTGAAGATGTTGAAATTTACACTTCTAAAAAAAAAATTTCTATAAAGAAAATTTTGGCAAAAATGATATAAAGATCCCTATACCATAGCGTTAAGTGCATTTTGGTCCTTATACTTTTAAAATAAGCGCAAAAGTCTCTCTATACATTAGAAAAATAAGCAAAATAGTCATTTGTGTAAAACTTGAAAAAATGTTAATTTCATGAGATTGACTTATATAAATGACATGATATTATTTTCAAATATAACGTGGCATATTCACTCGATCTATTTTAGTTTAAAGAACTTGAATCGTTGCAACATTAGCAATAGTGTGAAATTGATGTTGGTTAACAGAATTGGTCAAACTATACATGTTAGTGATTACCTCTCTCTCTCTCTCTCCATCCTCGCGAATGAAAAGAGATAGATATGAATCAACATTCGGGAATTAAAATAAAATATAACTATCCCAGCTTACTCCAAGTGTGACAGGTTAGTTGTAAAACGAAACACTAGAGTATTCGAAGGATCGAACCCAAGAGAATCGTGGATTGAACAATTTGTAAATAACGTGCATGCAAAATAAAGAGTCTAACCAACTAATCATAAAATATTATATTACGACAAATCATAAAGTCAAGAGAAATTAAACTAATTTGGTACCTAACTAACAATGACTAAATTGTAAAATGTTCGAGCTTATGAAATTAACAATTAAATAACAAACGGTGGTTGGTTGATCTTGATGTAGTTCACTAATCTTTGAATTCATGATTCAAATCGCTTAAACTCCCAAAATGGCTCTATTTTACCTTTCAGTCTCAATTTTATCAAGTTAGACAAATTAATTCAGATTATCTCTTAATCTCACCGGTTAACCTAGGACTAATGAATTGGTGCCCAACAAGATCTCCTCTCGGTCTCACTTGCTTTGATGTTCCCTTAGGGTCGTCAACCCTAAGTTTTTAAGTTCATACAATTTAGTCCAATTTATTACGATTTGGTCTTTCATCCAAAAATCACCTCACCACATCTTCATCAACTAAACCCCTTAAAGGTTTAGCTACTCATGCTGAAAATAAAGCTAATAAACATGAAAATGAAAAGTAAGGAAGCCATTAAAGAAAAGCTTAAGAAAAAAGTTAAAAGTTGGGATTTTTATGCAAGAGAACTAAAAGGGCATGTAAAGAGAAACATTCAATAAGAAAATCTAAAGCAATAAACATAAAAGGAACAAGCTTTAATAGGTGCAAAGTAAAAGAAACCGAAATACATTAAACTAAAGCTAAAAATGTCTTACAACCAAAGTACAAGGACTAAAAGTGCAAATAATCGTAAACTACAGTGATAACTAACTTAACTAACACCAAGAACAAACTAAAACAAAAAGAAAAGTTGCAGATAAATGTTAAATCTACAACTAAGGAAATGGAAATAAGAAACCCTAGAAGAAGAGAAATAAAAGCTAAGAGAAAACTAAAGAAAACCCTAGGCTAAAACTACTTTAATGTGGCCTTTTTTCTCTTTTAGCCAAAATTTGGCTGTTATAACAGCTATTCTGACCCAATTATTGTGCAAAAAATACCCTTGAACAGGCCTTCAATGATTGGTTCTTTGGGTGGACAAACATTACCCTTTCCGTCAATTTTTCCCCACACGATATCAATATCGTGATATGAAGGAATGGGATATCACAATACCTCGAACAATATTGGACTTGAGGTGCTTCTTGGCAAGTGGATATCGCGATATCATTGAAGGGTGATCTCCAATCTCGAGTTTGTTGGAGTTATCACAATTCCAAGGTTTGGATATCGCAATATCCTCTCTTTTAGTGTCGTTCTCGCTTGATTTCAGCCTCCAACATGTCCCTACATCACTTACCCGTACATTAGAGCCCCCATGACACTATTGGCCAGTTTAGGTTTTAAAATGAGTAAAAACAATGCATATACCCTTATTAACTTAAAACCTAAAATTTTTAAAAAAATTCTATGTAAAAGACACTACTTTGCTTGAGAATAAGCTCCTTAAATGTACCGGGGAAGTCTAATTTTGCATATCACATTACGGCATATCAGTCAGCTAATTTGAGTTGTTGTATTGATTAAGGAAGTAGTTACATGATTTCCAATTGGTTGTATTAGTTAGCATTAGTGTTCTCAATCTCCAATGTTGTATAGATACATAGTCCTAATCTCTATATTGATAAAGCATTTTCTTGAATGAACACAAGTCATAAAGTTCGTCTTTTGTACACATTTTTCTTTTGTTTTTCCTTCGTATTTTACATCTCTGCATCCTATTCTTATTGCTTATTTTTAATTTCAACATGGTATTAGAACAAGGATGATCTTGATTTATTGATGAGCAAAAGGTTCTTGGAGGTTTTTAATGGCGTTTGGAATAGATCATGAATTAGACCATGCTTTCATAGCTTCATAACCAAGTGCTCCAGAAGTTACTCAATCTTTTACCAACAAGAAGATCAACATGAAGCTAGATGACAAAAACTTCTTGTTAAGGAAGCAACAAATAAGCTTGATGGTGAGCAATCATGGGTTGGAAAATAATTTAGATGGATTTACAATAGTTTCACCTAAATTTGTTTACGATGATGATGGAAATTACGTGAAAATGAAGAGTACACAACCTATACAAGCAAGGTTGTGCTCTTACTTCATGGCTTCTTTCAATTGTAAATCCTCATATACTTCCTTCACTTGCTTGTTTCGAAACATTTTCTTCTATGTTGGAAACTCTATTTAGAATTTTCTTCACTTACTCTATTACCAAGGTCATGCACCTTCATTACAAATTTAGAGGGATTTAAAACGATACATTACCTATGCGTGAGTATAATACACAAATTAAAGAAATTTGTGACACCCTTATAGCCTATGGTATTTTTGTTTAAGACGTTGAGCATATTACAAGAATACTAAATGGATTACCTTAAGAATATGATACATTTGTTATTTTTATTGTTATGGTTTCTAGTAGGGATCCTTCATACTTGGTGGAGTAAGTTTCAATTTAATTTTAATTAAATTTTACGGTTTCTACAATTTATTCCTTGTACCTTAATTACTTACTTTTTAATAAAACTACTAGACCTAAACTCAATAGAACTCTATAGTAAACTTGTAAATATTAATAAATAAAATTTACTGACTTGATCATCAGAATATAAGGTTCCAAAACCATTGTTTCCAATACCACTAAAAACGGGCTGTTACATCGGGTCTGAGCAACAGAGTGCCACATTCATTGTCAGAGCAACTAATGACAAATACACAATACAAAAATCATTTCACTTTAGGATTTAGAAAATCAATCAATAATACAACATTGAATAACATGAACATTCTTTCTTGGGTCTTATACGATCATGTGAATGCTTTAAATTCAACCCGAGATCAAATAATAACCTTTTTGCAACACTCTTAAATTTCAGATCAAATATTTTATAAATAAATAATTGAAATATTCATTCAGATCATAAACATCTAGATATTATGATACACAATTAAATTTGAATCTTAATCAAGCTTACAAAAGCTCTTTGTTGACCCGAGCATGAAATATGACCAAATTGTAAAGTTTTAAAAATCTAGGGTCGACGTTGCAACATCACCTTCTCCATATCGTGAAGTCACCAAACAGCTTGTCACGTCACGACGTCACCTACTGTCCGACCAATATTGTGGTGAAGAAATGTGGTTGTTAGGACGAGGATTATGTTTTTGGAAAAAAAAATCAGTCATTTTAGAAGGGCATCTTGTCATGTATAACTTGTGCCAAGCGGTGAGATCGGAAGGGTATCTATATGCCCAGAAGGGTGACTTAAGTGGTAATCATTAATGAAGATTAACCGGGAGGGTAGTCTTAGCTAAGGGTGATAAATAACTAAATTTAGGATAATTAATTATTTAACTAGATAATTAGAGATTTAATCAACCATAGGCTAGAGGCTCACATTGTTGGCACTAGGAATATGAAAGTCCATTAGGTTAATTTAGGTTAGTTAATTTAATTAGTTTAATTAAAATATTAATTTAGATTCACACTACTAATTCGTGACTTTTATTAGATTAGTAATTATTTTCTATAATTGATTTAATATTAATTTCTTCAATCTACAATCCTTTGGGTACGATCCTAGGAATATTTACCGGTGTTCCGTTGTAACATATACTATATTACAATTTGACTCGTATGCTTGCGGACAATGCCGACTTAATTTAATATATTTTTGGTGTGATATTTTTATTATAATTGATAACACGTTTATAGATGATCAAGTTGTTGGTGTCGTTGCTGGAGATTGCGTCGATGAAATTTTTGTTAGATTGATTACTGTAAAATAATATGAATTGAAAACTTTAGTTTAATTTAATTTATATTTTTAGTGTGCAAAAAAAGAATTTTAAAAATTATTTTTTACGATTATTATTATTTTACCTTGTTCATTATTATTATTATTATTTAGTTAATTAAATATATTTATTCTTAATTTTTTATTTACCTTGTTGATTATCTGATTTAATCATGAATTATGGAGAACCAAAAGTCATTTATGCTAGAGCTTTAACAATGAAGGAACGAAATAATAGCTTCATTGGAAGAGATGGATGAAGGACAATTAGGGATATCCGAATATGTAGACAACACTCCCTATGATTCGTATGACTCTATGTCATAACAGGAAAGCTGGAGAAAGAATCCCAAGCTAAATTAAAACGAAACCAACAACAGTTGGATCAATTAGAGGAATTCTTTTGGAAAAGAGCCCAAGCAAGTACTCTATTAGAGGAGGTTGTACGTGATGTATCCAATTCCGTTTTGAAGGACCAATGCTTCATTGACAATAATTCAAAATTAAATCTAGAAAGTTAACAAGGGTTTGGAATTAGAGAATAGTAAGAATTGAATATAACCAAGGATGTCTCTGATCCAATTAACATAGATATAAAAGTAGACGTAGTATTAGATGTAGAGGTAGAGCTAACCACTAAGTTGGAGCTTAAACCGATTTTAAGTGAAAGTGTAGACAATCTGATACACTTTCTGGTCGAAGAAATTGATGAGTTTATTTCATTCTCGTTCGATGGTGAAGATAAAGCTCAGGCCACCAAATCTTTTGGTGACATGGAGGGGAGGGAGCTCGAGACAATAATACCTTAGAAGATAATTTGGGATTGGCTCAAATTTGACACCAAGTGGCTTGTAATATGGATGTTGCGCTGGTCAAAGATAAGGCAATATCGTTGAAATCGATTGAAGGTGTTGATTCAAAGTTATAGATAGTGGAACAAATGATGGATCAAAGTGTCAAAGACCAACTGGAAGTTCTTCTTTGGGGGCGATACGAATCGTCCTAACTCTGAAAAAGGATTTTGCTTTTAAATTTTGTTTGATTTTAAATTTTATTTTTCATTGTTGATTTTTATTTTATTGTAAGTATTTAATTTTGTGTATTATTTGTGTTTCATAGTATTTGCAAAGTTCGTGAGGTGGATTAAAGCAATTAAGCACAAACCGAGGAGACTGACATCCTCTGAAAAGACGAAAATACTATTCAGGCGATTTCCAAGTTATGTCGCGCCACGCACCCTTATAGCGTAACATGACATAATGAGCCAACCCAACAAGGGTAGCAACAACTTGTTTCATCGTGGCAAGGGAAAAGACATTGCCTCCATGAGTTGTCACATCCCAGCGGCCACCATACGCATGTCACGATGAGCAGCAGTGCATACAAATGTTAATGGGCTAAGCTGTAATCTGAAATTGTAATGAGCCAAGATTCCAAGTCACAACAAAACCGATTGAAGTCATGACACTACTGAAGGATGTTGCGGCATACCCTACTGAAACAACTTGCAAGAGCATAAAATTTATCGCAACATCGTGACGGGAAGGGGATTCCGTTGCGATGAGATGGCTGCTATGCAACATTTCAGTGCCCTAACTGTTTAGTCAAACCATGCAATTCTCGCCATTCTCATCTCTCCATAAACTCAGCAGCTATAGTTTTTATTTATTTATTTATTTAAATTTATATTTTATTCGTAGGTACTTTTTGTTCACTTAGAGCATACAAATCCTAAAAGTTCCAATACAACAAGAATTCAGCCATTTCAAGGAAGCTTTCTTGTTTTAACTTTAATTATTTTATATTGGGATAATGTTTGTTTTAAAGTGTGTGGGAAGTACACAAGATTGAATTTTTTTCAGTTTGTGTGTTTTATTTATTTTATTTAATTTAATTTATCAAAAATAATTGTTGTTTTTATTTTTTGTGTAGGAATCCCATATTTTTGAAGGCATTACAATTTCAAGCCAAAATCACGAGTAGGAGTTAGTCCCACCAATTTCGCTGCACTTATCAAGCTAATCGGGTAACCTCATCTCCTTATTATTTTTGGTGCACATTGATGACAATGTGCTGAATAAAGTGTGTGGGGGTGATAAGGAAACTTTTAAAAATTTTCTGTTATTTTATTTTGTTTTTAGTCGTTTTTAAAATTTTATTTTGTTTCTGCTTGAATTTGTAGAAATACAAGTGTTGGTTAGGAGCATATACCTAGCTTATTTGTTTAAATTGTAAATTTTGCCTGAAATTGAATAATTTAGGTTGTTTATATTTAGACTAATTAGTTTATTTTATTTAACTATAAGTAGGAGAAAAGGATTAAATATAACAAGTAAAAAAGGTAGATAAAAGTATGTAATTATATTTGTAGAAATATAGGATGTTAGAAGTAAAAAAAAATACTTTGAAAAATCCATGGTTATTAAAACGGTGTAATATGACTAGTATAACCCTTACAAAAAGTGTTCGAGAAAACAAATATGGATTGTATTAGCACAAATGAAAAAAATAATGAAAAAAATTATAATCATAAGGGTTACCGGGGAAATATTACTGTAGTAGAATACAAAGCAAGGACAAAGATAAACCAAGTAGGAAAAAAATATATTTGGACTGACTATACTCTACAAAAGTAAATACTATATTTGTATATACATTTTGATGGAGCTATTTATTTAAGTTTCTTTAACTTGTTTACTTTGTAATTTATTGAACTAATCTGTTTAGGTATAATTAACTTTGAATTGTTTAAATTTATAGCTAGAGTTATAAATTTAGACAAATCTTCCTAGTGTTGATGCACTGATCCAATCTCATGTATCAAGCTAGCTCAAGTACATTTTATTTTCTTTGCATGTTTATTTCTTCCTTTCAGTTTCAGTTTTTATTTTGTTTTTATTTTGTTTGCTTAAGGAAAAGAAAAGACTTAAGTGTGGGGGTATTTGACTTGTCGTCAAATGTAGTAGCTAGTTCCGGTCAATTCTGCACTTAAGGAGCTTGTTTTCTAGTCAATTTAGTATTTAATATTGCATTTTCAATATTTAGGACTTAGGATTAAAATTTAATAAAAATAAGTTTTTTTAACATATTTTTAAGTGTTGATGACCTATTAGGCCGACGCGGGTCTTTGGTAGGTTTAATTTGATAATTTAAGTGTGTAGGAGGCTTAATTCTAGGCCCAATTGACATAGGAACTTGGGGAGAGTGATGCATAAGCTTCCTAAGCCATGAAAGCATAAGAAAAATGTTTAAAGCCACAAAATTCCTAGCGTGGAGTGACATGTAATGTGCGTGGTGCGACACACCATCTCTGTCTTGCAACATGCAGCCTTGTATTGAGCCACAACAGCCTTGTGTTGAGCCACATCAACCTGCATTAAGCCATAAGCCTAAGCATGGACAATAAACAAGGATGATTTCAACAACCGTATTTTGTTAGATTCTTAGAGATTTTATTCCGTACTTGCATCCAAAGCATCGGGGGCATATCGGGAATAAAGTGCACATCTTTTAGCCTATAAATAAAAGGCTTCTGTACACAAATTAGGGCATCAATCCATCAACCTATTCATCAAACATAGTTTTTAGTTTTCTTTTCCCTTTTATTTTAGTAAGAACTTTTCTATTCTGATGTGAAGACAATCGCAAGCAAAGATTGCTCCGGATCCACACTTTAATATAATATTAATAAGCATTCTCCTATCTTTTTCTTTATTCTTTATTTATGATTTATTAACTTGATTACTTGAGTGTAGTATGAATAATAGAATAATTTATTGTGCTTATTTTATATCTCGCATGATTTAGTTATTTAACTAATTTATTTGTTAAGTGATTGGTTATCTGAAATTGATTGTTTATTCAAGGGTACTTAGTATATTTGGGAGTGACGCCTCTCATAGAATATCGAGACATGTGAGACCAGAAGGGTATCTTATCGTGTATAACTTGTGCCAAGCGGTGAGATCGGAAGGTATCCATATGCCTAGGAAGAGACTGAAAGGGTGACTTAGGTGGTAATCCTTAGTGAAGAAAAATCGGGAGGGTAGTCTTAGCTAAGGGTGATAAACAACTCAATTTAGGATACTTAATTATTTAATTAGATAATTGTAACACCCCAAATCCGGTCGAATTGGTTCGAATCGAATCTGGCGAGTTACATTAGCCACCGAAGTGACTCTCTTTTAACTCCCAACCTAATCTCCAACACACCAAGTATATACGATATATAATGTGCTAAGTTATAGCACAATAGTGAAATTACATCAAACATAGAATGAAAACCATGCGAGCTTACAAAAACAAATAGGGGTAGGGTTTGGATATCATCTAAGCTGTAACTTAAGGGTACACATACTTGAGCATAAATACAAGTACATAGAAATTACTATTAAGGTTCGCATAGTAGCATAGGTTTGTATAACAAGGTACCAACATAAAGCATGAGTCCACTGGTCTACCGTAATATGGTGTAGCAAATTAAACTAGTTTTCGGACTTGAGGAGCTTGAATACAAGCATTTTTATTATGTTTTAGTCGAGTTTTTATAATTTAGTTTATATTTAATAAAAAGTGTATTTTGAGTCTTTTGTTGAACTTAGAGGCCGAATGAAGCTTAAAGGAAACCTAGCATACTTAGTTAGTGTGGAGGAGACTATGAAAATGCATAGGAACTTAATACTGGTCGTTGTGTTGCAACACATGGAGTTCGAGGTCGCAACATAGGGAGTAGAATGCAAAGATTGCCATACTTCCTTTGGTGTAGCGACACAACCATAGGATGTCGCGAATCACCCTTGAAGCCATCCCTGAACCACAAATACTGCCATCAATGTTGCCACACAGGCACTAGGGTGTCGTGACACCGACCCTGTAAGAGAGATAATTATGAGCTAGGGGTATTTTGGTCCGCACAATGAAAATTTAAACACGAGAATGTTAGCTAACTTAGGGTTAAGGACGACGACAACCCTAACTCTATAAATAGGCTATTAAATACTTGTTAAAGAACAACTTTGATATTCTAAGTTTTTCTATGTAATTTAGTTTTCGGTTTTTTCTCTCTCTTAGGGTTTAGATTTCTTTTCAGTTCTGTTCATTCATGTTCTTTGGAGAACTTGATTTGTAGATGCAATTAAACGTTTGAGGATTTCTGTACTTATCAATCGAATATAATCAAGATTCTCTAAAGTTTATTTTTAATTTATTTGTTATGCATATATTTCTCATCAAGTTTACTATGTTTATAGATTCCATGAGGAACTAATCCTTTTATGGGGGATTAGCGAGTGGAGGTGTGCTTGATTAATTGATATGTAGGGTTTTCTTAGCAGATTAGCTATTCGGGAGAGGAAGAACTTAAAACCTAGGCTCGACAACTTTAGAAAGTCATTTAGGTAAGAATTAACCCAAAATTGGTATGGTATATATGTGAACACCTTAGCCCTGAACTGGTCTGGACTGTGAGGTCGAGAGATAAGTAGTTCTTATCGACTCATTAATTTAATGGAAGATCAAGAGATCCTGTTAGGGTAACAACTAGTTGATTGAATAGAAATTGAAATAGGAATTAGTTAATCACCAAAACAAGCTAATCACCCAAGCCTTCGTTTGATTGAGTTTAGAAATTAGTTTTCCGAAGTCCCTTTTATTCATACATTTTTAATTCTTATTTGTAAAAACCCCAAAAATCTTTCCTTTATGTTTTATCATAATATAATTTATTTAAAGTATTAATTAATTTTATTTGCATTTAGGTTAACTTTAACTTAGTACTCACCTCCCTTGGGTACGATCCTCGGAGTACTTACCTACTTCGTTGTAAAAATATATTGCAAACTGACCTGTATTCTTACAGACACCACTTCAAATCTATATATTTAGTTGCAATATTCACACTCTGGACGTTAATACACCCGGAGGTGGTCAAATTGTTGGTGTCGTTGCCGGGAAGGTAACATTACTAGATTAATTTTAAAATTTATGTTTAATATGATAATTAGGGAAATTTTAAATTATAGATATGATTTTATTTTTATTAATTCACGTTTACTATTTTTTTTCTTTTTTTATCTCAATATTTGCCACAAAGAAGAGGAACATTTTTTTAGTTAGTCACTAATCCATAGAGACTATCCCAACAAAATTATTTAAATATGGATGAAACTGATTACATGTGGTTTAATGATGAGATGATCTTTGATGATGAAATATACAAGCAGAGAGTATATAAAGAATGGGAGATCATGGAAAATAAAAAAAAATTTCATGATAGATCTAAGCCAATACCACAACGAAGTGTCAACATCTCAGGGAAGCAATGAACAAGGTACTAATATAGTCAAACATCCATATGAGTTCACTGGTAATTTGTATGAGGCACTTGAAGAAAATCATGATATGCCCAAACATTCAAACAAGCCTCCCTGTGATTCGTATGAGATGCCTTCATGTGAAACCATCAGGATGGACATCGCTAAGGTATTATCAAACATGCCAGACATGATGACGCAAATGATGAAAATGATGCAAGAAATATCTGAAGTGCTACCTTCAAGGAAAGAGGATATATCTGACGCTCACAACTCGGGTCATGAGAACCTTTGTATTACCGATGACCATGATGAGAATTACGGTGAGATTCAACCTGAGCTTGTAATTGAAGATTATGGGGATGAGTTGGACATAGTTATAATGGTCTCTGATCCAATTGACATAGTAGCAAAACTAACTATAAATGTAGAAGTGAAAGATGAACTAACCACTAACATGGAGCCTAAACTGATATTGAATGAAAGTGTAGAAGAGCCAATACACTTTCTAGCCATAGTAGAAAAGGTGCCAACCGATGAGGTCGAGGAGTTCGATTCATTCTCATTCGACAATGGCAGTAAGGCTTGAGTAACCAAAGCCTCATGCAATAGGGAGAGGAGGAAGCGCGAAACAATAATACTCTGAAAAATAATTTGGGGTTGGCTCAAATTTGGTACTAAATGGCTCACAATGTGGATGTCACATTGGTAAAAATTAAGGCATCATCAATGGAACCGATTGGAAAGGTTGGTTCATATACATCGATAGAGGAACAAACATTGAATTAAAGTGTTGAGAACCAGCTGAAAGTTCTTCTATGGTGGCGACACGGATCGCCCTAGTTTTTAAAGAACTTTTATTTCTTGTTGTAAATTTTGTTTTGTTTTTTGTATTACTATAGTGTTTATTTCATTTCATTTTATTTATTAATTTCTTTTCCTTTATATTATATTACATATTTCATATTTCTTGTCATAGTATTTTTTGTAGGTACTGTCTGTCCGTTTGGAGCAAACAAATCCCGATGTTAATACATCAATAAGGACTCGACCTTCTCAGAGAAGTTTTCTTGTTTGCAACTTAATCATTTTACAGTAAGGGCAATGTGTGCTCTAAAGCGTGGGGGGAAGTACACTAGGACTCATTTTTATTAGGGTTGATTTTTTATAAAGTAGGTTATATTTGTTTCACACACTTTGAAATTCGAGAAGAGGGGCCAAAACAGAGTCAATGTCATAACATGAGACCTTCATGTTCCGACACTACTAATAGGTTCAAGAAATTGAGCAATTCAGCTTGATGTCGCAACGCAGCACCTTTTTGTCACGACAAAGTAATCAATATACCCCTAAGTTCAAAATTTCAAAGTGTGTCACGACATTGAACCCCGATGTCGTGACATTGGTATCTTGCTAGGGGTGTTGCACATGGAACCCTTGTGTCGTGACATCACTGTAATTTTCTGTAGGGTTGACCCGATAAGTCGAGCAACTCGACTACTTAACCCTTGTTTTAACCTGATTTTGAAGGATAAAATACAAAAATATAAACCTAAAAAGATTTTAAATAGTTTTAACCATTCATTAGCCTCAAAACCTTTCAAAACCCCTAAACCTTAAAATCCGTTTTCTTTTCTTTTCGTGGAGGAGGAGAATTGACCATACTTTTTATTTTTATTTTTGGGTTATAATTAATTTTGGACAATTTTTATTTTTTAAGAATAGGTTAACAATAGATTTTTATATATATTTGTTTTCTTTATTGTTTCAAGTTTTCTATGTAGCAACCTCACATGAAAAAAGCATGCCATTTACGAGCTTGTAACAAACAAAGAAAGTAAGTACCTACCATTAGACTATGACAATGTCATGACCAATCAGTTAACTTCTTTCCTTATCTATAGTGAGATTGAATTACAATCATATTTGACGTATTTTTAAGAACTAGTGAAAATTTTGGTTCGGGAAGTTAAAAAAACTTCGAAATAAACAGGTACCGTTAGTAAAAGTCTTGTGCCATCAACATGGTAATGAAGAAGCTACCTGGGAAATTGAGGAATCAATGAAAATACGGTATCTGAATCTATTCTTAGGTAACAATTTCAAGGACGAAATTTTGTAAGTAGGTGAGTTGTAACAGACTATTTTTTGGTGGTGACAAAACTGTGGTTTTGGGACCATAAATTTCTATCATATTGGTCGTAAATATTATTTATAGAATATTTATGGAGTCATTAGAGTCGTATTAAAGTTTGATCAAGAAATTTTAATGTTTAGATGGTTAATTAAAGAAGAAGGACTAAATTGTAAAAGATACAAAACTTGTTAATTATTGCATTTAGATGATTTAATAGCTTAAATAATAAATTTGGGGGACCAATGAGGAAAATAAACCTTATTAATAAATAGTGGACGGTAATGGGGTTAAAAATCAAAGAAAAATTGAAAGAAAATTTATTTAATGGCAATATTGTAATTAGATCAAAATTAATAAAACAAATTGAAACAAAAGGCATCTCTCTTCGTTTTCTCTTCATTCTTGGCTGAAAATCACCATTGGAGACCTAGGGATTTGGTCATCTCTTTGTCTTGCATGGTATAGAAATTGACCCATTTTCTTGTAAATTTTTTTGTTTTTAATATCGTTTCAACTAGGTCTAGCTAGCACATACTTTCATTTTTGAATATGTTAAAAATTTTTGAAGTTACCATTGATGAATATTGGTTTTTGAGATGATAATTATATATTTGAAGTTTTGAATGTGATTTTTGGTTTTTTTGTGAAATGATTTTTGTTAGATTTTGATTTAATGATTAAATTGTTAAAATGTTAAAATGTCAAAATTTCAAGGTTTGATGATGAATTTGATTTATAATAGGGACTGTTAAGGGGCCTAGAATATTCAGCTATAATTTTATTATTAGAAAATGGTTAATTTCATGATTTTCGGGTTAAAGGACTAAATTGTAAAAGTTATAAATAGTTTAGGGAAATTGTGTAATTAATGAAAAGTTAAGGGTCATATGCATTGAATGGAATGTGAAATTTCGTATGAGATTAATATATTGTGTTTAATTATTATATAGATTAAGTTTTGAATTAGAGAGTCAATAATCGAGGAAAAGGGAAAATAATAGAATAGTCCTTGCGTATTGATCGTAATTGAATAGTAGGTAAGTCCATAGTATTTCAATACGTAAATAAATTTTTACTTGTAATATTATATTATTTTTCTTTATTTAATATGTACATATATAATTATTGATGATTGCACATAGGTGCCCCTATTTGTACTTCAGTACCCCTGATTGAACATACGTGCCCCTGTTTGTACTTTGGTACCCCTGATTATACATAGGCACCCATGTTTGTAATTCGGTACCCCTGGTTACACATATGTGCCCCTGTTTGTAGTTTGGTACCCCTAAATGCACATATGTGCCTTATTTGTACTTTGGTACCCTTGAATGCACTTAAGTGCCCCTAATTATACTCTAGTAACCCTTAATCAAATAGTATGTGAACTATGTCTAATTGTATTTAGATTAAATATTATACTATGTCCTTCCTAAGTTATGTAAGCTTACCGATTCTTGTAGTTTGTTTTGTAGATAATCGTTGCTGACATTTTGGAAGGATCAATCAACCGACTCACACTATCCATCTACGTTGGTAGCTTTTGCATCTCCTAGGGTAGTGGCATGTATATATAGATGAATATGTGGTTGAAATGTATAATATGTTTTATAATGGTGTTTTGATAGGTTTATGAGTTGAAGATTATGTTTAGTTGGTACACTTTATTGTTTATCGAACTTTGTCATTTTTCGTCACTTGCTAATGCTTGTAATTAAGGCTCTTTATGAAATGTTTGGAATGGTTTGATAATGGTCCGTTCGTGGTATGTTTTGGTAAGTAATTGAACTAGGTTATAATGCTTGAAATAAGGCAAGGTTGATTTGTTTTGGCATGTTATGTTTTGGTATATTTGAGGTGTCATTGAATGACATATTGGTTATGTAATTTAGGATACTTGAAATGGTATGTTTATGCAAGTTTGAGTCGTGTTTTAGGTCCCCTGAAGGTTTGCACAATTGGATTTGTTGTGTGGAAGCGTGTAAAAGAGTAAAATTATTGTACTAAAAAATCACACTAAGTTCAATTCCCAGGAAAGAGAGGTGGATCACAAGGATCGCTTAAGTACCAGGTATTTCCTAGCCAGAATATCCCTCAATCGTAATTTAATAGCACAATAAATCACTACAATCACACACACAATTCATGCAGAATAATACAATAAACAACACAAGAATTTAACGAGATTCAGCAAATTTTGCCTACGTCCTCGGGCACTACCAAATATATTTCACTCCAAAATACAAGTGAGAATTTACAAAGAGAGAGAGAGAAAACAATGCCTTAAGTAGAGAATGGCAAGTTTGAGATACAGAATGAGAGATGGTTATGCCTATTTATAGTTGAGGTTGAGGGATCAACTTGCAAAGTCACTTTACAATTAGGGACCATATATTGCAAATATCTCAGATTTTATTATGCCAATATCTCGATACCCATATCTTTGACTTTCCAATATTTGATACCCATATATTTGACTTTCCAATATTTGATACCCATATCTTTGACTTTCTATTATTTGATACCCATATCTTTGATTTTCCATAAATATGGATAATTCCCAATAATCTCCACTTTGAAGATTTGATTCGAGTAATCTTATCTTCACACAATTCTCTCTGCCTTTGTCAACAACACTTGATAGTGCCTTCTTCAACTGTTAAACATGCAGAATATTGATCAAGTTCAAACAATGTTCGAACTTGATTGTTGTTACCACCTAGGTCATCATATCTGCAGGATTATCTGCAGTCTTAATCTTCTGAAGGTGAATTTTCCCCTCATCAATAATTTCCCGCACAAAGTGGAAACGTACATCGATATGCTTTGTACGTGCATGATAGACTTGATTCTTTGCTAAATGAATAGCACTTTGACTATCACAATACACATTAATATGCTCCTGGACCAATCCCAAGGTTTTAACCATACCTTGTAACCAAATAGCTTCCTTTACAGCCTCTGTTACAGCCATGTATTCAGCTTCTGTGGTTGACAACGCAACTGTAGACTGCAGTGTAGACTTCCAACTTATTGGTCCTCTAGCAAGAGTAAACACATAACCAGTGGTTGATCTTCGTTTGTCCAAATCACCGGCATAATCAGAATCAACGTACCCAACAACACCTTTACCAAGTGTAGTATCCTGCTTGAACAGTAATCCAATATCCATGGTCTTATGAATATACCGTAGAATCCATTTCACAGCTTGCCAATGTCCTTTTCCAGGATTATGCATATACCTGCTCACTATACTAACTGCCTGTGAAATGTCGGGTCTTGTACACACCATTGCATACATCAAGCTACCTACTGCATTAGAATACGGAACTTGTAACATGTATTCTTGTTCCGTATTTGTCGAAGGAGATAGTTGTGCAGAAAGCTTGAAATGAGAAGCCAACGGGGTACTTACAGCTTTAGTCTGCTCGTTCATGCCAAACTTTTGTAGTATCTTCTTTAAATATTGCTTCTGAGATAAACTAACTCTGCCATGAGCTCTATCCCTACATATTTCCATGCCAAGGATCTTCTTAGCTTCACCTAGATCTTTCATCTCAAACTCAAGGTTGAGCTGAGTCTTCAATCTCTCAATTTCAACTTTACTCTTAGATGCTATCATCATATCATCAACATATAAGAGCAAGTATACGAAAAATCCTTCTTGTAGCTTCTGAAAATACATGCAATGATCAAATTTACTTCTTGTATACCTTTGCCCTTTCATGAACTGATCAAATCACTTGTACCACTGCCTTGGAGATTGTTTCAATCCATAAAGCGACTTTGTCAGTTTGCAAACCCAATTTTCCTTATCAGCAACCTTGAATCCATCTGGCTGAGTCATATAGATTTCCTCTTCCAAATCACCGTGTAAAAATGCGGTCTTCACATCGAGCTGAACTAGTTCAAGATCATATTGCGCAACCAAGGCTAGCAAAATCCGAATAGACGAATGCTTCACAACTGGAGAAAATACTTCATTGTAGTCTATTCCTTCTTTCTGAGTGTAACCCTTTGCTACCAATCTAGCCTTGTATCGAACTTCATTTTTATCAGGAAATCCTTCCTTCTTTGCATATACCCATTTGCATCCAATTGCCTTCTTTCCTTTAGGTAGTGTCACCAACTCCCAAGTCCTATTTTTATGAAGAGACTGCATTTCTTCATTCATAGCTTGCTTCCACTTTACACTATCAGAGTTACTTCTTGCTTCTGTGTAAGTAGAAAGAACATCATCATCTGCAATTGGAAGTGCATAGGCCACCATATCATCAAAGCGAGCAGGCATACGAATCTCTCTTCTTGGCCTTCTATATGCAATTGAATCATGTTGTTGTAGAAGTTTTTGGGTCGAAACTTCTTCATCATTTGTTCCTTCAATATTAGCTGGATCATCATTAACCTTTTCAAGCTCCACCTGCTGCAAAGTGCCACTGGTTGTGTTATCCTTTTGTGAATCATTGTTCTTCATCATGGTTGATTCATCAAAAGTCACATCTCTACTGAAAATTATTTTCCTTGTATCAGGACACCAGAGACGGTATCCTTTTACTCCACCAGTTATACCCATGAATAATGCTTTTTTTGCTCTTGGGTCTAACTTAGATTCTTTTACATGATAATATGCAGTGGAACCAAAAATATGTAAAGAATCATAATCAATAGCAGGTTTACCAGCCCACCTCTCCATAGGAGTTTTTCCATTTATTGCAGCTGATGGCAACCGATTAATTAGATGGCACGCATATGTAACTGCCTCAGCCCAAAATTCTTTGCCCAATCCAGCATTGGACAACATACATCGAACTTTCTCCAGTATAGTCCGATTCATACGTTCTGCCACCCCATTCTGTTGTGGTGTATCTCGAACAGTGAAGTGTCGTACAATACCTTCATCGTGACATACTTGTAGAAATGGATCATTCTTGTACTCAGTACTATTGTCTGATCGAAGTCGTTTGACTTTTCGACTAGCCTGGGTCTCCACCATCTTCTTCCATTTCAGAAATACATCCAAACCTTCATTTTTCCTTTTCATTAGATACACCCATACTTTTCTTGAATAATCATCAACAAAAGTAACAAAATAGTGCATACCTCCCAAAGAAGCCACTTTAGTAGGTCCCCACACATCACTGTGAACGTAGTCCAGAATTTCTTTTGTATTGTGAATTGCTGAACCAACTTTTATCCTCGTCTGCTTGCCCAGAACACAATGTTCACAGAATTCCAATTTGCAAGAATTTGCACCTTTCAACAAGCCTTGCTTCGCCAAACTCTGCAAAGCTTTTTCACCAGCATGTCCCAATCGCATATGCCATAACCTGGTAGCCTCTGAATCTGCATCTTTCGTAAAAGCTGTTGATGTTGATCCAATAACTGTACTTCCATTTAAAAAATACAAGTTATTTCTTCTTGTGCCTTTCATCACCGTCAGTTGCCCAGCTACTACTTTTAGTAATCCATCTCTCAAAGTGATTGTGCGCCCTTTAGATTCTAGGGCACCTAATGAGATGAGATTTTTCTTCAGGCTAGGTACGTAGCGAACACCTGTCAAGACTTGGATTGAGCCGTCGTGATTCTTCAAGTGGACTGTACCCACTCCCATTGTCTTACAAGCACTATCATTGCCCATAAAAACAACTCCACCTTCTAGTTCTTTAAGACTAGAAAACCAGTCCTTATTAGGACACATATGGTAAGTACATCCCGAATCCAAAATCCACTCATCTGTATGACATGCCATTGCCATGCCAACCAAGCTAAAGTCTGAGTCATCATCATGCTCCGCTACACATGCATCAGAAATAGCTTTACCCTTTTGTAACTTAGGACAATTCTTTTTCCAATGCCCTTTCTCACGACAAAAAGCACATTCATCTTTGGCGGGTCTCCCTTTGGACTTTCCCCTTCTACCAGATTTGCTGCTGTGTGAACGACCTCTTACTGTTAAGACTTCTGCGGTTGTATCTCTGTGATCTCTTTTATCTTTCTTTCGAGTCTCAGATCTATACAACGAACTACAGACTGCATCAAATGTGATCGTGTCCTTCCCATGAAGCAATGTGGTGGTAAGATGATCATATTCATCAGGAAGGGAATTCAACAACAATAATGCCTTGTCTTCATCTTCAAATTTCTCATCCAAATTTAGCAAGTCTGCTAAAATTTTATTGAATGAGTTCACATGGTCATTCATCGACATACCGGGTGCATACGTGAATCGATAAAGTTTCTTTTTCATATAAAGCCTATTTTCAAGACTTTTTGTTAGAAACTTTTCTTCCAGTGTATCCCACAACTTCTTCGCTGATGTCTCCCTCATGACAGAGTACTTCTGCTCTTTGGCCAAACATAGGCGAATTGTTCCACATGCCTGTCTATTGATCTTGGCCCACTCCTTGTCATCCATCTTGTCAGATTTTTCTTCAAGGGCTATATCCAGCTCTTGCTGACATAAGACATCCAGGATCTCACATTGCCACATACCAAAATTATTGGTACCATCAAATTTCTTTACTTCAAATTTCGCATTGGTCACTGTAGTCTTTGACGATGACTTTTCCATTTTTTTCTCCTCAATCCCAACTACAGTACGTGAATAGTGCCGTGAACGATCGTATTCCCCAAGTACGAATCTATCTTTGATACCAATTGTTGTGCGGAAGCATGTAAAAGAGTAAAATTATTGTACTAAAAAATCACACTAAGTTCAATTCCCAGGAAAGAGAGGTGGATCACAAGGATCGCTTAAGTACCAGGTCTTTCCTAGCCAGAATATCCCTCAATCGTAATTTAATAGCACAATAAATCACTACAATCACACACACAATTCATGCAGAATAATACAATAAAGAACACAAGAATTTAACGAGGTTCAGCAAATTTTGCCTACGTCCTCAAGCACTACCAAATATATTTCACTCCAAAATACAAGTGAGAATTTACAAAGAGAGAGAGAGAAAACAATGCCTTAAGTAGAGAATGGCAAGTTTGAGATACAGAATGAGAGATGGTTATGCCTATTTATAGTTGAGGTTCAGGGATCAACTTGCAAAGTCACTTTACAATTAGGGACCATATATTGCAAATATCTCAGATTTTATTATGCCAATATCTCGATACCCATATCTTTGACTTTCCAATATTTGATACCCATATCTTTGACTTTCCAATATTTGATACCCATATCTTTGACTTTCTATTATTTGATACCCATATCTTTGATTTTCCATAAATGTGGATAATTCCCAATAGGATTCAATGTTTATGCATTGTTTGGTTTTGAAATGTCTTGATTTTAGGTAAATTTTAGGTTCACACGGCTAGAGAGCTATCACATGGCCAAGTGAGGCACACAGCCTGGCGACATGACCGTGTGTCATCTAAGAATTTCTTAGGGTTCAAGTTAGTGAGTTATATGGCCTAGCACACGGTGTGGCACACGAGCGTGTAAGGCAACTCAGAGAGTTATACGACCTGGCATACGGGTGTGTGACATGACCGTGTGACCCTACTCAATGAGTTACACTGGTGAGGGCACAAGATGGGACACGATCGTATGTCCCTTATTTGAAATTACACGGCCTGGGGTGATGTCACACGGCCTGACCACACAGCTCTGTGACCCTTATTTTCAATTTTTACAACCTTTTCTTAAACTTTCCATTTTGTTTCAAATTAGTCCCAAATTGCTTCCAAGTTATTTCTAGGGCCTTGAAGGCACGAATTAGGGATGAAATATATGAGAATGAATGGTTTATGATATATTTAAATTATTAAATATTATGATTTTTAAATGTTTTTGATTGTATGGTAATGCTCCGTAACCCTAATCTAGCAACGGAGATGGGCCAGGGGTGTTACAAAGGTACTAAAAAGATGCGAGGAGACAAATTTTGTCCTTAATTGGGAGAAATGCCACTTTATTGTTAATGAAGGAATTGTCTTAGGACACAAAATTTCTAGAAATAGGATTGAAGTTGAAAAAGAGAAGGTGGATGTAATTAAAAAACTACCACCTCCAATCAGTGTTAAAGGAGTTTGAAGTCTCTTAGGCCATGCCGGTTTTTACCGAAGTTTTATTAAAGATTTTTCTAAAATTTCCAGACCTTTGTGTATACCTTTAGAAAAAGATACAGTAACAAAGCATGCTTGAAACCTTTTGAAGAGTTGAAAAGTCGATTAATCTCAGCCCTAATAGTTGTTACACTTGATTGGAACTCACCTTTTGAGTTGATATGTGACGCAAGTGATTTCATTGTTGGAGCTGTGATGGATCAAAAAAGGAACAAAGTATTTCACCTTATCTACTATTGTAACATCCCGTACCCGAGACCGTTGCCGGAGTCGGACACGAGGGGTTCACAGACTAAATTCGCTTACTATCGCAGTCCATTTTAAAATTTTCCAGGCAGTTGGCTAACTGCGACACTGTCACCTTAAAAATCATATCTTGAGTTTCACAACTCAAAAATCAGTTTCGTAATTTTTCCCTGAAACTAGACTCATATGCCCATCCACATATTTTTTTCTAGAATTTTTGGTCAGGCCAATTAGTACAGTTTATTAGTCAAATTCTCCCATGTTACAGGGATCGACTACACTGACCTTTGCGCATTACGACTTGGATATCTCCCTGCACAGGGCTTCAATACTGATGCCGTTTGTTTCTATAGAAACTAGACTCAGAGAGGAATCCATACATATATGGCATGACTCCTAATTATCTCTGGTTAATTTATAATTAATTTCCAAAGTCGGAACATGGAATCCAGAAACCGTTCTGGCCCTGTCTCATGAGAACCTGAATATATCTTAACATACTGTCCATATGATCATTTCGTTACTTTCCTATGAAAATAGATTCATCAAGGTTCGTTTACATAATTTATTCACTATTTAATTTCAATCCTACTATTTTTAGTGATTTTCCAAATCTACATCACTGCTGCTTCCAGCATCTGCCTTTAAGGTAGACATTACCTATTTCATAGTTTCCATGATTCAACTAGCCCTTTTAGCATAAATAGCACAAATCATGATAGCGATTAACCATTCCATACCAAATGATTATAACATTATGCTCAAACATATATAAGCCATTTTCGCATGGCTATATACATTAACCAAAATAATTAGGAGTCATGCCATATATGTATGGATTCCTCTCTCAGTCTAGTTTCTATAGAAACAAACGGCATCAGTATTGAAGCCCTGTGCAGGGAGATATCCAAGTCGTAATGCGCAAAGGTCAGTGTAGTCGATCCCTGTAACATGGGAGACTTTGACTAATAAACTGTACTAATTGGCCTGACCAAAAATTCTAGAAAAAAATATGTAGATGGGCATATGAGTCTAGTTTCAGGGAAAAAAATACAAAACTGATTTTCGAGTTGTGAAACTCAAGATATGATTTTTAAGGTGACAGTGTCGCAGTTAGCCAACTGCCTGGAAAATTTTAAAATGGACTACGATAGTAAGCGAATTTAGTCTGTGAACCACTCGTGTCCGACTCCGGCAACGGTCTCGGGTACGGGGTGTTACAATTTTATTGGTACCACAGCTACGGTTTAGTCGATTCTAGGACTAACGTAGCACGCGTGAGTCTATTTATACATGCCATAAAGTGATAAAATGATAGTGTGATGATTTTTGGCTATTAAAATGTGTTTGCTGTATTGTAATGAATCTTGATACCGATCGAGCTGTAGCAAGCTTCTGACTATGAGAATTTGCGATATAACTTCACTTAGATATGCCTAAATTATTAAGTTGATCAGGTACGTATCATGTACTCGTATTTGAATTTCGATTTGGATTGAATTATAAGGGTATAAGTGATGCAATTTTGAAAGAGTGTTATGACTATAAATGTGATTTTTGTATGTGGCTATGGAACTGGAAGTTGAATGGTCGATAAGCATGTTGTGTTTGTATTCAAGTAATGTAAATGATATACTAATGTGTATTGCTATATGTGTATATGTATGTAGAGACGAAATTGTCGAATGTAAAAAGGCAGTGAAGCGTATAGAGTGGTTGGTTTTCAGCACTAAGTGTGCGGGCAATAAGTGTTCACGGTTGTGAGATTGGCACTAAGTGTGCGGGCAATAAGTGTTCACGGTTGTGAGATTGACACTAAGTGTGCGGGCAATAAGTGTTCACGGTTGTGAGATTGGCACTAAGTGTGCGGGCAATAAGTGTTCACGGTTGTGAGATTGGCACTAAGTGTGCGGGCAATAAGTGTTCACGGTTGTGAGATTGGCACTAAGTGTGCGGGCTTGAAATGCATGGCACTAAGTGTGCGAGTTTAAAGTACATGGCACTAAGTGTGCGTGGTTGATTATTAAGCACTATGTGTGCGAACCCACTATATATATATTTTCTATCAATTATTTATATTAAGGTGCGACCTTACCAAGTCGATTTCGGACAGCGGAAAGGGGTAAGTTCTTGAGTAATAGAGCTTAAATTATGATTTGATTAGATCATGCTTTAAGCAAATCAAAATCATGCTCTTTGTGTGTGGCTATTGAGCCGAAATTGCAAGAATGATAAGTGTCTTGTGTTTGAGTTTTGCTAATGAAAATGAAATACGAATGTGTCATGATTTATTGTTAAATGTGCATGGTTATTCGAATGATGTCCGGGCTAAGTCCCGAAGGCTTTGTGCTAAGTGACCATATCCGGACTAAGATCCGAAGGCATTGGTGCGAGTTACTAAATCCGGGCTAAGTCCCGAAGAGCATTCATACTAGTGATATATCCGGGCTAAGTCCCGAGGAGCATTCGTGCTAGTGATGTATCCGGGCTAAGTTCCGAAGAGCATTCGTGCTAGTGATATATCCGTGCTAAACCCCAAAGAGCATTCGTGCTGGTGTTATATCCGGGCTAGGTCCCGAAGAGTAATCATGATGGTGACGTGTATTCGGGCCTTCGTGCCTAGTAGGCTTCGTGCCGGTAATTTGAGCAAAGTTTAAGTGCTCATTACTATACGAATTCAAATTTAAATGAGATGATATGTTTAAAAGTGTACATACATGATGTTTATAGACTTGGTTAAGTCATATCAATGTGTATTAACGAATGAATAAGAGCACTATGTATGTGAATGATTAGAGGCACTGTGTGTGTGTGAATTCCTTTAACCGAGCACTATGAGTGCGAGATCGGTCAGTGGGCACTAAGTGTGTGAAGTGGAGTTCATGTAAGACCTCGTTTGGGATGAAGGCATTGATTTGAGATAGTGTGTAAGACCATGTCTGGGACATGGCATCGGCTCGATATGTGAGAATATGTAAGACCATATCTAGGATATGGCATTGTAAGAGCTATATGTGCTATTGCTGAATGGACACTATTTTGTTAATCTTGTTCAAGAAATTATTTTGATTAAGTTTCGACATTCAAAAGTTTGAAAGAATTTTTGATGAATGTTGATAATTTTGGATATACGAGTTATGCGCTAGAATAAATCTCATGCCAGTGTATTATATTAGGCTTTATGCCTATTCGACTGTATACGGGTAACGTTAACTATGATTGAGTGTGCTAAATGAACTAAATGTTCAGGTACGTGGAAGTTGACTTTTCTTTTGGAAATGAGTTTAGTTGAATATTGAGATGTGATAAAGTTATAAAGGATATTTATTGGGATGTTTGAGTATATGTGTACTTTCGGTTAGGTTACAGCTTATTCATGAATGAAAATGTGGGTTACAAATATGTGGGTTGATGATGTGAATTATACATGTTAATATGTGCTCAATATGTGTTTGAAATGCATTTGTGAATTAAGTTAAGTGATTATTGCTTATGAAATCAAGAAAATGAGATATATGTGCATATTTGTAGAAATGTTTATGTATTTGTTTTAAGATAAGAAAATGATTTTATGGATCGATGCGAAATCAGTAATGAATTACAATTGCTATCGATGAGCTAATGTTTATATGGATATAATTCAATAAGAGGACGTTATCCTAAACTATGCATCGGTAGAAATTTTCGAGGACGAAAATCCCTAAAGGGGGGAAGAGTTGTGACATCCCAAAATTGACCCTAGTCGGGAAGTGGTTTCGGGACCACAAAACCGAGTCATACTAATAATTAGCCATCATATTTGATGCTTATTATATGTATATATGCATGTGTGAAAATTTCATGTTTGAATTTTGTTAATTGTAAGTGAATTTTATTAAATAGGACTTATGTGAGAAAATTTAGAAATGTGCTAGGCAAATGTGAAGTGGCCTATTAATGCATGTTATGAAAATGATGGGTTTGCATGTCAAATTACCCAAAATTTGAGCTAGTGGCCGGCCATGCTATGGGTGGAAACATGTTGGGAACATGTTGGCTTAGTGTGTTATGTTAGAAAGAATAAATAAAGGGTTAGTAATTAAGTAATGAAAAGGGAGGGGTGATGAAAACAAAGTTGTCTCATCCATCCCCCCCCCATTTGCCGTAACTAGACAAAGAAAAGAAAAAAAAAAGAAAGGGTGTTCATCCTTTAACACCTTGGCCGAAAATTTGAAGGAGGAAGGAAGAAGAAAGGTTGAAGAGATTCGACCATGCATGTAACTAGGCTAAGGTATGTTTGATGATGTTCCATGAGATGCATGCATGTTTTAGTTGTTAGTTTGAGTTCTACCTAGCCCATGGTCTAAATCTTGCTATGTGATGGAGATGATATTCGGCCATGGGTGTTGTCTTTCTTGGTTGGTGTTTTGATGTTGTGGTGATGAGGCATGAAGATGATTGAGCTTGAGTGTTTAATAAAACAAAAGGTTCTTGGATATTCGGCCTTGGTGTTTCTAATTGGAGGTATGTTGTTTTTATTTCTTGATAATTTATGTGAATTTGAGTTAATTGTTAAGCTCCTTTCATAGCCCATGAATTAATATTTGTTATTGGTTGGAAATGATGCATTCGGTTATGGGTTGATTGGGTGTCTTTCAAAGTGTTAAATGTGTTGGAAATGGTTTGATAATGATGATAGTTATGAGGTATAATCGGTCATGTAATTAGCTCAATTTGAAAATTTTGTTTGTTGTGTAAGTGCATGAGATACTTGGGTAAATGAACCGGTTTGAGTAATGCTTTAGTTGGGAATGTGTTTTTGCTAAAATGCAAAAATATATATATATTCAAGTGGGTACTAATTATTATGAAATGGATGCAATGACAATGTATGTGATTGTATCTTACATTGAAATGATTAGTTTGTGCCTTAATTGTGGCTCGATAAGAAAGTATATTAGGTCATTATGGGTTTATTTATATGATAATGCTATAATTGTAGTATTGAATAATTGTAGCCTAATAATGTGTTCGGTTGTGCATGAGTAGGGAATATATATATGGTGTTTAAATAACTAGTTATTAAGGTCATTTGTAGCTTAACTATATGATATACATGTATTAAATTAAATTGCCTATTTGATAAGTGATTAAATAGTAAATGATATTGGTTAAGTAATTAAATAAATCTATTTGTTTTATATTAAGCTCAAGAGCAAAGAGGGTCGAAGTTGGATAGGGGAAAAGAGAAAGTAATTGAGTAGCCTTTCCGCAACCGTTCAAGTATATCCGAGGTAAGTTTTAAGTGTTTAAACGTTGAGTAAATCCAATTATAATAGGACATGATGAGTTGATTTAATAAGATATGATGTGGCCATGATATGTTCTAAGCTCAAATGGTAAGTTCTTATGTGTTTGAGCTTGGGAATTTAAGGGTAATTTGAAATAGTCTGCTTCGGACAGCAGCAGTAACGTGACTTTAGAAAATCACCATAAATTTATGGACTTGAATTAGAGGCTGAATGAGACATGAAATTAAAGCTTAATGAGTCTAGTTTCTTATAAAAGAAACCGTGTAAGCAAAGGAATTTTCGATAATGAGATATTTAAAGTTGTGTGAGACGGTGTCAGAATGACTCCGAAATCCCCTGTTCTGTTTTTAGAAAATCATTATAAATTGTACAAAAATGGTTATAAGATAAAATTTATATGCTTAGACTCCTTAATGAGTCTAGTTTCAAATGAAATCAAATACAACACATTTTGAATTCTGTAAAATGAGAAATTTGATTCGTAGTGAAGAGTGGTCAGATTAGTCAAACAGTGAAACAGGGGAAACTTTAAGAAAAATCTGGTATTGATTGGCCAAACATAAAATTCTGGAAATTTTATGGATGGAAGATATACGAGTCTATATTCATGAAAAATTAACAGAAAGTGATTTGGAGTTTTGTAGCTCCAGTTATAAATAATTTAGTGACTATTGCTCAGGAAAAACAGCTTGTGCTGAATTTGAGATTATGTTGTGAACCTTGATAAACTTGTTTTAGTTGCTCATAAATCAAGGTTCACAACATAATCTCAAATTCAGCACAAGCTGTTTTTCCTGAGCAATAGTCACTAAATTATTTATAACTGGAGCTACAAAACTCCAAATCACTTTCCTTTAATTTTTCCTGAATATAGACTCGTATATCTTCCATCCATAAAATTTCCAGAATTTTATGTTTGGCCAATCAATACCAGATTTTTCTTAAATTTTCCCCTGTTTCACTGTTTGACTAATCTGACCACTCTTCACTACGAATCAAATTTCTCATTTTACAGAATTCAAAATGTGTTGTATTTGATTTCATTTGAAACTAGACTCATTAAGGAGTCTAAGCATATAAATTTTATCTTATAACCATTTTTGTACAATTTATAATGATTTTCTAAAAACAGAACAGGGGATTTCGGAGTCATTCTAACACCGTCTCACACAACTTTAAATATCTCATTATCGGAAATTCCTTTGCTTACACGGTTTCTTTTATAAGAAACTAGACTCATTAAGCTTTAATTTCATGTCTCATTCAGCCTCTAATTCAAGTCCATAAATTTATGGTGATTTTCTAAAGTCACGTTACTGCTGCTGTCCGAAGCAGACTATTTCAAATTACCCTTAAATTCCCAAGCTCAAACACATAAGAACTTACCATTTGAGCTTAGAACATATCATGGCCACATCATATCTTATTAAATCAACTCATCATGTCCTATTATAATTGGATTTACTCAACGTTTAAACACTTAAAACTTACCTCGGATATACTTGAACGGTTGCGGAAAGGCTACTCAATTACTTTCTCTTTTCCCCTATCCAACTTCGACCCTCTTTGCTCTTGAGCTTAATATAAAACAAATAGATTTATTTAATTACTTAACCAATATCATTTACTATTTAATCACTTATCAAATAGGCAATTTAATTTAATACATGTATATCATATAGTTAAGCTACAAATGACCTTAATAACTAGTTATTTAAACACCATATATATATTCCCTACTCATGCACAACCGAACACATTATTAGGCTACAATTATTCAATACTAAAATTATAGCATCATCATATAAATAAACCCATAATGACCTAATATACTTTCTTGTCGAGCCACAATTAAGGCACAAACTAATCATTTCAATGTAAGATACAATCACATACATTGTCATTGCATCCATTTCATAATAATTAGTACCCACTTGAATATATATATATATTTTTGCATTTTAGCAAAAACACATTCCCAACTAAAGCATTACTCAAACCGGTTCATTTACCCAAGTATCTCATGCACTTACACAACAAACAAAATTTTCAAATTGAGCTAATTACATGACCGATTATACCTCATAACTATCATCATTATCAAACCATTTCCAACACATTTAACACTTTGAAAGACACCCAATCAACCCATAACCGAATGCATCATTTCCAACCAATAACAAATATTAATTCATGGGCTATGAAAGGAGCTTAACAATTAACTCAAATTCACATAAATTATCAAGAAATAAAAACAACATACCTCCAATTAGAAACACCAAGGACGAATATCCAAGAACCTTTTGTTTTATTAAACACTCAAGCTCAATCATCTTCATGCCTCATCACCACAACATCAAAACACCAACCAAGAAAGACAACACCCATGGCCGAATATCATCTCCATCACATAGCAAGATTTAGACCATGGGCTAGGTAGAACTCAAACTAACAACTAAAACATGCATGCATCTCATGGAACATCATCAAACATACCTTAGCCTAGTTACATGCATGGCCGAATCTCTTCAACCTTTCTTCTTCCTTCCTCCTTCAAATTTTCGGCCAAGGTGTTAAAGGATGAACACCCTTTCTTTTTTTTTTCTTTTCTTTGTCTAGTTACGGCAAATGGGGGGGGATGGATGAGACAACTTTGTTTTTATCACCCCTCCCTTTTCATTACTTAATTACTAACCCTTTATTTATTCTTTCTAACATAACACACTAAGCCAACATGTTCCCAACATGTTTCCACCCATAGCATGGCCGGCCACTAGCTCAAATTTTGGGTAATTTGACATGCAAACCCATCATTTTCATAACATGCATTAATAGGCCACTTCACATTTGCCTAGCACATTTCTAAATTTTCTCACATAAGTCCTATTTAATAAAATTCACTTACAATTAACAAAATTCAAACATGAAATTTTCACACATGCATATATACATATAATAAGCATCAAATATGATGGCTAATTATTAGTATGACTCGGTTTTGTGGTTCCGAAACCACTTCCCGACTAGGGTCAATTTTGGGATGTCACAACTATGCAAATAGAACTTCAATAGGAGCGCAGCTCAATCACCCGGTAATTGAAAAAGAGCTATTTCCTATAGCTTTTGTTTTTGACAAGTTCTGTTCATATATTATAGGTACCAAAGTTATAGTTTTTACAGATCATGCGATCATTAAATACTTACTCACAAAGAAAGATGCTAAAATGAGCCTGATTCGATAGATACTCTTACTCCAAGAATTTGACCTTTAGATCCAAGATAGAAATGGTGTTGAAAATAAAGTAGTCGATTATCTGTCGAGGTTGGAGCAAAATAACGTAACTTACTCACTTGTTTCTATCAATGAGAATTTCACAGATGAGCATATCTTTGAGGTAAACTGAATTCATGAAATACCTTGGTTTTCTAGTTATGTGAATTATTTATCATGTGGAACAATTCTTCGAGAAATGAGATACCAACAAATATAGAAATTTCTTCATGATAGTTGGTTTATTTCTAGGAAGATCCGTTTTTGTTTAAACAATGTGCAGATAACAAAATTAGGAAGTACGTAGCTAGAAGTGAAGTTGATGAGATCTTGTACCACTACCATTCATCACCAAGTAGGGGACACTTTGGTGGTTCACACACTATAACGAAGATCTTACAAGCAGGATTATATTGGCCTATAGTGTTCAAAGATGTGTATGCATATGTGAAAAATTGTGATAGATGCTAGAGGATCGAAATCATATCAAGGAGGAACGAGATGCCCTTGACAAACATTTTGGAGGTAGAATTATTTGATGTATGGGGCATCGACTTTCTAGGCCTGTTTCCTTCTTCTTATCGGAACATGTATATCCTCGTGGTTGTCGACTACATATCCAAGTGGGATGAAGCTGAAGCATACCCAACGAATGAAGCTAAGGTAGTCATGGGATTCTTACATAAGCATGTGTTTACACGATTTAGGACTCCTAGAGATATAATTAGCGACGAAGGATCGCACTTTGTAAACAAATGACTTAAGTGGTTGATTGACAAGTATGATGTGAAACACAAAATTACCACTACCTATCATCCACAACCAAATAGGCAAGTTGAACAAGTAAACCGTGAGATCAGAGGAATCCTTAAGAAGGTGGTGCGATCTAATAGAAAAGATTGGTCTCGAAGGCTTGATGATGCTCTATGGGCCTATCGAACAGATTTTAAGACACCGTTAGGAATGACTCCTTATTAGTTAGTCTTTGGAAAGGCATGCCATTTGCCATTTGAGTTGGAAAATAAAGCTCACTAGGCTTTGAAACCATTAAATTTTGATATTAAGCAAACCGGTAAGAGAAGAATGTTAAAACTTGATAAGCTTGAGGAGTTGAGGTTATTTTCATATGAGAATGCCAAAATGTGTAAAGAAAAGTCTAAAAGATGGCATGACAATCGTATACAACCCCGTGAATTCAAAGAAGGTCAGAAAGTGTTGTTGTTTAATTCAAGGCTAAAGTTATTTTAAGGAAAGTTAAAATCCCAATGGAATGGACCTTATACTATCTACAAAGTTTATCCATATAGAGCCATCAAATTGTACGACAAGCATAGAGGTATGCTTGAGGTTAATGATCAACGTCTCTAACACTATTGGGATGGTGAAGTTAAGCTAGTTGAAACCTCATTCAATCTAATAGACCCTTAATTTTTATGCTTTTATTTTTAATAAAGGACATACTTAGGAATTATCTTCTTGAATTAATACATTAAATTATGTTTGTCTAAAGAGATTGGAACTTAAGTGGCACCGTTTGTGACCCCTCAAACCTTTCCTAGGATATTAATTTGATGTAATTTTTTGAGAAGGAATTTTCTAAATAATCCAAAAGCTTTTAATTTTAATTTTAATTTTGCAATTTTAATTGTCTTTATTTTGAATAAAGAGGGTCAATTTGGCCCAAATACTAGTTAGTTTATTTTCCTAGTTTAATTTAATTTTCCATTACAACAAATAATTACAGTTTGGGCTTGAGGCCCAAAACAAAAAAAGGAGGAAATTACCCATCATTGCCGTCCATAGAGTCCCTAAAAACCCTATTTTTGCCGCCATTTTTTCCTTCCCTCCTTACCTTACTGCCTATGCATCCTTGTGTAGCTAAATTTTTTCTACAAGTTTACCCTAATCTACTACTATATAAACCCCTCTATACCATCATATTACTCACACCATTCAAAGCAATTAGCTTCAAACCCTAGCCACCTATTTCTTTCTTCTTACCGTTAGCCTCAAATCCCCAAAAATCTCCCTTCTTATCGCAAAACCCTCCTATCACCATCGCAATCTTCGTATTGTTGTTGCAATTCCATCGTCACCGCAACCTTTAGCCACTACACATACCCAATTTTTTTCCTTTTGCTGAAACTCTGCCTATCTTTCGGGAAAAATACTATGTCTCACAAAAGAACTAGATCTGCCAAGACTTCTACCAAAAATCCAATTATGATTCAATATAAGGATACAAGGGAGAGATTTGATTGTATCTTTAAGATTCAAACCATGATGCCGGAAAAAAATTTCATTTTGGACAGTAGTGACAAGATGATCATGCCATTGTCACTTCGAAAGATGATTAATGCTTTAAATTGGGAGCAATTCTATGATGCACGATCAATATCGGATGAAGATTTAATGTGAGAGTTCTATGCCAACTTGATCATGCCAGAAACTATGACGTTTTTGTATGTAAGAAGAAGGTACCCCTTACTTCTAAATCCATTAGTGATTTGTTTAACTTACCTGATGTTGAAAAAGATGAGTACTCTATCATGATGAAAAATATCAATTGGGATTTTCTTCAACAAGTTCTTAATGTGGTTACAAATCAGGGATCCCAATAGATTATTAGAAAGTATATTAGTCTTTCTTGCCGAAGAGAATATTTAAATCCAGTGGCTAAGGTATGGTTCTACTTTATTCAGTATAGCTTCATGCTTATCTCACATAGTTCCACCATTTCGATTGAACGGGTGCTTTTGTTGTATGCGATTATGACAGAAAGGTCTATCAATGTTGGGAGAATTATTCTCAAGAAGATTCAAGACTGTGCAAGGAAGTATGAAGGAAGCGTCTACTTTCCATAATTGATTACTTTACTTTGCTTGAGGGCCCAAGTAAGATCAAAAGCAAACTTGGAGGGCCAATATGTTCAAGGTTGCATAACAAGGCATGATCTTGAGATGTTAGTGGAGAATGTTTGATTTTTGAACCAAGTGGAGCTAAATGAACCGAACGAACCAGAATCGAATGAGTCATCAACTAAGTCTAAACCAGAAGCTGACTCAAAATATTCCACAGAAGAAGTAGAAACTGAAGAGGAATCAAACAACCCTGAACCAAGGGTGAGAATTCTCAACTATGATGGATATGTACAAATTCATGCACAACCAACAACAAGCCTACTGGAGATATGCAAAAGTTACGAATGATACCATACGAAATAATTTTAAGAATATGTAACAACCCATTTCTTTAACGTGTTAGAATAGTGGTTTTGGGGCCAAAAATTCAGCGTGTGAGTCTGTAAATATTATTATTTAATATTTAAAAATATTATATGGTGTAATAATAAAATTTGATTTAATGATTTGTGGTTAAATAGAATAACAGTTAGGTTCAAATGAGGTATCAGGACCTCGTTTCTATAAACCGAGTCATAAATATTTTTATAAATATTTATGGGGTGTTATTAAGGTTTTATTAAAGTTTCATTGGGAAATTTTAATGTTTAGATAGTTAATTAATTAAAAAAGACTAAATCGTAAATGATGTAAAATTTCATCACTATTAGATTTAGTGATTAAATGGTTTAAGAATTATAAGTGGATGGATTAAAATGGTAAATATACCATTTTTAATTAGTGGGACAGCAAAAGAGCTTTAAAATTTTGTTTTATTCATGTGCTACTGTAAAATAATAAAAAACAAGTAATAAAATTAAAATAAAAGATGAATATTACCAATTGTCTTCATCATTTGTTCTTTAAACAAACTGAATGTTCCAGTAAAATAGCTTGAGGTTTGGCCAAACAAAATTGGATGCATATAAAAAACTAGTGAAAAATTGAGGAGAAGAGAAAATTACCAAATAGCCCCTATATTTAGTCATTATTACAATTTAGCCAGGTAAGTTCATATGAACTAAAATCACTTAAATGTTGATTAAATTGAATTTTTAATGTGTTCTTATAATGTAAATGAATTGACATATATATGATTATATATCATTTTAATGTTATATATTGAGCTATATATTGATATGTTAATTGTTATGTAACCGAATGATGTAAATCCAACAATATCTGGGCGATTATTGAGCCCTGTTTGAACCTTATGAATTTGTAGGAAACAAATGACATGTAATTAGGGCTTTCATGTTTCGGGTGCTGGTCTTGAATGTCCTACCGATGGATGAGGTCTTGCATTTGTTGCAGATACTCCAGAACTTGTGTGAGTAGCATCATGTAGCTTACATTTCGACCCACAGCTCGTGTGAGCAAGCCCACTTCACAACAAGTCTGAGCAATGATGTAAAGGAAATGAAAGGTTACGGTTATATTTTTAGCACACTTCGTGTGAGCTATCTCGTATATCTGGTGGTATTTTAAACGGTTCAACGAACATAAAAAGGAAAGAAATGGTAAGTGTTCAAAAGAAACTATGTCATATATTTATGAAAAGGGTTGAAATGGTAAGTTTCATAGACAGTATGATATGTTAAGGAAAATGATGAGTTCAAATGAATTGTAATAATGTGTAATAGCTTACCTATGTTAAATTCATGTGGATTATTTTTGAATATGCTAACATGTGTTGTTGATGATGCTTAGGCTTGTGCCAAGCTTATGGTTGGATTATATCATGCTTAATTGTAATGTTATACCTTGGAATGGAAAGTGTCCTAATAGAAATATGCTTATGTTGATGAAAAGATGGTATGAATCAAAAGATGTATTTTCTAATGAAATGGTTTATCATGTGGTTGATCCCAAAAGAGTTATGTATAAATACACTAACCTGTGTATCGATGATGATGTTTATGCTTATTTCTTGTATTATGCAAATGAAATGGTTAAGAAAAGGTAATGATACGGTAATATCATAATTGAGATGTTATATGATGATATAAAAGGATTGATGAGTCAAAGGACTTACTTATATGTGAGAAATTTACTTATGCTATGGATGAATTTACCTATGTTTTGAATAAACACACTGATTCATGAATTGATAATGTTATTTAAGCTTATTATAAGTAAATGGAATTGAAAATAAGTAAATGAAATGGAAAGTAAGTAAATGGAATGGTAAGTAAGAAATGGAGTGGTTCATAGTCTTATGAGAAGATTAATGATGGTGTAATATGTCTTATAGATCCTATTATGTTAGGAATGAAAAATATATGTGATGTTGATGAACTTATTCATTTGTGTGCTGATGGTTATATAGTTTGATAAATTTTGTAGCATTGGTATAGGTTTATATTACCCTATAAAGGTCATTATTGAAATAGAAAGTTATGTTAAAAGTTTATACGAGCTTACTAAGCATTCATTGCTTACGTAGTTATTTTCCTTTACTTTTTAGATTATCGGAAGCTCGATCAGTTTGAAAGCTCGTCAAAGATCTATCACACTATCTAGCGATTATATCGATAGTTTTGATGTGTTGGTCAAGGTTATAATGGCATGTATAGGAGGACTTATGGTCGGTGTTTAGTTGAATTGTAGTTGATGATTTTGGCATGTATATGTCATTTTGGTTGATGTAATCTTGGTACTTTTGGTGCCTTAGTGATGTGTGTGAATATGGCTAAGATATGGTGCATGTTTAAGTGACTAAATGGTATGTTTGTGTGGAAGTTCTAATGGTCATAAATATGGTACAAATGGTAAGTTTATATTGACATGAAATAGGTCAAGTTATGGTATATTTTGAGATGGTTGAAATATGACAAAATATGCATATGTTTAGGTATGTTTGATTGATTGTGATTGACGTGCCTTGTATTGCATATTGTTTTATGATAATGGTCAATTGAATTGGTCATTTTATGCATGATTTGGTATGCTTTTGATGCCTAGGTCATGGTACAAATTGCTTGCAAGTATATGCTTGTAATGATGATGAAAATGGCTTGAATTTAGCAAATTTTATGTCCACACGGCTTGAGACATGGGCGTGTGACTTAGTCGTGTATGACACATGCCCATGCGACACTGCTGTGTGTTCCTTGTAGTTTTCAAAGGTTACAAGTCAAGTAGTTATAAGGCCTAGCACATGGCCTGACACACGGGCATGTGAGGTCATTTCGAGTGTTACACGACTTGGCACACGGGCGTGTGACTTGGCTGTGTGACCCAACTTTGAATGTTACATGAGTATGGACACGGGCTGGGACGCAATCGTGTGTCCCTATTTCGATTGTTACACGGAATGAGACACGGGTGTGTGTCTTAGCCATGTGACTCACACGGCCTGGCTACATGGTCGTGTGACCCTTGCAATCTAAATTTTCTAACTTTTTCATAAAATTTTTGATTGATTCCAATTTAGTCTTGAATTATTTTTATTGTATTTCTAGGGCCTTGAGGGCTTGGTTAAGGGACAATATGCATGTAATGAATGATTTATGCTATGATTATGTTGATGTATGAGATTTATGTTTTAAAGTTACATTTTTACAGTAATGCTTCGTAACCCTAATCCAAGGATGGATACAAGTTAAAGGTGTTACATTTAGAGGTATCAGAGCTATCGTTTAGTCAGTTCTCGGGCTGAACGTAGCATGTATGAAGTCTAAAAATACATGCCATTCTATAACCTTTGATAGTGTGATGTCTCCTGACTCTGATGAGATTTGTTTCACTTAAACAGAGATGTTTTCCAACCAAGCTAATTCCAATAATGCTGAAAGCGATATTCAAGTATCCAATTTAAAAAGTTGCTATTAATGAATAGAAACTCATAAAGGTAAGAGTAGAGATTCATAATTTTATGTTGTTAATGAAAGTTATGTTTGATGTGTTTATATGATAATCAAATTTAGAGGCTTTACGACCTCCACCCTCTCACCCTCAAAGTCTTATACAACGGAATTTATACAAGATTTATGTTGGTTAAGTCTACAAAAAGGGGAAACCGAAGAGCTCAGCGGTTAATTGAGGAATAATGTGGTCAGTGCCGAAAATTGGTTAGCAAGTAAAGAAAAATTTATTCACTAGTAATCGACTTTATCAGGGATGGTATCTAAAGAACAGGTTAACCACGATTTCTTCTAAATTGATTTCTTCAGTGGAAAGGGATAATGTGGCATAATCGATTACTTTAGTTGTTAGTTGGATAGTGTTTGAACTACAAATATATCTGAATACAGCTGTTATGGCCAAGTAACTTACAATAATCTCCTCTTGGCATTCTATATGTTCTTTTATCCTTGGAGGTATATGCAATTGTTTATCTGTAGATGTGGTTTTTATCATATGGGAATGCTGGCTAATCATAATGTTACACAGAAGTATTGTTAGTCTGGTTGATTAGTGATCGGCATCGCTCTATTTTTCTTTGGCATTCTATGACATTATATTTTGATAGATGACTCGATGAAAAACACTCGTATGATGCTATTTTTCTACTTCTACTGGTTGTTACTCTTCTTTATGTATACAAAATTTATGTTGTTTATGTCACAGCTGGTTCCAGTGCGTATAAACGATATTCTTCTTCTGGATTTTCTTTTGGGTATCATAGATCTCTTTATCAATCAATATGGATTATATTCATGGAAATTCAGTAGAGCTTTACATCTTGGACTTCATTAGATTGGCTTTCTTATCATTCTTATTGTCTATTCTATCAAATATGGTTCATCTCTAAAGGATATATATTGGCTTGAGACAATTATATATGTTATGGTTATAATTCTTAGTTGGATAATGGAAGCATGTTACTACAGATCTTAGATTTATAGAGGTTGTATTGCTACACTGGTTGTTACTGGGACTACATTTTATTTTTTTCTTTTGTTTCGGATTGCATTACTGATGTTTGAGGTATTATTTTATCTATATGGTTGTAACGTTGGTCTTATTGTAGCATTGTGGTTTTAATTCCTCCGATAGTTGCGGCTCCAATATGGTTCAAAGCTTCGATGTTAATAATTGAATTGATTCATTATATATCCCATTTCTAGCTTTCATGAAGGGGATAGGTAACAAAAAAAGTGTAGAAGTGGAAGTTCGAGCTTAACCTCGCATATTAGTTCTTATCACTCAAGTAATCTTAGATTATGTCAACGAATTAAAACAGGATGTCATATTTTGTCAATGCAGTTTGTAGTGATTTTTGGTTGATATTTTGAGGGAGTTATGATAGACTTTGTGTCTGGGTTATCTTGACAACAAGAAGAGAGAATTGTTCTAAAATGTTATTATCCAATTGATAAGATTGACTAAATTATTTTAGTCAGAACAAATTATTCACTTTAAAAGCTAGTGAAGTTGTATATATTTGAGTTTATCTCTAAGTTGGGGAATAAATTTTGTGAATTAACGGGCAAACAGACGGACAGTCAGAATGGGAAATTCATATTGTAGAAGACATGATACAGGTATATATCAACCAGGTTAGTGATAATTGGGAAATATTATTATGGATTAAAAATGATCTTCATAGTAACAGTTATCACACTTGCATTCAGATGATACTGTCTGAAGCTTTTCATGAAGTATAACATTTTTCAGATAGAAGTTACAGATGCAGATATGTTAGAATCATCGGTTAAAGTCTATTGTGAAAATTATGAACTTTAGCTAAACGCTATGAGTTGTTTATTGTGCCTAGAATCTGATAATCTGTGTTTTCTTTCGGTTATGTTTCAACAGATAATTGCTAGAAATTTCTCGGTAGTTCTGCTACTAATGATAGGGTTATGACAGGAGAACATCATAGATGTTTAGTTAAGTGAGGGTATAGTATCAAGTTCTAATACGAGTTCTAATATGAGTTCTGAATCGAGACGAGTTATGATTGATTTATTTATGGACTACCATTGAAAATGTGAAAGAAATACTTGACTTGATGGCTATTATCAGGTGAGAAATTTTGAGGATGAACTTTTCGTAAGGGGGTAATTGTAACAACTCATTTCTTTAATGTGTTGGAATAGTGGTTTTGGGGCCATAAATTCGACGTGTGAGTCCATAAATATTATTATTTAATATTTATGAATATTATATGGTGTAGTAATAAAATTTGATTTAATGGTTTGTGGTTAAATGGAAGAACAATTAGGTTCAAGTGATAAGACCCTAAAGTTAAGTGGTTTTAAAAAATGAGGCATCAGGACCTCGTTTCTATAAACCGAGTCGTAAATCTTTTTATAAATATTTACAGAGTGTTATTAAGGTTGTATTAGAGTTTCGTTGAGAAATTTTAATGTTTAGATAATTAATTAATTAAAAAGGACTAAATCATAAATGATGTAAAATTTGATCACTTTTAGATTTGAGTGATTAAATGGTTTAAGGATTATAAGTGGAAGGATTAAAATGGTAAATATACCATTTTTAATTAGTGGGGTGGCAAAAGAGCTTTAAAATTTTGTTTTATTCATGTGTTAATGTAACATAATTAAAAGTAAGTAATAAAATTAAAATAAAAGATAAATATTATCAATTGTCTTCTTCATTTCATCTTTAAACAAATCTAATGTTCCATTAAAATAGCTTGAGGTTCGGCCAAAAAAATGGATGCATAACAAGAACGAGTGGAAAATTGAGAAGAAAAAATTACCAAATAGCCCTTGTACTTAGTCATTGCTGCAATTTAGCCAGGTAAGTTCATATTAGCTAAAATCACTTAAATGTTGATTAAATTGAATGTTTAATATGTTGTTCTAATATAAATGAATCAATAAATACATGATTATATATCCTTTTAATGCTATATATTGAGCTATATGTTGATATGTTAATTGCTATGTAATTGAATGATGTAAATCCAACAATGTCACGACTATTATCTTGCCCCGTTTGAACCTTAGGAATTCGTAGGATACGAATGACATGTCATTAGGGTTTTCATGTTTTGGGTGCTGGTCTTGAATGTCCTACCGGTGGCTGAGGTCCTGTATTTGTTGCGAATACTCCACAGTCTTGTATTAACCAAATGAAATGGTTAAGAAAAGGTAATGATACGATAAGATCATATTTGAGATGTTATATGATGATATAAAAGGATTGATGAGTCAAAGGACTTACTTATATGTGAGAAATTTACTTATGCTATGGATGAGTTTACCTATGTCATGAATAAACACACTGATTCGTCAATTGGTAATGTTATTTAAGCTTATGCTAGGTAAATGGAATGGAAAGAAAGTAAATAAAATGAAAAGTATGTAAATTGAATGGTAAGTAAGAAATTGAGTGCTTCACAGTCTTATGAAAATATTAATGATGGTGTAATATGTTGTATAGATCCTATTTTGTTAGGAATGAAAAATATATGTGATGTTGATGAACTTATTCATTTTTGAGTTGACGGTTATATAGTTTGATAAATCTTGTGGCATTGGTATAGGTTTATATTACCCTATAAAGTTCATTATTTAAGTAGAAAGTTATGTTAAAACTTTATACGAGCTTACTAAGCATTCATTGCTTTTGTAGTTAGTTTCCTTTACTTTTTAGATTAACGAAAGCTCAATCGGTTTGGAAGCTCGTCGGAGATCTATCACACTATCTAGCGACTATATTGGTAGTTTTGATGTGTTGGTCAAGGTTATAATGGCATGCATATGAGGACTTATGGTTGGTGTTTAGTTGAATGGTAGTTTACGATTTTGGCATGTATATGTCATTTTGGTTTACGTAATCTTGGTAGTTTTGGTGCCTTAGTGATGTGTGTGAATATGGCTAAGTTATGGTGCATGTTTAAGTGACTAAATTGTATGTTTGTGTTTAAGTTCTTGGTAGTTTTGGCGCCTTAGTGATGTGTGTGAATATGGCTAAGTTATGGTGCATGTTTAAGTGACTAAATTGTATGTTTGTGTTTAAGTTCTAATGGTCATAATTATGGTACAAATGGTAAGTTTATATGGACATGAAATAGGTCAAGTTATGGTATATTTTGAGATGGTTGAAATATTGCCAAATATGCATAAGTTTAAGTATGTTTCGGCCATGCGACACGGCCGTGTGTCCACTATAGTTTTCAAAGGTTACATGTTAGGAAGTTACACGGCCTAGCACAAGGCCTGGCACACGGACGTGTGAGGCCATTTTTAGTGTTACACAGCTTGGCACATGAGCGTGTGACTTGGCCATGTGACCCAACTTTGAAAGTTACACAGGCACAGACACGGGCTGGGACATGACTGTGTGGTCCTATTTCAATTGTTACTTGGCCTGAGACATGGGCATGTGAGCCACGGAGCCTAGCCGCACGGCGGTGTGACCCTTGCAGTCTAAATTTTCTAACTTTTTCATAAAATTTCTGATTGATTCCATGTAACACCCCTAACCCGTATCCGTCGTCGGAATAGGGTTTCGAAGCATTATCTGATTTTTCAAATCAAACGGACATAAACTTCAAACTTTTCAAATCATATCAATAAAAATATTAAAATCAATTCAAAACATACATATTGTCCCTTATACGAGCCCTCAAGGCCCTAAATACACGTTAGAAACAAGTCGGGACTAAATTGGAAAGTTAGAGAATTTTTGCAGAAATAAGGAAAATTTTCAAAACTGTAAAGGTCACACGACCGTGTGGCTAGGCGTGTGACTCACACAGCCAAGAGACACGCCTGTGTCTCAGGCCGTGTGGGCATCCAAAGTAGGGATAAACTGCCGTGTCCCAGCCCATTTTCGTGCTCGTGTAACTCACTAACTTGGGTCACACGGCCAAGCCACAACCCCGTATACCAGGCCGTGTGCTAGGCCTTGTAATAGCCTAACTTGCAACCCTTTGAAAGTTACAGGGGACACATGACCGTTTAGCCCGGCCTTGTGTCACACACAGCTGAGACACACGCCCGTGTCTCTAACTGTTTGGGCGAAAATAGGTCATTTTACAAGCCATTTTTCGCACCCATCAAGGCATATACCTACAAAAAAAAATGTACATATATATAAGCCCTAACAAGGCACCAAAATCAAGCATATTCTAGCTTCATACATATGGTATAATCACATACAACTAATATGCTCTTAGGCACCTCAAATGACAACATTTAAACATATATAATCATGTACTCTATTTGACCAAAATACTCAACTAAATTTTAGGCATGTTTGTATCAATACATACCATTGAATTTACTAACCAAAAACTTGCCAAATGGTGCCAAATATACCATTCAACAATTAACATCAATAACCATATAAGCCATTCAAAACAAAGTACTTATTCTCAACATTTTCAAAAAGTTACAAGCCATATATAATATGCATATTTAAACCATAACTCCATCTTCCATAATTCAAGCATATCAAGCCAAACATCGTTCACATCAATGCTATCATTTACATGCAAAAACTAAGTTCATTTCATCATCGAAATGCCATAACACAAACCAAACCAATTGGCTATTTCAACAACCAAAACACATAGGTCAACATTAGCCAAAATACTTATACATGTCATTATAACAAAAATTAAACAACCAAAAGTACCAAAAGAGCCGATGGATAGTGCAATATAGCTCCGACAAGCTTCCAACACGTCCGAGCTTCCGATTCACTATACAACACGGAAAAAGACACAGAGTAAGCATTTAAGCTTAGTAAGTTCATATGCCAAAGAACATAACTTACCATTTAATCATATAATAGGTAAGTAACATAGCATATTCTAACCATAATTTGGCCAAAGCCTATGCACATATACACCAACAATGTTAGCCATGTAAATACATATACAAACCAATAATCATGGATGGATGAGCACAACAGTTGATTAAGTTTCATATACATGTATCATCCAATTCAACCATATACCATGTAACAACATTTCCATATAATTCATATGTATCCCTGTAATAGTTTGTATCGAACTCTTACCATTTTGTATCAGAATATTGCCCGTTGAACCATTAGAATACCGTTGAATACCTAGGATAGCTCACACAATATGTTCTAACTCATATAACTTTAATCCGTCAAATCCTATACATGTACGCTCACACGAGTTGTGAATAGGTATGCTCACACAAGCTGTGAAAATGGGCCTGTTCACACGAGCTGTGGGCCGGAACGTAGCTACACGATGCTACTTACACAAGCTGTGGAGTATCCGCAACACATGTCAGACCTCAGCCATCGGTAGGACGTTCAGGACCAGCACCCGAATCATGTAAACCCTAATGACATGTCATTTGTATCCTACAAATTCTTGAGGTTGAAACGAGGTTCGGTAATAGTCGTACGTCGTTGGATATGCAACCAGTATATACATATTGCAATTCACAACACAAGTATATTTTAATAAAAAACATAAATACACAATTTAATTACACGAACTTACCTAGACGAGTATACGTAGATACGAAGGCAATTAATCTGTGACTTTCTCTTTGCCCCGATCTAAAGCCATACGAGGTCTGTCTTGATCTATGCGGATAAATTTAACTCAATTCAATATATATTTCATTCAATTTAACCCAAAATCATATTTTGGCAAAATTACCATTTTTCCCTATACTTTTAATTCTTTGTAATTTAGTCCCTAGCTCATAAAAATGCAAATTCATGAAATTCCACCACAACCCACTATTGCCGAACTGATAATAAGGACTATCTTTATTAGTGGGCTAATTACCATATAAGGACTCTTACTTCAGGGTTCTATAGCTATTTAATACTTTTAGCTACTAGAACTCAACTTTTATACTTTACGTGATATAGTCCTTATTATCAAATTGAGCATGTAAACAGTAGAATTTCTTAACAAAATTTTATGTGATACTACTATCATGTTATAGGAAATAAAATAATAATAAAATAAATTTTCAACTTTGGATTTGTGGTCCCCAAACCAGTGTTCCGATTTCACTGAAAACTGGTTGTGACATTCCAATTTAGTCCCGAATTGTTTTTATTGTATTTCTAGGGCGTCGAGGGCTTGGTTAAGAGAACATATGCATGTAATGAATGATTTATGGTATGATTATGTTGATGTATGAGATGTATGTTTTAAAGTTACATTTTTATGGTAATGCTCTGTAACCCTAATCTGGTGACGGATACGGGTTAGGGGTGTTACACAATCTATCTAACAATTTTTTTCTTGAGTTCCAAGATCATATCTTCGAGACACGACAAGAGGAGATTATGGGATCAAGTGCGACAATAAAGGGAAAAGGAAAAAGACATGGAGGATTACAAAAATAAAAAGGGGTGAATTTTCTTTTTCTTAGCATTTATTTATTTTTAGGCATTTATATTTCTTTAATAGTTAATATTTTGCTTTTGCATAATAAATAAGATACTACAAGCATGAATAAAATAAGCTCAATGCCTCTTCATTGGAAAAAAGCGAAGTGTTATGGTAATAGGAATAAACATGTTTAGAATGGATAGTTGAGAAAGACTTGGTACTTAAGTAGTCTTCATGACTCACCTCTCTTGCTTACAACCCTACCTGGTGTTTAGTTTTCATTCATTACTTTGTTTTCACAATGAGGACATTGCTTTTTTTTAAAGGGGGTAAGGCAATATTAGCATAAATTCTAATTTTTTTCTTAAGTAGGTTTCAATGCTTTCACATGAATATGCTGAAATAAAATAATGTTAAAAGAAAATTTTTATTCATAAGTTAGCTCAAATACAAATATGATTTCTAATTTTACTTGAGTTTTTTTATGTTATCCCAAGTTATGGAATGCTTGTATGTTATTAGGTCTTATGTAGTCTTTTGCCATGAAAATTGAACTTCTTTTGAAATATACATTCATGAAGGTTTAAGTCCTTTGAATTGACTTAGTAAGTTTCTTGAGGAGAAATCCTAGGAGGCATAAGAATATAAACATGATTTAAGTACATTTTTTTTGGATCGTTTGAGCCTTTTAAGCCTACCATATGTATTTGACCATTGAAACCTTAATTTGAGCTTTAAAGCCTATTTTATTTTTATTTACCTATATCATAAGCCATGCTACCATGTTTTTAAATTTTATCTTATTCTTGCACCTATCTTAATTATACTTGTCTTGGTGAGCAAAGAGCGAGGAAAAAATTGAAAAGATGTAGCTGTTATTCGCATGTCTAAAAAAACTCTATTCAAATGTCAAGCAAAAAGAGCCAAATAAACACTCAAAGTATTGAGAAATATTGGGCATATGCTTTAAAATTAAGTTTAGGGGGTGAAAAACCCATTAGTAGGAAGAGTGTACCTCAAAAAGATCCAAGGCAAAGTTAAGATGAACCTAAAAATTCACTTCTCTTTATCCTTACCTTAAGCCTATCCCCATTACAACCTTATAAACAAACCTATTAATTTGGATGATTATGTCAACTGCATTAGTTGAGAGGAATTGCTGAGTTCAACGTATGAGGACCATTAATTATACCTTGCGATTGCTTTGTTTGGTTGATAAGGAAAATTTGATCAAATGGTGAATGTTATGTATGACCTTGAAAAACATGCACTCTATGACCGACGCTATCATTTTTTAGCATTTAGAATAAAATTTTGAAATAATGTTTGCATATGAGCAACTTATAAATAAAAAGAGTTTGTGAGCATGACTTTGTTGATGCATGGTTATGTGTAAAAGATTGATGCTGCTTAAACTTATTGCAAAATCTTCCTTAACAAAAGTTGTGCTTTACGTGAAACATTACTCGGGACGATCAACATATTAAGTTTAGGGGTGTGTAAACTCTAATTTATATAAGTTTTCTTCTAATAGTTTTTACCACCATTTTACTTAAAAATAATACTAATCCCGAGTATTTTTTAATTAATTTAGTGAATTATTCTTAAACCTTGATAATGGACATGAATTTATAAAATATGTAAATTTGTGCTTTATTACATGAAATTTGTGCATAAATTAAATTATTTCATGTTATTTATTAATGTGTTAATTTAATTGTGTAGTGGAACCATGAACTTGATTTAATAAAGAGCTTATTATAAAGTTGCATGTACATGAGCCATTTATTTCCTATGTTGGACGGCAAAACCATGCTAAATGGGTCAACATGCTATTATTTTGACCTAGTTAAAATGAAGCTACATGGTATCCTATATTTTATTTCTTAGCTAATAACCTTGATAAGATTATGTGACAGCCCAAAATTGACCCTAGTCGGGAAGTGGTTTCGGGACCACAAAACCGAGTCATAAAAATAATTGATTTCCATATTCTATGCTTATTATGTGTGTACATGAGTATGTGGAAGTTTCATTCTCCAATTTTGCCAATTGCATGAGAAATTATTAAATAGGGATTGATATGAGACATGGTGAAAATATGATAGGCTAATTTAAAATGGTCTATTAATGCATGTTGTGAAAATGATGGGTTTGCATGTCAAATTACCCAAAATTTGAGCTAGTGGTTGGCCATGCTATGGGTGGAAACATGTTGGGAACATGTTGGCCTAGTGAGGTATGTAGGAAAAAAATAAAATAAGGGGCAAGGGCATAAAATAATGAAAAGGAGTATGATGAATACAAAAAAAAATGTGTGTAGTTGTTTCCCCCCCCCATTGCCGTGAGCTAAAGAAAAGAAAGGAGAAAATTTTTGTTCATCCTTTCTCATCTTCATTTACCCGAAACTAGAAAGAAAAAACAAAGAAAAAAATGCTCATCCTTTGGTTCATCCTTGGCCAAAAATTTTAAGGAGGAAGGAAGAAGAAAGGTTGAAGAGGTTCGGCCATGCATGTAGCTAGGCTAAGGTATGTTTGATGATGTTCCATGAGATGCATGCATGTTTTAGTTGTTAGCTTGAGTTCTACCTAGCCCATGGTCTAAATCTTGCTATGTGATGGAAATGACACTCGGCCATGGATGCATCATTCTTGGTTGATGTTTGATGTTGTGGTGATGAGGCATGAGGATGAGCTAAGATTCGGCCTAGGTGGAGTTTGTGTTAATGCCATTGTATGCTAAATATGAAGCTTGTTAATGATGCATGTGATGGTGGCTTGATGATTCTTGAACCTCCTTTTTAGCATTTTTGAGTGAGCACATATGTGCATTGGTTGCTAAATGGAGAAGAATCGGCTAGCAAGTTGTGTGCTAAGGCCGAATATAACTTTTGCATGTTAATGAGCAATGCATGTGTTAAATTGATGGAAAGGGAGAGGATGCTTTACTAGTGTGTATATGTGTGTATTAGCCAAGTTTTGAACTTGAAACAAAAGGGTGTTTAGTCAATACAAGTGACCATACTTGTAGAATGTATTAAGTGTTGAAATTGGCCCCAAAATAGACATGCATATTCGGCCAAGGGGGAAAAATTAGCTAAAATGTTGAGTTTGATTCATGATTCCGTACATATGTGACTTTAATGTCTAATGTATAAATATGGGCTAAGTGCCTTGTGTTCCTCTTTTCGATGCTCAAATGATTAAATCAATTTATTTGTTTAATTAAGCTCAAGAGCAAAGGGGAACTAAATCCGATAAAGGGAAGGAAAAAGTGGTCGAATAGCTATCGGAATCATTCGACAACACCCGAGGTAAGTTCTTGAGTAAGAGAGCTTAAATTATGATGTGATTAGATCATGTTTTAAGCAAATTAAAATCATGCTCTTTGTGTGGCTATTGAGCCGAATTTGCAAGAATGATAAATGTCTTGTGTTTGAGTTTTGCTAACGAAAATGAAATACGAATGGGCCATGATTTATTGTTAAATGTGCATGGTTATTTGAATGATGTCCGGGCTAAGTCCCGAAGGCTTGTGCTAAGTGACAATATCCGGACTAAGATCCGAAGGCATTTGTGCGAGATACTAATTCCGGGCTAAGCCCGAAGGCATTTGTGCGAGATACTAATTCCGGGCTAAGCCCGAAGGCATTTGTGCGAGATACTAATTCCGGGCTAAGCCCGAAGGCATTTGTGCGAGTTACTAAATCCGGGTTAAGTCCCGAAGGCATTTGTGCGAATTACTATAACCGGGCTATGTCCCGAAGGCATTTGAACGAGGAGCTATATCCGGTTAAATTCCGAAGGTACGTGATTTGGGAATGAATGAACTTGCTGTAAAATTCCAGTTAATACTCTCGAAACATCCCAACATTGAGGTATGTTTCGTATGTGCTTGAATTTAGTTGAGCCCTTACAAATAAGTATTCGCTCAGTTGATAAACGAGCTACCGGCCTTTGGCTGAGTTGATCTTTTGTGTATGTACATAAGGGTTGATAATGTGAAGCAAGTACGATATCGTAAATTTGTGCATATGAAATTATCCGTTTAGCTATATGAATGCTATACTTTTGTTGTGCTGGAATTCCTTGCTCAAAACTTACTAAGCATAAATTGCTTACTCCGTTTCATTGCTCCTCTGTTTTATAGATTTGGTTCTCCAGCTATCGGACTCGGGATCTTGAAGTCAAAGTCGCCCACACTATCAAAGCCCCCCCTTTTGGTACAATTTTGGTTGAACTTCGAAATGGCATGTATAGGACTATCCGTTTGTTGTGGGTCGTGGACCCTTTGGACTTGTATAAATTTTGGATAGCCATGCGAAAATGGCTTATATGTGTTTGAGTATAATGTTATAATCATTTGGTGTGGATATGCTTGACAAGGATTGGCCACGGGGATGGTTAATCACTTTCATAAATTGTGCTATTTATGCAAAAAGGGCTAGTTGAATCATGGAAACCATGAAATAGGTAAAGTCTACCTTAAAGGTAGATGCCGATAGCAGCAGTGATGTAGATTTGGAAAATCACTAAAAATAGTAGGAATGGAATTAAATAGTGAATAAATTATGTAAACAAACCTTGATGAATCTACTTTCATAGGAAAGTAACGAAACAATTATACGGACAGTATGTTAAGAGATATTCAGGTTCTTGTGAGACAGGGCCAGAACGGTTTCTGGATTCCCTATTCCGAATTTGGAAATTCATTATAAATTAACCAGAGATAATTAGGAGTCATACCATATATGTATAGATTTCTCTCTGAGTCTAGTTTCTATAGAAACAAACGGCATCAGTATTGGAGCCCTGTACAAGGAGATATCCAAGTCGTAATGCACAAAGGTCAGAGTAGTCGATCCCTGTAACATGGGAGACTTTGACTAATAAACTGTACTAATTGGCCCGACCAAAAATTCTAGAAAAAAATATGTAGATGGGCATATGAGTCTAGTTTCAAGGAAAAATCACAAAACTGATTTTCGAGTTGTGAAACTCAAGATATGATTTTTAAAGCGACTAGTACGCAGATTGGCAGTGTCTGGGAAATAGTTTTTATAAGGGGTTTAAAGTCTGTTAACACCTCGTGTTCGACTCCGGTGTCGGTCTCGGGTTCGGGGTGTTACATTTGATTGGTATCAGAGCTACGGTTTAGTTGATTCTAGGACTACCGTAATGCGTTGGGTCTAGCTATACATGCCATTTTATGTGATTACTTGATAGTGTGGTGATTTCTGACAATTGTAAATGTGTTTATTTATAGTAATGGATCCCGATCCCAATCGAGAGGTAGCTGATGATCTTGAGAGTGTAGCGCATGCTCCCGCACAAGGGACAACGCCGGCGGACTCTCAACCTAATGCTAGTAACCCGAATGATGAAGCTAGACAAGCTTTCTATAGCGTGATGAATGATTGGTTCAACCAATACATTCGAACTAATACGGCTGTCCCACAACCTCCATTCCCAACTAATACCACCCCCGCACCTACAATACCTCCGGTAACTGACCAAATAAGGTCAAATAAGCCCCCAGTTGACAGAATCCGAAAACATGGGGCTACTGAATTTAAAGCTACGGATAGCGACGATGCCGAGCAAGCTGAATTTTGGTTGGACAACACTATCCGGGTACTCGATGAGCTATCTTGTACACCCGATGAATGCCTAAAGTGTACTATCTCCTTGCTACGTGATTCTGCCTATTATTGGTGGAGTACTCTGACTTCTGTTGTGCCCCGAGAGCAAGTAACTTGGGAGTTTTTTCCAAACTGAGTTTCGGAAAAAGTATATCAGTCAGAGATTTGTTGATAAAAAACGGAAGGAATTTCTTGAGCTTAAGCAAGGTTCCATGTCAGTTACTGATTACGAGCGAAAATTTGTTAGACTTAGTAGATACGCTCGGGAATGTGTTTCGTCCGAGGCTATCATGTGTAAACGCTTCGAGGATGGGCTGAATGAAGATATAAAAATGTTTGTTGGCGTTCTTGAAATACGAGAGTTCGTAGTACTGGTTGAGCGAGCTTGTAAAGCCGAAGAGCTTAGAAAAGAAAAACAAAAAGTTGATGTGGGAACTGGAGAGTTTCGTAAAAGATCTTCGGGAAAGTCTCTTCAACAGGCATCGAAGAAATTTCGAGATGATGCGGGCCAGTTTAGAGGCACTTCGGGCCTTTTTAGACGAGATCGTGATCGACCCCCTGTGGGTACACGAGGCACTTCGGTCGCCAGTGTTGGGAATGAACGTCGAGATAGAACGAAATGTCGATATTGCGGTAAATGGCATTCGGGGAGTTGTAGATTCCCTGACCGCTCCTGTTACAAGTGCGGATCAGTTGACCACTTCATTAAAGATTGCCCGAGGTTGTTTGAACAGAATGAAAATCAGAGTGGGAAACCGGGTGCTACCACTGCTCGAGGTAGACCATCTGGAAATACGGGCAATGCTAGTGGTGTTCAGAGAGGATCTAGAGATGCTACGACCAGATCCGAGGCTCGTGCGCCTGCTAGAGCTTATGCTATACGTGCCCGCGAGGATGCTTCTTCGCCTGATGTTATTACCGGTACTTTTACTCTCTTTGATACTAATGTAATTGCTTTGATTGACCCCGGTTCTACTCATTCTTACATATGTGAAACCTTAGCATCCAGTAAGACTTTACCTATTGAGTCTACTGAGTTCGTAATTCGGGTGTCAAATCCCTTGGGTCGTTACGTGCTTGTCGACAAAGTGTGTAAGAAATGTCCCCTAGAAATTCGAGGTTCCTGTTTTCCGGCGGACTTGATGCTTTTTCCGTTTGATGAATTTGATGTTATTCTTGGTTTGGATTGGTTGACCGCGCATGATGCGGTTGTGAATTGCAAAAGCAAGACTATTGATTTGAGTTGCACAAATAACGAAGTAATCCGAGTTGAGTCTACGGACTTGGAGGGGATGCCAGCTGTAATATCAGCAATGTTGGCCCAGAAATATGTAAGAAAAGGGTGCGAAGCATACCTTGCGTATGTACTGGATGACAAAGAATTAGACAAGAAACCCGAATCTGTGCCGGTGGTTTGTGAATACCCGGATGTTTTTCCTAAAGGATTACCGGGTTTACCACCTATTCGGGAAGTAGAGTTTGGTATTGAGCTTGTACCTGGGACTACGCCGATTTCGATAGCTCCGTATCGTATGGCACTAACCGAGTTAAAAGAGTTGAAAGCTCAGTTGCAAGAATTGACGGATAGAGGTTTTGCTCGACCAAGTTTTTCACCTTGGGGTGCACCAGTATTATTCGTGAAAAAGAAGGACGGAACCATGAAGTTGTGCATTGACTATCGTCAACTGAATAAAGTGACGATAAAGAACAAATATCCGTTACCGCGTATCGATGATTTGTTCGACCAACTGAAGGGAGCCTCAATGTTCTCAAAAATAGATTTGAGATCGGGCTATTATCAGTTGCGAATTCGAGATTCGGACATACCCAAAACTGCTTTCAGAACAGGATATGGTCACTACGAGTTCTTAGTGATGCCGTTTGGGCTCACAAATGCCCCTGTGGTATTTATGGATTTGATGAATCGGATCTTCAGGCCATATTTGGATCGGTTCGTAGTTGTGTTCATTGATGACATCTTGGTCTATTCAAGAGATGAGACCGAACATGCTGAGCATCTGAGGCTAGTGTTGCAAATTTTGCGGGATAAGCAGTTATATGCTAAGTTCAGTAAGTGTGAGTTATGGTTAAGAGAGGTTAGCTTCTTGGGTCATGTGGTATCCGCATCGGGTATTCGAGCTGACCCGAGCAAAATTTCAGCCATACTTAACTGGAAGCCTCCAAGAAATATTACTGAAGTTCGGAGCTTCCTGGGACTCGCCGGTTATTACCGACGATTTGTCAAAGGTTTCTCGATGATAGCCACACCAATGACGAAGCTACTTCAAAAGGATGTTAAGTTCGAATGGACGGAGAAATGTCAGAAAAGTTTTGATCAACTAAAAACTTATTTGACTGAAGCTCCAATTTTAGTGCAACCCGAATCAGGCAAAGAGTTTGTCATTTATAGTGACGCATCCCTACTTGGGTTGGGTATTGATGCAAGAAGTTCGAGTGGTGGCCTATGCGTCGAGACAATTAAAGCCACATGAGAAAAATTATCCGACCCATGATCTTGAACTAGCTGCCATCGTATTTGCTTTAAAAATATGGCGACATTACTTATTTGGTGAGAAGTGCCATGTATTTTCGGATCACAAAAGTCTCAAAAATTTGATGACTCAAAGAGACTTAAATCTGCGACAAAGACGTTGGCTTGAGTTGTTGAAAGATTACGAGCTTGTCATTGATTACCACCCGGGAAAGGCTAATATGGTTGCGGACGCCTTAAGCCAGAAATCATTGTTTGCTTTACGAGCGATGAATGTGCACTTGTCTGTTCTACCCGACAATGTGTTAATAGCTGAATTAAAAGCCAAACCATTATTGATTCATCAAATTCGTGAAGCCCAGAAAGTTGATGATGAATTGGTTGCAAAACGGGCTGAGTGTGCTCCGAACAAGGAATCGGAGTTTCAAATTGATGATGATGATTGTTTGAGGTTCAGAAGTCGTTTGTGTATTCCAAGGAGTTCGGAACTCATTTCGATGATTCTGAACGAAGCCCATTGTAGCCGAATGTCAAGTCACCCGGGGAGTACGAAAATGTACAACGATTTGAAACGTTGGTTTTGGTGGCATGGTATGAAACGAGACATCTCTGACTTTGTTTCGAGATGTTTAATATGTCAACAAGTGAAAGCGGAACATCAAGTGCCTTCAGGATTACTTCAGCCGATCATGATACCCGAGTGGAAATGGGATCGAGTCACAATGGACTTTGTGTTCGGACTGCCATTGTCAACAAGTAAGAAGGATGCGATTTGGGTTGTTGTTGATAGACTGACTAAGTCGGCTCACTTTATCCCCGTGTGTATGGATTTTTCATTGGATAGACTAGTTGAATTGTACGTTTCTCAGATTGTGAGATTACACGGGGTACCTATTTCTATCGTGTCGGATAGAGATCCGAGATTCACCTCGCGATTTTGGAGGAAATTGCAAGAAGCTTTGGGTACCAAGCTGCATTTTAGCACTGCTTTTCATCCCCAAACCGATGGTCAATCTGAGCGGATAATTCAGATACTTGAGGATATGTTGAGATGTTGCATCCTCGAGTTCAGTGGTTCATGGGAACGGTATTTACCTTTGATTGAATTCGCTTACAATAATAGTTTTCAATCAAGTATTAAGATGGCACCTTACGAGGCTTTGTACGGTCGTAAATGCCGTACACCGTTGTTTTGGACCGAGCTCGGTGAAAGTAAAATTTTCGGAGTTGATTTGATTAAGGATGCTGAACAGAAAGTAAAGGTAATCCGTGAAAGTCTGAAAGCAGCCACAGATCGTCAAAAATCGTATGCGGATTTGAAACGAAAGGACATTGAATATCAGGTGGGAGATAAAGTGTTCCTTAAAGTTTCGCCTTGGAAAAAGGTACCCAGGTTTGGCCGTAAGGGCAAGTTGAGCCCGAGATTCATTGGGCCGTACGAAATCTCCGAACGAGTTGGTCCGATTGCGCATAGATTGATTTTGCCCCTTGAGCTTGAAAAGATTCACGACGTCTTTCATGTTTTGATGCTTCGACGCTATCGATCTGATCCATCGCACATAATTAGCCCATCAGAGGTTGAAATTCAAGCCGATATGAGTTATGAAGAAGAGCCGATGCATATCCTAGCTCGTGAAGTGAAGGAGTTGCGAAACAAAAGGGTTCCGTTAGTGAAGGTGTTATGGCTCAAACACGGGATCGAGGAAGCTACTTGGGAAACCGAGAGCTCGATGAAAGAACGATACCCAAACCTATTTACCGGTAAGATTTTCGGGGACGAAAATTTCTTAAGTGGGGGAGAGTTGTGACAGCCCAAAATTGACCCTAGTCGGGAAGTGGTTACGGGACCACAAAACCGAGTCATAAAAATAATTGATTTCCATATTCTATGCTTATTATGTGTGTACATGAGTATGTGGAAGTTTCATTCTCCAATTTTGCCAATTGCATGAGAAATTATTAAATAGGGATTGATATGAGACATGGTGAAAATATGATAGGCTAATTTAAAATGGTCTATTAATGCATGTTGTGAAAATGATGGGTTTGCATGTCAAATTACCCAAAATTGGAGCTAGTGGTTGGCCATGCTATGGGTGGAAACATGTTGGGAACATGTTGGCCTAGTGAGGTATGTAGGAAAAAAATAAAATAAGGGGCATGGGCATAAAATAATGAAAAGGAGTATGATGAATACAAAAAAAAAATGTGTGTAGTTGTTTCCCCCCCCATTGCCGTGAGCTAAAGAAAAGAAAGGAGAAAATTTTTGTTCATCCTTTCTCATCTTCATTTAGCCGAAACTAGAAAGAAAAAAACAAAGAAAAAAAAATGCTCATCCTTTGGTTCATCCTTGGCCAAAAATTTTAAGGAGGAAGGAAGAAGAAAGGTTGAAGAGGTTCGGCCATGCATGTAGCTAGGCTAAGGTATGTTTGATGATGTTCCATGAGGTGCATGCATGTTTTAGTTGTTAGCTTGAGTTCTACCTAGCCCATGGTCTAAATCTTGCTATGTGATGGAAATGACACTCGGCCATGGATGCATCATTCTTGGTTGATGTTTGATGTTGTGGTGATGAGGCATGAGGATGAGCTAAGATTCGGCCTAGGTGGAGTTTGTGTTAATGCCATTGCATGCTAAATATGAAGCTTGTTAATGATGCATGTGATGGTGGCTTGATGATTCTTGAACCTCCTTTTTAGCGTTTTTGAGTGAGCACATATGTGCATTGGTTGCTAAATGGAGAAGAATCGGCTAGCAAGTTGTGTGCTAAGGCCGAATATAACTTTTGCATGTTAATGAGCAATGCATGTGTTAAATTGATGGAAAGGGAGAGGATGCTTTACTAGTGTGTATATGTGTGTATTAGCCAAGTTTTGAACTTGAAACAAAAGGGTGTTTAGTCAATACAAGTGACCATACTTGTAGAATGTATTAAGTGTTGAAATCGGCCCCAAAATAGACATGCATATTCGGCCAAGGGGGAAAAATTAGCTAAAATGTTGAGTTTGATTCATGATTCCGTACATATGTGACTTTAATGTCTAATGTATAAATATGGGCTAAGTGCCTTGTGTTCCTCTTTTCGATGCTCAAATGATTAAATCAATTTATTTGTTTAATTAAGCTCAAGAGCAAAGGGGAACTAAATCCGATAAAGGGAAGGAAAAAGTGGTCGAATAGCTATCGGAATCGTTCGACAACACCCGAGGTAAGTTCTTGAGTAAGAGAGCTTAAATTATGATGTGATTAGATCATGTTTTAAGCAAATTAAAATCATGCTCTTTGTGTGGCTATTGAGCCGAATTTGCAAGAATGATAAATGTCTTGTGTTTGAGTTTTGATAACGAAAATGAAATACGAATAGGCCATGATTTATTGTTAAATGTGCATGGTTATTTGAATGATGTCCGGGCTAAGTCCCGAAGGCTTGTGCTAAGTGACAATATCCGGACTAAGATCCGAAGGCATTTGTGCGAGATACTAATTCCGGGCTAAGCCCGAAGGCATTTGTGCGAGATACTAATTCCGGGCTAAGCCCGAAGGCATTTGTGCGAGATACTAATTCCGGGCTAAGCCCGAAGGCATTTGTGCGAGTTACTAAATCCGGGTTAAGTCCCGAAGGCATTTGTGCGAATTACTATAACCGGGCTATGTCCCGAAGGCATTTGAACGAGGAGCTATATCCGGTTAAATTCCGAAGGTACGTGATTTGGGAATGAATGAACTTGCTGTAAAATTCCAGTTAATACTCTCGAAACATCCCAACATTGAGGTATGTTTCGTATGTGCTTGAATTTAGTTGAGCCCTTACAAATAAGTATTCGCTCAGTTAATAAACGAGCTACCGGCCTTTGGCTGAGTTGATCTTTTGTGTATGTACATAAGGGTTGATAATGTGAAGCAAGTACGATATCGTAAATTTGTGCATATGAAATTATCCGTTTAGCTATATGAATGCTATACTTTTGTTGTGCTGGAATTCCTTGCTCAAAACTTACTAAGCATAAATTGCTTACTCCGTTTCATTGCTCCTCTGTTTTATAGATTTGGTTCTCCAGCTATCGGACTCGGGATCTTGAAGTCAAAGTCGCCCACACTATCAAAGCCCCCCCTTTTGGTACAATTTTGGTTGAACTTCGAAATGGCATGTATAGGACTACCCGTTTGTTGTGGGTCGTGGACCCTTTGGACTTGTATAAATTTTGGATAGCCATGCGAAAATGGCTTATATGTGTTTGAGTATAATGTTATAATCATTTGGTGTGGATATGCTTGACAAGGATTGGCCACGGGGATGGTTAATCACTTTCATAAATTGTGCTATTTATGCAAAAAGGGCTAGTTGAATCATGAAAACCATGAAATAGGTAAAGTCTACCTTAAAGGCAGATGCTGACAGCAGCAGTGATGTAGATTTGGAAAATCACTAACAATAGTAGGAATGGAATTAAATAGTGAATAAATTATGTAAACAAACCTTGATGAATCTACTTTCATAGGAAAGTAACGAAACAATCATACGGACAGTATGTTAAGAGATATTCAGGTTCTCGTGAGACAGGGCCAGAACGGTTTCTGGATTCCCTGTTCCGACTTTGGAAATTCATTATAAATTAACCAGAGATAATTAGGAGTCATACCATATATGTATAGATTCCTCTCTGAGTCTAGTTTCTATAGAAACAAACGGCATCAGTATTGGAGCCCTGTACAAGGAGATATCCAAGTCGTAATGCGCAAAGGTCAGGGTAGTCGATCCCTGTAACATGGGAGACTTTGACTAATAAACTGTACTAATTGGCCCGACCAAAAATTCTAGAAAAAAATATGTAGATGGGTATATGAGTCTAGTTTCAGGGAAAGATCATGAAACTGATTTTCGAGTTGTGAAACTCAAGATATGATTTTTAAAGCGACTAGTACGCAGATTGGCAGTGTCTGGGAAATATTTTTTATAAGGTGTTTAAAGTCTGTTAACACCTCGTGTTCGACTCCGGTGTCGGTCTCGGGTTCGGGGTGTTACAGATTATCTATTGGTCGCCCATCTTGAGGAGCCATTAGTAAAGGAGTAACACAAGGATCAAAGGAAAACATCTTCAATCAAAGTTCACGAGATTGCTGAATCAACAGAGTTTATTATTCATTTACTTTGTTATTTTTATTTTAATCATGTTTGCAATGTGCTTTATTATCTTATTATCAACAATGGTAGCTTAATTTTGTTTAGCTAGGATGATTGCATTTATCTAATGAAGTTTGTTTAAATCATGTCTATAGTGTTTGTGCCTCAATCGATCATGTTTTCAATTAAAATCAAGTATGTATTTCATTCATATGTGATTGGGATGCATTAGAATTAGCTGAGCAATCCTAACCAAGCGATGACTAGTGGACTCAATAATTGAAATCTGCATTCTTAATTTAGATCCTAACTCAACTAAATTAAAGGTTCATAATAAATTTAATAAGTTCTATTATCTTTTATAGTTTTTAGGTTTATGTGATTAAACTGTTTCGAACCTAACCCGTCCCATTACTTCACATGAATCCTAAGAAACCCTTAGTTTATTATGATCAGTAAAATGCATGTTTTACTGAGTAAAAGATTTTGAAAGGACTTAATTTGGTTTCCAAACTCATGAAGATCGAGTTGCCATGGAAGAATTTATGAACATTATTAAGCATGATAAAAATAAGCTAAGTTGAATAATGTAATTATCCTAGCCTATTCATGTTATTGATTGTTGAAGTTTGTGTTTCTTTTCTAAAGTCATTCATACATTTCATTTCATACTTTGTATTTAGTTTAAATTGCATTAGGGATCAATCTTGCATCTAGATAAATTAATTTAGCTAATAACCCATCACTCAAGATATTGTGTTTTTATCATTAAATTGTTAAGTTTAATTTTACAATATATTGATTAACATACACAGTCCCTGTGGAGATATAACTCTTTTACTTACTTATTACTAGACAACGACTGTGTACACTTGCACAAACCGAGTATTAGACTCATTTATATGTTTTGTGATTTGGGCGAGAAGCCCTAAGATAGGTTGGAGAGATAAGGGAATGTCAAGCTAAACTCCATTCAATGGGACATGTCGATCTGTTGGAGAGTGTTTAGCTTTATGCTACATTTATGGGACATGTTAGACTTTTTAAGTTAAAGTGACGAGTTATAAGAGATTCATTTTTCCAATAGGAAAGAACATGTGAATGTTTTTTTTCGAAATATTATGTTTTGCTATTTTTAAGGTAACTCACAATGAGTATTTGCGAACTAGACTTCCCTTAAGTATGGCGAACCTAGTTTCTCAATTCTTGGACCTTAAGAAAGTTTTTGCTTAACTTATGTTTTGTGCGTGCTATGTGGTTATTCTTTCCTATATATTCACTGAGTTCTCAAGAGGTGAAAATAGTTAGATGGCACGGCACGTAGCGGCGAGGTGAGTGATCTAGGCAAAGCATAAATATTGGAAAGGTATTACAAGCGAACTCTAGACATAAATGCAATATGGGATACTACTTGGGCTTAGAGATATCTTTCTAATGACTTCATTGATTATCCTAAGACTTAGTTATTTATATGTTTTGTTTATGTTTTTATTTGTGAACAGGTAATACTTTATAAACACATCTGAATTATAAGTACATGAATATAATCCAAGTGTGATTGACACTTTCTGATATTACAATTTCTTACTTAAGTAATAAATTTCTAAACTTAGTGTTTGTCATAAGCAATAGCATGAAATATATAAGAGTGACAAAGTTATATAGAGTTCGCCAAGGTTGCTGCAAAGTGACAGGGTTGGTGATTTGTGCAAAGTTTGAACCCTAAAAATTGGCGAACTAGTTTTATGAACCGTTAATAATTTTTTATATGCAGAATATGAGAAATCTTGTGAACTGAGTTCGTAGTATCTAAAACGTAGGGTAGTTTGCAAAACTTACCATGTTTAACGAGTATTACATTGTGAAGACTTAGAATGTGCTAGCTATACTCGGAGCGAACCTTGATGTTGAGATGAGTATATTGTTTACTTAACTAGAATACCACTTGAAAAAAGTTAGTGTAAGGGTATTAATGAAAGAACTTACATGATAATTTGCTACTTGTTAGTAACTTAAACATATTTTGCATTTTAAATTGTGGTGTGTTGGAGGTTAGGTTGGGATTTATTGGATAGTCAGTTAGGTGGATAATGTAGCATTTCATAGCTCATGTTTGGCGACCAAACCAGGTATGGGGTGTTACATTTGTTGGTATCAGAGCTAGCCATGTTGGTTGGCTAATTTGATAGGTTTGCTAGACTTATAAACTAAATTGAAGTAATATGTTTAATTTTTGTTGTTTGTTGTTGGGTTAGGATTGGGAAAAATGAATTTCTTTGATTCAATTGTTTCTTTTGCAAGATTATGCTTCGAATCACTTTTTGCTATTCAATTTCCTAGTTGATGTGCACATAGATACGCTTAGCGAGCAGTGCTCGTAGATATGTTTTGGCAAACTATGTTCCTAGATGTGTTTTGGCAAACTAAGTTCTCAAATGTGGTTGTCAAGCTTAGGATGCATAATTGAACATGCTTATGATCTCTTGCTTAAACCAATGTCTTATGTACATTTAGAGTTAGTAAAATGCCTCTCAAAAGAGTAAATGGAATGCGAGTCATGTTAATGAAGCTGCGAACCCTCCAGAGGGTGGTGACAGGACTTCGATGTCACCTATGTGACCTTGTAGGGCAAAAGTTCTAAATGAGAGTGTCAAACCGTTGGTATAAGCCATGATCGGGGCTTTCCAAAGTGTTGCTGGTGCCAAAGCTGCTCCAGCCCGTTGAGGATTGCCATTAGAGCATCTGCGACCTTTAGGTGGTAAGGATTTTAGTGGTGTCAAGGGAGCTGGTCCCACTAAGGTAGAGTATTGGCTTGAGGGTGTTTAAAATATCCTTGAGCAAATGACTTATAGTGAGGAAGAAAAGCTGGGATGTACAATGTCCTTACTTACTGGCGAAGCCCATCACTACTAGAACATAATAAAACAGTGAACTGCTGCAAACCTATTAACTTGGGACTTTTTCCTACAAATGTTTAAGAAGAAGTTCATAGGTGAACTGTACATGGAAGCTCACAAGTGAGAATTCATTAACTTGGTGCAAGGCGATATGTCTATATATGAGTACAAAGCTACATTTGTGTGACTAAACCAATATGTAGTTGAGATGGTCTCTCTAGGAAGGGATCACTGCAAAAGGTTTTGCTTTGGGTTACATCACGACATCCAACTCTATCTTGTAGCACATGATATATCGAACTGTGATGAGTTCATGGATAAAACGAAGGCTGTTGAGGAAATTAGAATAGTGGCTCCATGAAATGTAATAGGGTTGCAAACATCTTGATAGTCTTGACGATCATCCAAGAGGGGTCGCAAATCGCAAAATGCTAGCAGAAATATCAAACATAGCTTCTAATATGATCAATTATGGTAGTAGGATAACACCTAGGCTAAAAAAGAGGGTTTGCAAAAATGGCCAAGGTGGCCACTCTGTGAACATTGCGAATGAAGGCATCCTAGGAAATGTCAAAAATTGTCTAAGATATGTTTCAAGTGTGGGTCCAAAGAACATATGTTAATGGACTACCCAGAACGACAGAAGAGATCGCAAACTCAGAACTTGACCCCTATACCAGTGCGAGCAGGGGTTCACAATTGAGGTCAAGGAAGAGGTTGTGATGCAAAACAAGCTGGATAGTGAACCCTAGTGCAAATTATTTCCAATAAAGTTGAGATAGGAGGGCTCACATGAGTGTATGCTGTTACAGAACCACAACACTAGGGAATGACCAACATCATCACAAGTTCCTTCACTCTACGAACTATTCCATTATTTTCTTTGATTGATTCTAGTTCCACACAGTCTTACATTTTGAGTGAATTGTATCGTAAGTTGGGTATTCCATAAAGACAAATTGATAAGGGTATAACTATCAGTAGTTCGTTTGGTGAGAGTGTTCTAGTCAATAAGGTGTATCCTAGGTGTCCTTTGATGATCCAATGACATGTCTTCTTTGCTGATTCGATGGAATTATCTTTTTATAAGTTTGACATAATCTTGGAAATGGACTGACTAACTAAGTAGAAAGCCAATATATATTTTAAGCTGAAAAGAGTGACTTTGCGAAGTGGTGAATGGGTAGAAATTGTTATGGTTGGTGAGTGAACCCAATTTCTGTCCAACATGGTCCTAAGAATTAGAGTAGAGAAAATGATGGGAAGAGGCTACGAAGCTTACCTCGCTTATGTGAGGGGCTTACAAGACAAAGCGATAGGGGTTCATGATATTTTAACTTTAAGGGAATTTCCTGATGTGTTCCTAGAGGAGTTACCTAGTTTGCCCCCAGATCATGAAGTGAAGTTCGACATTGAGTGACACCCAAGTAATTCACCAATATCTATTACACCATATCGTATGGCACCAAAAGAGCTGAAAAACTAAAGATACAACTATGGGAGTTGTTTTATAAAGGTTTCATTTGACCAATTATATCACTATAAGGATCACTAGTTCTGTTTGTGAAAAAGAAGGATTGTAGCTTAAGGATGTGCATCGACTACAGACAATTGAAAAAATTTACCATAAAAAACAAGTACCCACTACCACAAATTGATGACTAGTTTAACTAACTGTGAGGTGCCACATTGTTCTCAAAAATAGACTTGCGATCAGGGTATTATCAACTTAAGGTGAAGGAGTCAGATGTTTTGGAAACAACATTTAGAACATGGTATGGGCATTATGAATTTCTGGTCATGACCTTTTGATTAACAAATGCACCTACTTCATTCATGGACTCAATGAATCTAGTGTTCCATGAGTAATTGGATCAGTACATAATGGTCTTCATAGATGATATCCTGTTGTACTCACAAACTGAAGAAGAGCATGATGCTCACCTATAAACTATGTTATAGATTTTGTTAGAGAACCAACTATTTGCAAAGCTTAGTAAGTGTGAGTTTTGGCTAAATGAGGTAGCATTCTTAGGTCATGTGGCTTCGATGGAGGGAGTTCGCGTAGACCCAAAGAAGGTCGAGTCAATTTTGGAGTGGAGAGCACCAAAAAGTGTTATTGAGATGCAAAGCTTTCTTGGTTAGCAGGATACTATCACAGGTTCATGGAAGGGTTCACCACCATAGGGACACCTTTAACGAAGCTACTACAAAAGGATGTGAAATTCGCATGCGCCGATGAAAGATAGTAAAACTTCAAAAAAATTAAGGAAATACTCACTAAAGCACATGTATTGGTTCAACCAGAATTTGGAAAGGACTCTTTAGTCTACAATGATGCCACAAACATGGGACTTGGTTGCGTGCTAATGCAGGAAGGAAAGGCGGTGGCTTGTGCTAGTAGACAATTGAAGCTTCATGAGCAAAACTACCCAACTCATGATCTAGAGTTAGAAACAGTGGTGTTCGCAATCAATATTTTGTGACACATGGCTAGCGATGTATCATCTATATAGACTGTAACACCTCTAACCCGTATTCTTCGCCAGAATAGGGTTACGAAGCATTACCATAAAAACATAACATAAAAATATACATTTCCAAATATTAATGTAAACATTGCATAATTCATTCGTACACATGCATATCGTCCCTTAATCAAGCTCTCGAGGCCTTAGAATCACTTTAGATATGATTCAGGACTAAATCAGAAACAATTGAAACATTAAGGAAAAAGTTAGAAAATTCAAAACTGCAGAGGTCACACGATAGTGTGGCCAAGCAGTGTGACTGACACGGCTGAGACACACACCCATTTCTCAAGCTGTGAAACAATCGAAATAGAGACACATGGCTGTGTCCCAACCCGTGTTCGTGCCTGTGTAACTCTCTGGCTTGGGTCACACGACCAAGCTACACACCCGTGTGCCAGGCGGTGTAACACTCGAAATGCCTCACACGCCCGTGTGCCAGGCCGTGTGCTAGGTCGTAAAACCGTCTGACTTGCAACCTTTAAAACCTACTAGTGACACACGGCCGTGTCGCATGGCCGTTATACATGTTAGCATATTCAAATGCAATTGACTTTAATTTAACATAAGGTAAGCCATTATACATAAACAAAATTCATTTGAATTCATCAATTTCTTTAACATAGCATACTTACAATGAAACTCACCATTTTAATCCTTTTCATAAATACATATGGTTGTTCATGTTGAAACACTTACCATTCCTTTCCTTTTCATGCCCGTTGAATTGTTTAGAATATCATCAGATATGTGGGATAGCTCACACGAAATGTGCTAAACATATAACCATAACATTTCCTTTACATCATTGCTCACACAAGTTGTGAAATAGTCCTGTTCACACGAGTTGTGGGTCAGAATGTAAGCTACACGATACTGCTCACACGAGCTGTGGAGTATCTGCAACAAATGCGGGACCTCAGCCATCGGTAGAACATTACAGACCAGCACCCGAAAGATGGAAACTCTAATGACATGTCATTTGTATCCTACGAATTCCTAAGGTTCAAACGGGGATCGATAATCGTCCTGACTTTGTTAGATTTACATCATACAATTACATAGAAATCATTATGTTAACATATAAATTAGTACATGCCATTCAAAAGGTATATAATCATACGAACTTCCCTCGATGATTAAGGTGTAGAAACGACGAGGTCTATCTTGATCTAAATATAAAAATTAAATTTCTTTAATAATTATCTCATTGAATTTAGTCCACACTTTATTTTTTTCATAATTATATTTATCCCCTAACATTTTAACTTTTTTACAATTTAGTCCTTAGGCTCGTAAATGTAAATTTATGCAATTTCATCCTTAACTCATGCTTGCCAAATTTATTATGAACCCATATCAACTCATACAAATCATCATTTCACAATTTCACCATGTACTTTTACTATTTTTACAAATAAGTCCCTAATTGACATTTTCATCAAAAATCACTTTAAAAAACTTGTTTATTTATCTACAATGACTCATAATCTTCCATTACACTTCAAGAATCATGAAAACACGTTCATGGAACAACCCTAACCCTTTAACAGTTTTGCAAATTTGTCCCTAGGCTAGCTAGATTAAGCTACCACGATCCCGAAAACATAAAAATCATTAAAAATTAGTTGTAAAACATACCATGCAAGTACCATAACCTAGTCGAACCCTAGCAAGCTTCCATGGAGTTTCTTCTTGTAATATTCGGTGGAAGAAAATGAAAAAAAATGACATCTTTTATTTTTTTTCTTAATTTACATTAACATATTTACTAATTTACTAAATTAACCTTAAAATTTTACCTTAGAATAACTTCATTTTATGTTAACAAATGTCCACCAACTAATCAAATGGTTTAATTACCATTTAAGTCACTCATATTAAAAATTCATAGCAATTAAACACCTTTAGCTAATAGAACTATAGTTTTGCACCTTTTACGATTAAGTCCTTTTTGTTTAATTAAGCATGCAAACATCAAAATTTCTTAATGAAATTTTTATAGGACATTAGTAACATATTTTAGACATTAAAATATTCATAAATTTTTTTTACTGGTCAGATTTGTTGTCTCAAAACCACTATTCTGATTTTACCGAAAATGGGTTGTTAGATAGACCATCAGAGCCTCAAGTACCTTTTCACGCAGAAAGAATTGAACTTATGATAGAGAAGGTCGATAAAACTGCTGAAGGACTATAACTGCGTGATAGAATATCACCTTAGAAAGGCGAACGTGGTTGCAAATTCCTTAAGTAGAAAATCGATGAGTGAATTTCAAGTTGTGTTTGCACGTTTGAGTGTGACAAGTGATGGGGGAGTGCTCACAGAACTGCAACTAAAACCAACCCTCTCATGAAAAATAAAAGAGAAGTATGCCACAGATAAGGACATGGCGAGGTGGGTTCACCAAATAGAACAAGGGATGCAAGGGGACTTCGCATTGAATAAAGAAGGGATACTCTATTTTCGAGGAAGACTTTGCGTACCCTGTGATAAAGAGCTTCGACATGCGATCTTTATCGAGGCTCACAATAGCCTTTACACAATGTATCCAGGAAGCAATAAGGAAGCAATAAGATGTCACAGACTTTGTTGCAGAGTACCTAGTCTATTAATTAGAAGGTAAAAAAAGAGCACCAATTTCCCTCTAGATTGTTACAACCAGTCAGAATTCTAGAATGGAAGTGAGAAAGGTTCTCCTTGTAATGGGTGATTTTGGATCTTCTTACAAGGAGTTCACACTTCTTAGCATTTGCACAAATTATACTCTGCAAAAATTGGCAGAACTATACATCGCAAAGATAGTGTGATTCCATGGCGTACCAATTTCCATTACCTCTTTTAAGATCCTCAATTCATTTTGAGATTTTGGAAAAGTCTATAAGAGGCTTTTGGTTCAAAACTTACTTTAGTGTTGCCTATCATTCGAAAACAAATGGCTAATCTGATAAGGTGATACAAGTACTGCAAGACATACTGTGAAGCTGTGTGGTAGAATTCATAGGAAGTTGGGAATGTTATTTACCTTTAGTAGAGTTCGCATATAACAATAGTTATCAAGCAAGCATCCAAATGGAACTCTTTGAGGCCTTTTATGGAAGAAAGCATAATACTCCCTTAGGCAGAATTAGATGAAAAACGGATAGTTGGACTAGAGTTGGTTCGCGAAATAGAGGAGAACGTAAAGATGATATGTGAATAACTGAAGATTGCTTTAGACAGGCAAAAATCGTACGCTGATTTAAAACGACGAGATATTGAGCACTAAGTAGGCGAGCAAGTGTTCTTAAAGGTCTCGCCATGGAAGAAAGTTTTATGGTTTTGGGTAAAAGGGAAATTAAGTCCAAGGTTCATTGGTCCATATGAAGTGGTTAAAAAGATTGGTCTAATAGCTTCTCGACTCAAGTTGCCACCAGAACTTGAGCAAATCAATGATGTTTTCTATGTGTTCATGCTAAGGAAATATCATGCAGACCCATCCCATGTAACGACAGTAGATGAAATTTAGGTGTGACCTAATCTTTCATACGATGAAGAAACTGTTGAGATTATAGCTCTCAAGGAAAAAGTCTTCCGAACCAAGAGAATTCCTTTAGTCAAAGTGTTAGGGAAAAACCAAAAAGCCACTTGGGAAACTGAAAAAGTAATGAAGCATCAGTGTCCTCATTTGTTTTGACATAGGTAATTTTGAGGACAAAATTCCTTAAGAGGGGGAGAGTTGTAACATCCTAGAACATGGCCTAGGAGTTTGAGGCCTGATGAGCCGGTGTTTGCTAGTAGGCTTGGCAAACTGGTGTTCTCTAGTAGGCTTGGCAAGTTGGGCTTTGCAATGGATTTAGTGAACTATGATTGTCGCTGGGCTTGACGAAGCAGGGAACGCTAGTGGCCCTGGCGAGCTGTGATCACTTTTTTGGGTTGAAAGGCAAAAGTAAGAGTAGTCGAAGGGTAATTACACCAAAATTAGGAAGAAAACTTAATTTCTCTTCGTAACACCATCCATGCATGCAACTCTTTCCTACTACTTTGACTAGAGTATCCTAAGAACACTAAAAACACTTAGTGCCTATAAATGAAGCTCTTCCCATCGAAAATTCATATTATTTTGAATGATAGAATTCTCTCAAATTTCCTCAGCGATTATTTTGTTGTCAAGTTTTTACCCAAAACCTAGCTCTTAGGATTACAAGTAAGACTATGTTTGTATGTTTTGTTGCTGTTAAGAAGTAATTAAAAAAGGATCGTAACAAAAGAAACTAGGTTCACCGAAAGATTAGCATGTGTGAACCTAGGTCCGCTTGTTTTCATGTTCTTTGTTTGTTAGTAACTTGTGTATGTTTGTGAAATTATGAACCGATCACAACTGTCTACAAGCAAAGACAAAGAAATGGTAAAGCTTGTCTAAAGCTTTCAACAAACTTGTGAGTGTTCAGGCATCGCCAAATGTGTGTGTGAACCATAGTGTTAATCAGGAGCTTAGGGTTTTAACCTAAGTTTCGAGAGTAGGTCTTTTCTAAGCTCTATTTTGTGAATATGTTAAATATGTATTTTTATGAACAGTAATATGCAAACTCTATAGTGTGAGCTAGATATGAACAGTGATTTACGAGCTCCTCATGATTTGCGAGCTCTATGATTTAGTAAATATTTTGACAATATAATCTTCTGAAATTGTTTGATAGGATGACTTGCCATAGGATTGTGAATACTCAACTAATTTTTTTTTTGTGATTTGGGCGATAAGCCGTGGGATAGGTTGGTGAGATAAGAGAATATCAAGCTAAGCTCCATTTAATGTGACATGTTGGTCTGTTGGAGAGTGTTTAGCTTTATGCTACACTTACTGGACATGTTAGGCTCTTTAAGTCAAAGTAAGGAGTTATACGGAGATTTTCTTTTCCAATAGGAAAGAGCATGTAAATAAGATTGTGTTTTTCGAAATATAATGTTTTACTATTTTTAAGTTAACTGACATTGAGTATTTTTGAATTGGACTTCGCATAAGTATGGCGAACCTAGTTCACAATTTTGTGACCTTGCCAAAGTTTTTGCTTAACCTATGTTTTGTACATGCTATGTGGTTATTCTTTCCTGTACATTCACCGAGTCCGCTAGAGCTCACACCCTCCATTCTGAATATTGTATATCATTAGATCGCATTGTATGTAGTGGTTAGGCTAGTGATCCAAACGGATCATATATTACAAGTGAACTTTGGACGTAAAGGCAATGTGAGATACTGCTTGGGCTTAGAGATATCTTTCTAATGACTTCACCGATTGTCCTAAGACTAAAGTTATTTATATGTTTTCTTATGTTATATTTATGTTTTTATTTTTGAATCAATAATACTTTATAAATACATCTGAATTATAAGTATATAAAGATAATCCAAGTTTGATTGATGCTTTCTTATATTACAAGTTCTTAAGTAATAAATTTTTAAACTTAGTGGTCGCTATAAGCAATAGATTGAAATATACAAAACTGACAAACTTATATAGAGTTCGCCAAGGTTAGCAAACTATGCAAAGTGTGAACCCTGACAAATGTCAAACTGGTTTTGTGAACCTTTAATAATTTTTTATATACAAATAGGAGAAACCCTATGAACCGAACTCACAATATCTAGAAATGTAGGGGTAGTTCACAAAACTTACCATGTTTAATGAGTCTTACACTGCAATGACTTACAATGTGCGAGCTATATTAGGAGTGAACCTTGATGTTGAGATGAGTATACTTTTTACTTAACTAGAATATCGCATGAATAAAAGTTAGTTTAAGGGTATTAATGGAAGAACTTATATAGTAATTTGCTAGTTGTTAGAAACTTAAACATATTTTTTTGTTTTAATTTATGGTGTGTTGGAGGTTAGGTTGGGATTTAATAGAGAGTCACTTATGTGGCTAACGCGGCATTCCGTAACTCGAGTTCGGAGCTCGAACTAGGTATGGGGTGTTATATCAGCCAGCAAGGTCCTCCTTCTCATGGTCTTCGTGTACAAGGTGGGAGACAATAGAGGAACTAATCACATGGAAAATTTAAACCTTACACTACCTTAAATGCTTCGCTTACCTACATTTTTAATCAGGTCAGGAGTTTGGGCATTTTACCAAGCCCTCCACCTATGTGACGTAGTTAGTCAAGAACAAACTCGAGAGACAGATGTAGTTTTCACAATGACGGGGGGCATAAGACTGAGGATAGATTCTCTTTGAAAGATGCTATATATGAGGCTATTAGAAATGGCAAGCTAAAAGATTTTGTGGCTGAAGATACCTCACCGTTAGGTCAGAGTTTGCAAGGTATTGGCATAGGTAAAAAGAAGGTTAGAGGGATAATACATGCGATAATTGGTATAGACGAAGAGTAGGAGACCTCTAACACGAAGAGAAAGGCTCATCTTAAGAGCATAATGTCAGTTAGTTCACGTCTTTCTATTATACTTGCATCAACAATGTATGCTTGCACATTATTGCTGTGTCGTTTACAATCGATCAGTATGTCAGCAAGTAAAAGTTGAACATCAGGTACCTTCTGGTTTGTTGCATCCAGTGATGATACCAGAGTGGAAATGGAAGCGAGTTACTATAGATTTTATATTGGTTTTACCCCTATCTCCAAGAAAGAAGATGATGTTTGGTTTGTTGTTGATCGTCTAATGAAGTTAGCACATTTTATTACGGTACGTACAGATTACTCTCTTGAGAGATTATCTGAGTTGTACACCTCTGAGATTGTCAGATTGCATAGGGTGCCAGTTTTTATTATTTTAGGTATAGATCCTCAGTTTACATCGCGATTTTGGAGTAAGTTACAGGAAAATCTAGGTACGCGGTTACATTTTAGTACCTCATTTCATCCCTAGATAGATGGTCAATCTAAGCGAGTAATTCAGATACTCAAAGATATGCTTCGTTGTTGTGTTTTAGAATTCGAAGGTATTTGGGAGAAATATTTATCGTTGGTTGAATTCGCATACAATAACAGTTATCAGTCAAGTATAAAGATGGTACCGCACGAAGATTTATATGGTCGTAAATGTCAAACTCCTTTGTATTGGACTGAACTCAGTGAGAAAAACATTCACGGAGTTCACTTGATTCGAGATACTAAAGAAAAAGTGAAAATAATCCGTGCCAGTTTGAAAGCAGCTTCAAATTGACAGAAATCGTATGCAGATTTAAAACAAAAAGATATTGAATTTTAGATTAGTGACACGGTATTTCTAAAAGTATCACCTTGGAAGAGGATTCTTTGTTTCGGTCAAAAAGGGAAGCTTAGTCTGTGATTTATCGGGTCATATGAGATTATCGAAAGAATAGGGCCAGTGGCGTATCGACTCATTTTACCGTCAGAGTTAGAAAAGATTCAGAATATGTTCCATGTATCCATTCTATGACAGTACTGATCAAACCCTTCGCATATAATTTCCACGACAGATGTTGAGATTCAGCCCAACATGTCGTATAACGAAGAATTGATCAGAATTTTGGCACGAGAGATTAAAGAGTTAAGAAACAAAAGCATAGCTTTAGTGAAGGTTCTTTGGCAACGTCATGGGATAGAAAAGGCCACCTAGGAACCTAAGAAAGCTATGAGAAAGCAATATCCTAATCTATTTTCTGGTAAGATTTTTGGGGACGAAAAGTTTTTAGGGGGAGTTGTAATAGCCCTTTTTTAGTGAAATCAGAACAGTGGTTTTGGGACCACAAATTCGACATGATAAAATGTATTTTGTTATTATTATATGGTCTGCAGCATGATAGTGGCATCGTATAAAAATTTTGTGTAGAAATTTTATCGTTAGTATGCTTAATTTGATAAAAAGGACTAAATCGCATAAGGTGCAAAAAGAATGTTCTATTAGTAAAAGGTGTTAATTATTATGTAATTCGATGTGAGTAGCCTTAAATGCCGATTAGACCATTAATATTAATGGTGGACAATGATAGACATTATTTTTGTATGTTTTAATGTATAGGTCAGGGTAAACTGGTAATTCATAAAATAAACTAAAATTAAAGTAAGAAAAATAAAAGTATCATATTTTCTTCTTCATTCTTCAACTGAATATAGCAACAAAGAAGCCATTAAAGAACACCAAGCATTTGTCCAACATTCCCTCGTGTATGTAAGTGCATTTTTGTTTGATTTTTAATGATTTCTATGCTTTTGTAGTCGTTGTAGCTTAGTCTAGCTAACCCAAGGATTAATTTGCAAAATTTTTAAAATTCTAGGGTTTTACCATGATTTTATGTTAGTTTTTTTATGCTTGATGGATGAAAATGAAAGTTTGGTGAAATTTTAGGAAATTTTGATAAATTTGTCAATTAGGGATTAAATTGAAAAATACAAAATCATTCATGGTGGAATTGTGAATTAAATAAAGTATAGGGCTTGCTAATGGCCTAGGTGATATTCGGCCATAATGGGTTGGTATTAAATTGCATGAATTTGCATTTTTATAAGATAGGGCTAAATTGTATTGAATTTAAAATTTAAGGGGAAAAAGTGTAATTTTTTCAAAACATGATTTTTGGATTAAATTGAATAGAATGATTTTTAAGTGAGTTAAATTTGATTATATAGATCAAGAAAAGTAATGTATGGATTTAGATCGGGGAAAAGAAAAAGTATTTGATTAATCGATTGTTTTTCTCCGTACGTGTTTGAGGTAAGTTCAAATATTTAATTAGTATTAAATTATGTTTGATTTAAGTTCTTTTATGTTATAGTCTTGATATTATGACTCTATCAAATTATCCAACAAAGTTTCAATGACTTTCGGCTTACCGTGTTTTGGGAGCTGGTCTCATACGTCCTACCGGTGGTTGAGTTTCTGACATGTGTTGCGGTTACTTGACAGCTTGTGTAAGCTGCACCATGTAGCTACATCTTGACTGATAGCTTGTATGAGCAAACCTATTTATGGATTGAGAGAGAGCATTGATATGAGATATGAGATATGAGTTAGTAGGGGTTCGACCACATGTAGGCACTTAGTGTGCGTGATCCCGCATATCCGATATTATTTTAGTGGTTCAACGGGTATACAAAAATTGAAGGATTGGTATAAGCATCGACTTATATTGTCACGAACGCATGGGAAAGGTATGATAAGATATTGATTAAAGATTCTTAGTATGTTCATAATAGAATGAATGTTTACATGGAAAGCTTAATGACGCTCTTTGTATATAATGAGTTTGGTTAATTTATATGCTAATTATACTTGTGAATTATTGTTGGTGCTTAGGCTAGTGCCAAACAAGGTTGGATATGTTCACTATTTTGCCTTTAAGCTTTTATAATGAATTGGTAAGTAATGTTAATAATTTACGAAATTATTAAGCATTTTATGCTTACTTGTGTGATTTTCTCTTATGATTCTAGTTAATCGAAGGTTCATGTGGTTTGGAAGCTTGTCAGAGATCCATCACGCTATCCATCGGTTATATCGGTATATTTTGAAGATTTTGAATAATGGTTATTATGGCATGTATTTGTGTCTTGTTTAATGAATTTAGCCATTATGTGTGGCTTGTATATATGTTATTTTGGTTGATAAATTAGTTGGTATGTTGTTAAGAATATATGGTATTTTGTGTGGTTGTTAAATTGATCTTGTGTTGGTTAAGATAATGGTAAGGAAATGTTGAAGGGAATGATATAGTAGCAATTAATGGTTGATGTGGAATGAATGTGGCATAATGTTGAAAATAGTTAGTTTTTTTGTATTTTGGAAGTAAGCATCTTTGGCCAAATTAGTATGGTTCATCTTAGGTGAGAAATGGTCACTTTTGCATTGGTTGTTTATGAACTTTTGGTATAAGATCATTATGAAAAATGTGTTAGTGAATTTTTTTAATTAGTAGTTTAGTTGTAGATTGAATTGGTTAGGTGTTTAAGTAAAATTGTTTTGTTTGAGGTGCCATTTTGGCATATTGGTTGAATGGTTAGATTTTAGGTTGATTAAGCTTGGATATGCATATGCAAAGTGAGTTTTGAATGCTTGATTTTAGGTGCAATTGGCTTGTGCATGAGTTGTGATTTTGGGTGAGAAAAAGTCTTGGAAATGGCCTATTTTTCGTCCACACTAGCAGAGACACGGGCATGTGTCTCAACCATGTGTGACACACGGCCAGGTGACACGGTCGTGTGTCCCCTGTAGCTTTTAAAAGGGTTGCAAGTCAAGCTATTACACGGCCTGGCACATAGGCATGTGGGGTTATTTCGAAGGGTACACGGCGTGGCACACGAGCATGTGGCTTGGCCGTGTGGCCCAAGTCAGAGAGTTACACGGGTACAAACATGGGCTGGGACACAGCCATGTGTCCCTATTTCGAATGCCCACACAGCCTAAAACATGGGCGTGTCTTTTGGCCGTGTGCATCACACAACCATGTGACTCCTATAGTATGAAAAATTTTAACTTTTTCTGAGAAATTTCATATGTTTTTTTATTTAGTCTCGAATTGTTTCCAATGTATGTTTTCGGCCTCAATGGCTCGTATAAGGAACCGTATGTACATTTTTGTTTTGATATTGTTATGTTTTACCTTGTGATTTATTTATAAATTAATTTGTTCGTTGTATGACGTTATGTTTTAATAATGCTCCGTAGCCCTAGTCCTCCGACGGATACGGGCTAGGGGTATTATATTTTATATAGATTAAATGGTATCCTTGGAAATGTTATTTGATTTGTGTGTGGTAATCTCACCTGTTGTTGTTAAATTGTGATAATAGGGAACTATATAGTAGCTAGTCCTTTTAATTAAAGGTGAACTGAGGTGAGTTGTATTGTTTTAACTTCTAGATGTAGCAAGATGCCAAATGATATTTGTATTTTTTACATTATGTTTTCATAGTTTAATTATAAATTTTTCAAGGTAGGTTAAATGAATTTCATACGAGCTTACTAAGAATTCGTAATAATTATCTTGTTTGCTTTCCTATCTCTGAATAGGTTATTTTGCGTAGCGAGTTAGTTGAATCAACCCAGAGCTCACACTATCTAGTCTCTCATTAGGTAATCTTTATTTGTTCCGGATTCAGTTATGTGGCATGTAACTAGGGTTTTGGCAATGTATGTTCATAAGCACTTGGTTATGTTTTGTGCCATTGGGTATATGAATTAAGTGTATAAGTTTGTAAGCTATAATGGTTGTGGCTTGTGTTGGTATAAGCCTACTTGGTATCTATCATGTTATCTTGGTTATGAAATGTTGATTATGTTTTTGGTTAATTGGTGAACTTGGTTTGATGAATGAAGTAGATTTGATGATTGAATGGTCATGAAATGTTAGGTTTGTTTATGTTTGAATTGTAGTGCCAAATGTGGCATATTGGTTACGCACTTAGGGAGGATGTTATTTGGTATATTTGGCAGGTTTTTTTATGCATTTTGTATTAGTTTAATGGTTGATATTGTATGGCTTGTAGCATAAGTGACTACTATTTTCTTTCAACCCTGAATCCTTAAAAACTCTGCCTTCTCTATTTTCTCTCAATCTCTCTTTCAATATCCTCTATTTTTCTTTTCAATATCTCTTTTCTCTTTGCTTTATTTTTTGTTAGTTGTCTTCTTTTGTAAGTACTCCACTCTTTTGGCTTGGAAAACACGGCACCTTGTTGCCCCAAACAACAAACCCATCAAACTAACACGGTTCAAGTTTCCTATTTCTTTCTTTTATTGAAATTTCTATTTTTCTATCTTATTTTGGTTTTAGTGTTGATTGGTTGAAGGTTAGTTGGTTAGTCCTTACTTGATAGTTAGCTTAGTTTAAAGGGTGATAAACATGCCTCCTAGAATGAAAAAGAACTAGTGAAATCCCAACCCGAATCACTTCCGAAACCAAAGTATGTTCCGGATAAGTTTAAGTCGAAAGAGGCCGAAGCCTTTTATTATCCATTTAAGGACATTTGTTTATTCTTGAAAGAGATTTCGACCCATCAACAACACATTACAATGAGGTTTGGGATTAATTCATTTTCATCAATGGATGAATTTCGTGATGGTGCCAACTACACCTGCGGTGATAGTGGTTGTCTTGGAGTTTTACTCAAATTTAAAATGTTTCGAAAAGAATAAGATGTATATTAGGCACAAGAAAGTTGACATATCCCCTAAGACTATTAGTGACTACTATGGAATCCCTCACTGTAAGAGTGATGATTTTTCCGCTATGGATCTTGATCATTTCGAAAATGTTGATATGGACGATGTATTATCATTTTTAACTGAGGGTAGGGGGAATGGAAACTAGAAGGGTACAAGAATCACCCTTTATCTTTTAAGCAAGCTACTATGTTTCTAGTTGCCAAATTATGGATGTAATTTTTTTGTACTCGTATCAGCCCTCTTTTAAACACTAACACTATTAATATATTTTGAGCGACTCTTCTATATTGCATTTTTCAGAAAAAATGATTGTCCCTAGGGAGATGGATAAATTAAGAAGTCAGAAAGTGTGTCTTTGGTAAAAATTTTGGTATCTATTTCCCCCACCTAATCATGAACTTGTGCCATCGAGCAAGGGTGGTAACGGATTCAACCAAGCAATTCCATTGCCCCACTCAGAGTATCATTGCAGACTCTATGCTTAGGCAATTTTAAGAGCTCCAAAGGAAGTAAAGCCAAGAATGGAATGTGTAGAGGAAGCAAAAGATGAAAGTGCCTCCAATAATTAAAAAGAAAAGTGCAACAAAGAAAATTGAGGATGAGCCTAAAATGTGGTAATGTAGGCTGGGAAGAGATGTTTGCTACAACATGAGACTCCTGGAGGCCATGAAACCATTCGTGGACACTTTTATGACAAGCAAAGGGGCAGAAAGCTTAGAATGGCCTAAATAATCAAGCGATGTATCAGAAGGTAATACAATCTGGGAGGAACAATAAGAGGCACTCGAAGAAGTAGAAGAAGGGGATGACAAGGCCACAAAGGATGACAACTTCACATCCTATCGTAAAAACTTCGAGAGTGTTTTTGCATCTACGCTGTGACCAACCTGTCATCCATGAGTCAAGTAACCAACCTGAGATGTCTTCTACAAGGCTGATCGTGAAGGGAAGGGAAAGGGAATTGCAGGATGGAGTGAGGATCTCGAAGACGCTCGATATTAGTGACATGTTTTCACATTTATTTTCATTTTTTATGCAGCATGTAAACTATAAACTACTTTTGATTTGTTCCTTATCATTTATAATTTGTGTATTGTGTCTAGTTGTTTGCATTTTTGTTTGAGTATTCATTTTATGTTCAAAGACTTACCTTGAAAGACTACAAAACATTGCTAACTTCAATGAGAAGATGAACCCCTGAGCTAGTATGATGCTCCATTCAAGGGAAGTTTGGTAACCTCCTATATTTGGTTTGGGACACATTGGGGACAATGTGTAGTCTAAGAATGGGAGGTGCGCATAATGTTGTGTGTTCTATTTTTATTGTTTTATGTTAGTTTGTGTGTATATGTTAACTTTTTTTTTTACTTTTTTCAAAAAAATTCAAATAACTCCAAAAATATTTTTCCTTTTGTTTTTAAATTATTCAAAAATATTTTTCATTTTTGTTTTTATTTTGTGTAATTTCAAGGTGCTTGGACTACAATTTGGTAATGGGTTACTAGTTGTACCTATTGAATAAGTATATAGAATTGTTAAACTTGTAAATTTTGAATAATGCTAGATAACTTCTTATTCTTAATTCTAGACTAATTAGTTCAATTAGTTAATGTGTATAATAGACTAGAGGCAATAAACTAAATGAAAATGTATAAAGTGTATCATAGGATGAATAAAATATACGGATCATTGTAGATAAATAATGAATTGTTAATTTCTCATTTACGTAAATGTATGCTTGAAAGAATTGTTGTTAGGCGATTGATTCGGGAAAGACCTTAGGCATTGTTTGAAATAGCCTAGAGCAAGCTTCCCTTTTGACAAGTCCCCCTAGTTCCTATATCTTTGAGCCTCAAGTACCCTTTTCTTGCGAAGCCTTGATATCAAAGCCTTAAGCCTAAACGAGTCTAGTACTTGATCTTTCTCTGTCCCGTTCTTTAATTGCACTATGTAATGGACTTTGAGCCATAGACATTGAGAGTTAGATAGTGACCGCCTCCAAACGTACCAATGTCCAGAGTAGAAATCCTGCACAAAATATGTCAAAAAGGTGGTGTCCGCAAGTGTATGGGTCAGGTTGTAATATAGTTACAACGAAGTCAGTGAGTACTTTGAGGATCATACCCAAGGGAGGCGAACACTAAATTAATCCTAATCTAAACACCAATAGATCTAATTAGTACTTTAAGTAAATTATGTTACGAATAAACATAAATAGTGATTTTTGGGGGTTTTTCTAATAATAAAGATAGTAACATAAGTAAAGAAGGGTTGGGAAATCAATAAGTAAACGGTATCAAATCTGAGCATGGATGATTAGCTTGCTTTAGTAATCATAACCAACTGTTGCTTTAGGCTTCTCGTTGCCCTAGTAGAATCGTCCGATCTTCCACTAGAATAACGAATCGGCAGAAACTACTTATCTCTCAACCTCGTGGTCCAGATCGATTCCGGGCTAAGGTGTTCATTGATCGACCTTACCAATTTTGGGTTAATTCCCAACTAAATGACTTCCATTGGTCGTCAAGCCTAAGTTTTATATTCTTTCTCTCCCAAATAACTTATCCGTTAAGAAAAGATTAGTTCCTCATGAATCTTATAAACATGATAAACTTGATATAGAAAATAGACATGAATAACGAATCGAGACAATAGAGTTTAGAAGAAGCCTGAATTGTATTGAAAGTAATGTCAAATCCACGCAGAGTTGTCCATAACATGTGTTAAATGAGCCTAAGGAAATAACAATAGGAAATAATTCTACAAATTAGATCTCCCAACAAAAGCAAATACCAAAACTAGAAATAATCCTAAAGCCTAAGGAAACACAAAACTAGAGACTAAAACTATGAAGAAAATTATACAATATCAATAGTTGTCCATAACATGTGTTAAATGAGCCTATTTATAGAATTAGAGTAGTTTTTGTCCTTAACCATAGGTCAGCTACTGCTCCCGTGCTTAATGTTTGATTGTGCAAACCAAAAGACCCCTGGCTCGTGATTATTTCCCATACAAAGTCAATGTCATGACACACCAGGTCTTGTGTCGTGACATCGAAGACAGTATGCTCATCTTCGGGGTATCTTCAGGAGTGTGTCACTACATCCTCAGGCTGTGTCGTGACACCGAAGGTAGTCTTGAAATTCTTCTATTCTGTTCCCTATGTTGTGACATCCAACTCTCTGTGTTGCAACACAATGACCAGTATCAAGTTAGCACACCTTCTAATGGCCTCCTGCACACTCACAAAGTATATTAGCTCACCCATAGACATCATTCGGCCCTTAAGGTCAATAAAAACTCAAATTACACAATTTATTGAATTTCAATAAAGTAACAAAAACTTGACTAAAACCTAACTAAAGTTCTTGTGTTCAAGCTCTTCAAATGCGAAAACTATTGTGATCTGCTATTCCAAATTACTACAGATCAAACTCCCCCTCACTTAAGTCATTACTTGTCCTCAAGCAAGGCAAACAAAAACAGTAGATGGAAAGATGACTCTTGAACAAGTATGGTTATGAATGTTAGGTTTCGGAACACATGACTAAACATCTCATACTTACACATAATCTGGGCATAATATATAGTTGACCTACCACTTTTAATATCACACACCTAAGTTCAGTATAATACAAAGCATACAAGCATTAAGGTTTTCAAATGTAGGGAACCATCAATAATTTATACAGGGAATTTGATTATCCTAGTAGAATACAAATAGTCGTAAAGGTAATTATTCAGTATGATATCAATTCATTAATAAGTCTACCTAGATCACATAGGGATTTCGGCTCATAACGTTCTGAGGCTTAGGACAGGTATGAAATTCGAGAATAGTAAGTATCAAATAGTTTCAAGCATGAAAATAGTTTGGCACATCATATTGTTCCTTATTCTTCCCCCTTAGTGACCCTTACCCGCTGACCGCCTTATTTCTCCTTCTCTAACCTTCCTTATTTCACCATAAGAAATCACAACATAATACAACAACTATGGCTAGCTCACGAGTTTGTGTTCACTAATGAATGGGTCTCTCTATTTTGGTGACTTTTTCACTTTTCTTTCTTCTTTTTCTATATATTTCTCATTCACAAATGCTTTTACTTTCACAAACTTTTTCTACTTTTTCTATTTTCTTTTTGAATTTTTTCTTTTGCTACACAAACTGGCTAACCCAGAATTACTTTATCAAACTAATCTTTCCTATTTCACTCTATTTTTGCAAAAATTTCATCATCATCTATCTACTTAACCCTCAATACGTATGACTAAACATCTATAGTCGTGTAGTTCAGGACCAGTGAAAAAGGGTAAATACAATGTAACATTTTTTGCTCAAATTTTGCATGATGGTTCATCAAGAAGTGTTTTCTGGATCAAATATAGGTACTAAGGATGAATAAATAAGGTTAGCTTTTTGGCTCTAGGTATACCAAACAATGCCTTAGGTCATCCCTAAGTATCTCAATATTCACAAATTTAATCAACCAAATAATCACAAGTTCAAAATTTTATCATACATACTAGCATGCTTGTTTCGCTATGTTTCCTATACCATATGCTTCATTCAATTACTTAATGCTTATTAACAGTGTAATATATAGAACTTAGTAATCTAATAATAAAAAAATTTAAATCATCTACTATCATGCCAAATTTATAGCAAATACAATCAACCTATATACATTCTCCTAAACAATAACTTTTATTTCTACAAGCTCAAGCACACAATTGCCAATAAAAATCAAAGAAAAGCGTAAAAAATTTAAAAAAAATCCTATGTCTAACCGTGAAAGGATAAAGAAAGAAGATACCCGATTGATCGTGATGGTTTCGTAGGCTATTGGTAGGTGCTTCCTTATATGATCATCGAAAGATTGGAATTTTTGTGATTCTTCATGTGAGGTTCCTACATACAAAATTCTGGAACAGCAAAGGCAACCAAACAAAAATCTACTATTAATCCTACTCCTAAAACAAAAATTAAAAATTATCCTAAATTAATTCTAGTCTTTATAAAAATAGAACTAGCAACTCAATCACCTTCCTACTCGTCAAAGGTTGTCTCCACTTCTCTTGCCTCATCACTTTCTTCCTTTTCACTTTTTGGCTCTTCCTCTTCCTGATAGGTTTAAGTTAAGCCAAACATGTCCGGTAGATAATTTGGAACTCTCATGTTGTTTTGACATGTAAATTCTTGAAGAACTGGGCCCGTTTCTTACATTCATCATATCATCCCGTCTATTTTAGCTTCTCTGCTCTCACCCATTTTTCTTGGCGTCATCTTTTCTTTTATTTTGATCGAGGGAGGGACATCTGTCTTTTCCTTTCTCCTCTGGTTCTAGTACATAATTTGTTTCCAGCTAAGTTCCACATACTGAATGTACATAGAATCACCGATTAAACTCTTTTTTGGCGCATAAATTTCTCGTTCTCCTCCATAGGAACCTATGCGCCTTTACAAAGTGTTGTCACAAGATGAGGAAAGAAAATCCCAACCTTCTGGTCACTGACACAATGTTTCATGTTCTGATGGATCCATTGTCCTATGCATATCTATTTTTTCTGTAGAATATCATATATTAAAATAGCTCAGAATGTATTGACATTAGAAACGTTAAGAGCTGATATAATTCTAGTACAAATAAATTACATCTATATTTTAGCTATTGGAAACATTATTTCTTGATTAAACTTAGTCGGTAGTTTGGTATCTTATCTGACGTTCCATTCTCCTCGATTTTTGGTTAAGTATTTTACGATGCTTTCTATATCTATATCTTTAAATTTCGTTAAATTAATATTTTGTAAGTAATCAGATTCATAGTATGGAGTATGATAATATTTGCAAATATTTTTTGGGGAGAATAGTACATCCTTACCCCTTATTGTTATGTTTTCCACATTTGTTCACGAGGTCATCGGGTTTCCTTGTCTTTTAAAGCGGCATGAGATTCTTGAAAAAGTGGAATTTTAACGATTTCTTTGGGAGTGACACAAAACTGTTCCCATCTATGGTACCATACTAAGGACCATATTTTATTGCAAAGAACCATTGATAGTTTGAATCCCCTTTCCTAGATAAAAGTTTTGCCTTGAAGTTTGAGAAAATACTTCTCGACATTTTGGTTTCGAAATTTTAAAGGATTCAAAACCGTCGATGGTTCTTGTACGTTAGTTTTTCTACTCTTCCTAAGACGAATATCCGTTATTAAAACTTTAGAAAAACTAATAACTTAGGCAATGTATTTCACAAGAAAAGGAACAGTAAAATAGGAATTAGGAATCCTTAACCTCAAATGAAGATGAGTCGGATTCCTTGGCAGAGCTTGTTCTATTGTTGACTATGACTTGCTAATTCCTGCATCAAATCAAATAAGAAAATGAGGGTTTTGGAAACAAAAAGTTTAAGAAAAGAAAAAAGGGTTAGGGTTTTAAGAGATTTTGGAAGAGTTTAATGATTAGGAGGGTTTTATTTTTAAGTTAAAAGAGCTTTTAAGTATTTAAAATAAGTATTTTAGTGTTATAAACTAGGTAAAATTGAGTTAAGCCAATCACGTTGTGCATTTGCAAAAAATTACAGTGATGTCATGACATAGGGGTTCCGTGTCGTGACATCCCTGGCAGTTTGTTGTTGTCCCGACATCAGGGTTCAATCTCACGACACACTCAAAAATTTTGAAATTCTAGGTATACTATCTTCGCTGTTGCGACACAGAGTTCATGTCGCGACATCGAGTTGGGTTTCTTAATTCCTTCAATTCTAGCCTTGGAGTTACGACACAGGCTTACTGTGTTCCGACACTGACTCTGTTTTTGCCTAAATTTTCAATTTTTAAAGTGTTTTGGTTCCCATAAAATGTAAATTTGATACAAATTAGAATATAGTCTAAACAGTTAATTAGATATATTGTTTACATAAAATTAAAGGTTAAACCAAACTATCAAGTTCTACTATCAGATTCGTCCGACAGCTTATTTGATGCATATGAGGATGTTTTTATTGTTTCTTTCAGTGTTAGTCCATCGCTCGTCATGCCACTCTTTTTTTCCATTGTCTCATTCTTTAAACCTATTCTTTTGACCTACACCGATTACAAAAATATTTTCCTTGATTCAGGGTGGTTAGGTTTAAGGTTAGATATTTCAATACAATGTTCTCCTTACTTTTTCCTCTTTTCCCCACTCTAATAGTGTCTACATTTAAAAGTTTTTGTTTCACCATTGATCTTCATGTTTAATTAATTTTTTTCTAGATCGATGGTGGACCTTGACGTAGGTAGAAAATGCCTACCAAGTAGAATAAGTATTTTATGGTCTTCCATAAAGTCGAGAATCACAAAGTATGTGGGAATTATGAAATTATACACATTAACCAATATATCTTCCAATACTCCCTTAGGTTGTATTAACAAACTATCGGCTAACTGTAATGTAATCTGTATATTTTTTAGGTCGCCTAACCCAAGTTTTTTAGATATTAACAGAGGCATTAGGTTTATGCTAGCTTCGAAATCACATAGAGCTTTGCTAAAAAGAATATCCCATACCTTTATAGGTATTGTGAAACTCCCCGGGTCTTTTAAATTTAATATCCCCTACCTTTATAGGTATTGTGAAACTCCCCGGGTCTTTTAAATTCAGGAGAACATGTCTAGATATTAGCACACTACATGATGCGTCTATATTAACCTGCTCTCCAATTTTAATTTTTCTACACCTTAACATAATTTATTTAAGGTACTTGACATACTTCAGAACTTTTTCAATTAAGTCTATCAACATCAGTTTAACATTTAATGATTTAAATAAATTTAAAAAACTTACAAAATCATATTTGTCTCGTCTTTGTTTCTCCTTCAACTGTGATGAGAATGGTACCTTTGTGATTGTGGGTTCCTTTGTTGGTTCTTCTTCCAGCTCATCTACCGGTTCAACTACTTCTTCCAACTTCGGTTTGTCATCAACTTTTGAAGGTTCTCCGGGCTACTCAGCACTTTACCTGATCGGAGCATGATTGTTTTCAAATGCTCCTTCCCCTCTCTTCAAGGATTATCTTGAGTATTACTATGGATATCAGTGCCAATTTGTCTCTTGATATCTCCCATAATGCTCATTAATTGACTCATATGATCTCTAAGCTTAGTAAATGTTTTCCCTAAATTGGTAACTCAGACTGCACATGTTTCACATCTGTCCTCATCGACTGCATTTCCCCTTTGATTTGATCCAAACATTGACCACATACAATATAGTCATTTGGGTTCGCCCTCTCCTGAGGTTTTTTCAAATAAGGAGGTTGATAGTTAGCCTTTTTAACTTGGTTCGAACTATTACCTTCTCCTTGATTTCCTTCTCATCTCAAGTTCAGGTGATCTATCAATCTAGGATTGTATGTATTTGAATAAGGGTTTCCACCCCTATTCCCGTTGTAGTTCACATCCTTGATAGGATTGTTAATATAGTGGAAGAGTGGTTTGTCTCCTCCATATACAAATGACGCGCTATCCGTGGTCTCTATGCGGTTAAGTATGTCCACTATTTTTTTATATTTGTCATCCTCCAAGACAACCTTTACCATAGATGATTTTTGGTCATGTGTATAACATTCAGTTGGCCACTGGTAAGAGTTTTATCCTCATGTTTTCTATCAGTTCATATGCATCCTCGTATGTCATGTTCATTAAATCTCCTCCTGCTACTCTATCTAACCCTGACCGTGAATGTGTATTTAACTCATTATAAAACAATTGCAATCGCAGCCACTCAGGTAATCCATGATGTGGGCATTTCAAAATCAGTGTCTTAAAATGCACCCAAGCTTTATGGAAACTTTCTCCTTCTAATTTCCTGAATGTAGAGATCTCCCTCCTTAGTTAGACTGTCTTACTAATTGGGGGAAAATTTTGTAAGAATTTTCCTGCGAGCTTGTCCCATGTCGTAATGGATCCTGGTGCCTACGATTCTAGCCAAGAGAAAGTGTTATCTATTAAGGAGAAGGGGTACTATCGATCACGAATAGTGTCGTTGGTGACCCTGTTGTATTTATAAGTATCACAAAGCTAAAGGAACCATTTTAAATTTTGATTTGGATCCTCCGTCATTGTGCCCTTAAACTTTGAGGACCGTAGCCAAGGAAGGCGAGCACTAAATTAATCATAATCTAAACACCAATAGATCTAATTAGTACTTTAAATAAATTATATAACTCACCCTTAGGCCTCATTCGGCCCCTAAGGTCAATAAAGACTCAAATTATACAATTTATTGAATTTAAATAAAGAAGCAAAACTTGACTAAAACCAAACTAAAGTGCCTATATTCAAGTTCTTCAAATGCGAAAACTAGTTTAATCTGCTATATTGACTTACGGTAGATCATGTAGAAACATTATGGTGGCTTTGTGTGCGAAAAAATAAATTCAAGGGATTAAGTGAATTAGTATTTAAAAAAATTGAACGAAAGAGTGAAAAATAAAGAAAAGAAGAGCTAAATCAAATTTATCTCAAAACTGAAAACCTTTTGATTCACAGTTATAAATTTTGTATGTGCTAATCTGGCATAGTACCTTCTAACATTTCAGAGAAATAAGGTAGTCGTGAGAAGGAGAAATAAGGATGTAAGCTTGTAAATGAATTGGGGACGATTAGGGAACAATGTCATGTGCTTAACCATTTCTAGTGCTTGAACCCTGTTTGAGTACTTATTGTTTGAATTCCAAACAGTCTTAAGCCTCAGAATGCAACAAGCTTAGAAGACCTTTAGGACCCGAATAAGGTACCAACACAATAATTCGTAAATAACTTGCATTTGTTTGAATAAACATGACCAATTCTTTTTAAATATCTATGAGCGGTCCACATAATTTATTTTGATGGATAAAGCATGTACATATGATCATTTCCATTGCCTCAACATCTATTGACATTTTAACTTAGTGAACTTATTATGTTTACAGTAGAAATAAACAAGTTAGCTAGATATCATAGATGTTGAGGTAGTTCTCATACGAGTTCGATGTTTTACCACTATGTGACTTAATTGTCTAATTTATTCCAATGGTCATTTTTTCTTTTGCATGTTTGGTGTATTTGCTTGAGGACAAGAAAAGAGTTAAGTGTGGGGGAGTTGATCTTCCACAAATTGATATGGCAAATTAGGATTTCCTAGCATACTTAAGGAGTTTATTCTCTAGCAAGATATTGTATTTTGCATAGTTTTTAGTGATTTTTAGATTTTAAGTTAATAAGTGAAAATGTCATGTTTTTTCTTATTTTGTGACCCAATTTGGCCAATAGTGTCTTTGGGAGGCATAACGTGTGATTGAGTGGTGTAAGGACGTGTTGGAGGTTGAAAACGAGCTAGAATGGCACCAAAGGAAAGGGTATCACAATATCCACACCTTGGAATCTCGACACCTCCAATAATATGGAAGATTGGAGACAACCTTCAGTGGTATCGCGATATCCACTTTGGGTATTCTGATATCCACCCTTCAAAGAAGACCCCAAGGCTCAACACTGCCTGAGGTATTGCGATATCCTCTTCAAGATATCACAACACTGATATCATCAGGGGGACAAACTTAGACAAATACGGTAGTCTTTGTCCATCCGGCCCACCAATCACCCAAGGCCTGTGTGTAACACCCCTAACTCGTATCCGTCACTGAATTAGGGTTGCAGAGCATTACCAAACAAATAGAACATTTAAACATACATTTCATAAATCATTATAAACATAATATAAAACATCCATCCACATGCATATTGTCCCTAAATCGAGCCCTGGAGGCCTTAAAATTACCTTAGAAATGATTCAAGACTAACTTGGAAACATTTGGAAACTTTAAGAAAAAATCGCAAAACTTTAGAAACAAGAGTCACACGGCCGTGTTGCCAGGCCGTGTGCTTCACACAGCTGAGACACACGCCCATGTCTCAGGCTGTGTAACCTTCGAACTAGGGATACACGGTCGTGTCTCATCCCGTGTCCTCACCCATGTAACTCTCTTAGTAGGGTCACACGCCCGTGTGCCAGTCCATGTGCTAGGCTGTGTAACTAACTGACTTTCATACAAAGGAACCTACAAGAGACAAACGGCCATGTCGCTAGATCGTGTGTCACACAGGGCTGAGTCACACGCCTGTGTCTTAGGCTGTGTCGACATAAATTTGCGCAAAATCAAGTCATTTCCAATACCAAAAAATGCATACACCTCTAGGCCTTTTGTGCACAAAACCAAGACATCAAAACCTTAAATACATTCATCCAAAACTTGCCTAAGCATGTATATATTGCCACATTTCAATTATTCACATCTAGATCAATATTTTTCCAAAACATACCATATCTTGACCATATTCAAGCCTATTCAACAAATACCAATTGAACTATTCAAACATAGAACATAACATAGCCACATTGACACAAACTAGCAAGACATCAAATGTACCAAACCAAAATAACTTATACATATCAAATCATCAACTAAACATTCAACTAAACATCATTATAAGTCATCTATACATGCCATTATAAACTTGGCCAAAACATTCCAAAACAACCGAAAATTATTTTGGATAGTGTGATAGATCTCCGACAAGCTTCCAAACTGGTCAAGCTTCCGATAATCTATAAAACATAGAAAAGAAACTACATAAGCACATAATGCTTAGTAAGTTCGTAGAAAATGAAACACAACTTACCATTTCATTACATAAAAATAGTATAAACATAATGTAACCCAAACCGCAAGCTTGGCACAAGCCTAAACATCATCATTAATACACAAGTTAGTGCATTTATACATAAGTCATTTGGATTAACCACATGATAAGTCATTTCCATATGAAAATACATCATTTGAATCATTCATCCTTTCCATGAACATATGCAAAATACCATTTGGAAAATTACCATTTCAGTCCCTTTTCTTGCCCGTTGAACCAACTAGAATATCATTAGATACTCGAGAAAGCTCACACAAAATGTGCTTAAACATATAACCGTAAACTTTCCTTTACATTGTTGCTTACATGAGCTATGAAATGGGCCTACTCACACAAGTTGTGGGTCAAAACGTAAGCTACACGATACTGCTCACACGAGCTATGGAGTATCCGTAACAAATGTAAGACATCAACCACCGATAGGACATTCAAGACCAACATCCGAAACATGAAATCCCTCATGGCATGTCATCCGTATCCTACGAATTTCTAAGGTGCAATTGGGACTCAATAACCATCACAGCATTGTTTTGGATATAAATTGTTCAATGGCATTATAAATACATAATAACATACAATTGAATAACATGAATATAGTAATCCGTACATACGAATGTACCTCGATGACTAGGGCGTAAAAACGAAACCAAACTAATCTGAGGCTTTAGCTTTTCCCCGATTTAAATCCGTACGTGGTCTATCTTGATCTAAATAGAAAAATTCAGTTCACTTAATACTTCTATTATTCAATTCAGTCCACATTTCATATTTATGTAAAATTACTATTTTGCCCCTAACATTTTAATTTTTCACAATTTAGTGTTTAAGCTCATAAATTGAAATTTAAACATTTTAATCCTATTCTCAAGCTAATTGATTTCTCTAGGGACTTAAACCAGTCCATACAAACCATAATTTCACAAATTTAACATGAACTTTTACTATTTTTACAAACAAGTCCCTAAATACAATTTTCATCAAAAATCACTTTACAAAACTTGTTTATTTATCAACAAGGATTCATAATCTATCATTAAAAATCAAGAATCATACAAAAGCATTCATGGCATAACCCTCAATATTTAATAGTTTTACAAAATAATCCCTAGGCTAGCTAAATTAAGCTAAAGCGACTTCAAAAACATAAATATCATTAAAAATGCGACTTAGAATCATACTATGCAAGGTAAAGGTAGAAATCGAATGCTCCCCCTCTTTCAAAAAATGGTGAATCAACCAACAATGGAAAAATGGGGAAGATGATACTGTTTTTTTAATTAATTTGAGATTTATTTACCAATTTACCATTTAAAAATCATCAAAACTTCATTAATACCTTATCCATAAATGTCCACTAACCCTTTAATTGGTCTATTTACCAATAAAGTCGATTATTTTAAGATTTCAAAGATATTGGACCCTTTTAGCTAATGGAACTCTACTTTTACACTTTCTACGATTTAGTCCTTTCCACTTAATTAATCATGCAAACATCAAAATTTCTTAACAAAATTTTAATATGACCTCACTAACATCCTATAGACATTAAATTAATAATAAAATAATAATTTACTCATCAGATTTGTGGTGCCAAAACCACTAATCTAATTTCACTAAAAATGAGTTGTTACACTGTGTAGGGCATTTTTCACAACGAAAACTCATCAGAAGTCAGCCTAAAACAGCTAAATTTTGCTGAGGAGGAGAGACACACACATTAGATTAGTTTTAGGTTTAATTTTCTCCTTATTTTTTCAACAATTTTTCAAGGGTTTTCATTTTCTTTTCTTCTTTCTTAGTTTAGAGATTATTTTTCTGCATTTACTTTTTGTTATTGGTGTTCTTAGTATTATTTAAGTTAGTTACCACTGTAGCTTAGGTTACCTTGGTTGTAAGACATTTTTATATTTATTTTAATGCATTTCAATGTCTTTTAATTTAAATTTGTTAAAGTTACTTCCTTTTACGTTATTTGTTATAGATTTTCTTGTTAAATACTTTTAGTTTCATGTTATTTAAGTTTTCTTGCATAAAAATCTCAACTTTTATACTTTTCGTAAGTTTTACTTTAATGGCGGCTTTGTTTTTCATTTCTATAATGCCCTCCACCTAACCCGATCGACCATATCCAAGTATTGGGTGTTACGCCTAAGCACAGACATACTTAGACTCTTTTATTCGCCTATGTACTAGACGAGCAATAACTTAACAAATTTTCTTCACATTTGTTTATTGAATTACCTTGTTTTATTTGTTATGTAAAATTCTTATTAGAATGTAAAATCTCATTTACAATTTGGATAATACAACTATTATTTTCTCCTTTGTTCTATCACCACACAAAGTGTTACACCTTGTGCACAGACTTAACTTCACCATATAACTTCCTATAAAATTTCTACTTTTATAGCCTTTCTTGGTGTAGACTATGTCATCTTATCCAATTCTTTGGGGAAGCTTCTCTCTCATACTTTTCTTTGTTGTATGCACATCAACATGAACCATCGCTCTACTAGTGTAGCCTTGGCATCGTCCCTCCTCGCAAGATTATTTGCAACCCAAAATAGGAAACAACTTATATAAGTTCTTAAGAACTTAGTGAATCTCTATTACTTGTTTCATTATGTCGTAGCGTACTAAACATTTTGCATATTTTTTAGCCTATGTCCTTCCCTGGCAGGTACTTTACTCTATCGTTCCTTATAATACAGTTCATACATAATCTTCTAAGATTTCCTTAAGAACATACTACATGCATTATTCATTACTTCTTCATCCTCTTACCCATATCGAGTCTTTACTCTTCTCGTAGATGCCACATATTTCATTTTGACCCCTTTTTACCTTACTGACCATTTTCCTCTTTCATTTCCATAGAGCTTATCTCATCCTTAACATTCGAAACCTTTCTGACTTAGTCCAATAGATACCATACCTTTGCCTTTCCTTCAGAAAGTCGTTTACCTAGACTTCGTCGAGTTAGTGTTTTTTTAAAAGAGTTCGATACTTCGGCGTTGCCATAGAATTTTCGTTCCAAAGTCACTTCAAATATCTTTCCTTGTTTCCTGGAAGCTTCAGACACTCACTTGATCAACAGATAGCGACAAAGGCATCCACTTGACTTAGATAGTCGCAAGGGCGTCCACACAACTTTCGGAAGCCATAAAGGCACCTAATCAAATTAGATAGCCACAATGGCATCCAAATACATACACGAGATAGACATAGAGGTGTCCATATAGAGATATAGCCACAAAGGCATCCACTTAACATCATATAGCCACAAAGGCATCCATATAATAGATATAGTCACAAAGACTCTCGTAGAACATTATATAGCCATGAAGGCATCCACATATAATAGACTTCGCCATAATGTCACATTTAACAAATATAGCCATAAAGGCTCTTCATATAATGCAATCAACCACAAGGGCTTAACATATAACATACTTCACCACGAGGGTGCATTCACAAAGTCAACCGCTAATTCTCCATATAATAGAGAACAGCGACAAAGGTTTCTACATTTAACATATTCCGCCACAAGGGCTCACATATAACATAGAACAACAATAAAAGCTTCCACATGTTAGAGAACAACCACCAAGGCTTACACATTTTGGTAAATGGTGTTTTCAATGGCAGGGATTTTCCTAAACTCAACATCTTGAGGTTTTCCCCTTATCTCCTGGTACTCACCCAACTGTCCTTTATCTTTTTCCCACATGACGCTATAGTCCCCAAGTAACTCTTACTCTATGTGGTCTTCTCTTGCCATATGATGCCATAGCAAATGTCTAGGCCTTACACTATATGGTCTTCTAGCCATATGATACCATAGCAAATAGTTAGGCCTTACACTATATGGTCTTCACTTATCATGGCCAGGATTCCTGTTTATTATCCCGACGGACTCATGTGCAAGCAAACTCAATATGCAGACTTATAATTGACAGACTTATTTATGCAGAAACTTATTCATTCTTTCAAGCATGTTTATACATGTACATACTTAACAGAATAGTGATTTATCATTCAACCTATGCTTTATTTACATTTTCAACATGTTCATATTGTTCTACGGAGTAGAAACATATCATCTTTAAACACCACACTTTCTTTACATATTAGAAGGGCATCATCGTATGAATATTACATGCAAGCTCATCAAACATTTACCTTTCACAAAATAGTCATTTAGAATAAAAGAGATGAATGTGTACCAACGTACATAAGAGAGCCAGTACAAAGACTCACCTATTAGCCTCAAAGGCAAATTAAACTTCAGACATGGGCTTCCATCGAGTAAATCATTAGCCCCTAAACATTAAACTACAAGAACTCATCAATATCTATTCCATTAACTCATTTCCTTTTAACTTTGAACATCATAATCATATAGTAGAACCTCACCATACTTGCTTCATTAAGCAAAATAAATCTGCCCTTCAGTAATATAATGTGCATGGTTATGATTCTTACCTTAATAGGGGCATCATAGAGCTTGAATTCCCATTCCAAACTCATCCTATAGGATGAAAGGATTTTTCCCCTTCTTCTTATCTTTATATAGACAGGGGAGACTTCTTGATGAAGTAATGAACAGTGCCCATCACATATCCGATCACTTAAATATTTCTTTCTTTACCCCGTTATATGTTTGGCAAACGTCTTAATCCATGTAATTCACTCAGTAGATACATGATATTTTTAAAAAGATACATCCACGGGCACACTTACCTTGAGCTAACATATTTTTGGGACTTAGCCTATCCTTTGTTAAGGCGTAGCTGATAGCTTAACTGATCATACTTTGGCACATCACGCCTTCTTGGTGGCGACTCTTTTACTTGAGTCCACCATGTGCTTTATTGGGTATCCTTTCCTATCAGCATCTTGCATCAGAATTCGTCATAAACTACGCACCCACATATACATCAAAAGTCCTAATAGAGTGGATAATGCTTTATTGACTCTTAGATTTCATAGTTCACCATTCGTCAGGCCTTATACTCAACCTAGAAGAACTTTCCCATCTTTCTTTGGTCTTGATCTCCCAAGGAGAGAGATATCTTTCTTATCTTAAACGTTTTGACTTAGTTAGTGACTTTATTGGGACTCAACAACCATCACATCAGTCAATTTGTGGTCTTATCCAAATCTTTTGAAGTCTAATAACTAATCAAGTACTTTCTTTCGGTTCTTAACTATCTTAGTTCCCATTTGGCTACCTCCTAACTATCTTTTCCTTATATCTTAATCAGCTCAGGGCCATTATCACCGAATACTCTTTATTGCTGACATAAGATTTTCATCACAAGGTCCTACCTTCCATAAAAGATTTCACCCAAACAATGCATGCCAACTAGAGGTCCCTAAGGTGAATCCTTATTTATCAGACTTACTACGGGCTCACCCCAGTGTCCGCCAACTTTTAGGTGTCACAGGTGTACTCATAATGGTTCTTATATTTGGATTAGCGTTAACGCTAATCACTTCTAGACTCATCTTATCCGGCCCATTTTCTAAATAATATTGGGATACTAAGATTCCATCGGGTGTGATGTTACAATTTCCATATTTATCCTCTTTATTTTCAGCATGAGTAGCTAAACCTAAAAGGGGGTTGGTTGATGGAGAAGTGGGTAAGTTGATTTTTGGGCCAAGGGCTAAATCCTAATATATTGGACTAAATTGAATAAGCCTAAAAAATTAGGAAGTGACACCCCTAAGGAAATATCTAGGCAAGTAAGACCAGAAGGTAATCTTGTTGCATACTTGCTCATAAGTGTAAGATTAACTAGTGAGATCAAGACATAAATCGAAATTAGTTCGTCTAAGTCAGTAAAATTAAGATCGAAAGATAAAATGGAGTCACTTAGTAATATAAGTGATTATGTCCCTTATTTAAGAACCAGTGAACCATATTGAAATCAACCAACCATCGTTAGTCATTTACTTGGTTAATTTCTTAGTTTAATACTCTTTGCAATTTAGTCTCTAGATTAGCCTAATTAATTTTCTTGCACAAATTGTTTGTTATGATTTTTCATATTATAAAATCGTATCAGTAGCCACTTAGACTCTTTTGTGTACGCTATTTATCACTCATTCGCCATTTCCTTTGGGTTTGATCCTTGGAATACTCCAGTGTTTCATTGTAACACTAGAAATATTACAACTGACCAATACGCTTGCAGTAAATCTGTGCTTTAAAATTTGTCTTATAAAATCATTGTTTTATGCGCACACACAAAGCCGATCAACATGTTGTTTTATTTTATGTTGTGGTGTGTTGGAGGTTAGGTTGGTGTTAATCAAGAGCCATTTAGGTTGCTAATGTGATGTTCCATAGCTCGGGTTCAGCGATCAGACCGGGTATGGGGTATTACAATTTTACTAGAACATAAAGCTACCCCAAGATTTGTCACCCAAAAAGTGCTTAATCTAAGTTAATAATAAACATGGATAACCTTCATAATACAAGCTCTACATGGGGAAACTCACCAGGTCAGCAAAAAAGAAGTCATTAAAATACAACATAAAGCTACAAGGTACGATATTATTAGTTACACTTAATATATCCTTGTATTTTTTAGCCACTTAAATCTCAATTCAAATCGTTGAATTTATTACCTTTAAACATATCATGTTAGAGGTTGTGCTTTATAGAAAAAGGTTACTCTTATCCACTTTTGAGATGCCTCTCTCCCACTGAAGCTGAATATGTTATGAGAGAGAGATATGAGAGCATATGCAAGGATCGCCTGGGGGGAAGACTATTAGCACAAAAGGTTCTTAGGCAGGGATATTACAAGCCAAATGTATAGAAAATGCACATCACCTGGTTCACACTTGTGATTCCTTCCAAAGACATGCTCAAGTGCAGCGATCACCAGCTTAGACTCTACAAGTGATGTATGGTCCTTAGTCGTTTGCAACTTGGGGAATAGATATTTTGGGTCCTTTTCCAATAGCCACAGCTTAGAAGAAATTCATAGTTGTAGCTGTAGACTACTTTACTAAGTGGATAGAAGCTGAAGCTTTAGCTACAATCACAGAGAAACAAATGGAATATTTTCCCTAGAAATCCATTGTTTACAGGTTTGACATTCCACGTCTAATTATAACGGACAATGGAACCCAATTCCAGGGAAAATTCAAAAACTTTTGTAAAGGCCTGCAGATTTCCTTCGCTCAAAGGAAATGAATAACAAAATCCTAACAGTTTTAAAGAAAAAGGTTGATGAGACCAAAAGTGTCTAGTTAGAAGAGCTACTAGGAATTATATGGGCCATGGGAACTTTTCCTTACACAACAACTAGAGAGACATCATTCTCACTAGTATATAGGGCAAAGGCGGTAATCCCTGCTGAGATAGGCTTACGATCCCATAGGACATCTCTTTATGATAAAAATGCTAACCAGGAGGCCATCAGACTCAACTTAGATCTTGTTAATAAAGTCAGGAGACAAAACAAAATAGGAATGCTATGTGAGCTCAGCAAGTCACTCGATACTAAAATTCTAGAGTGAAAACAAATAGTTTTAAGTGGGTGATCTAGTCTTGAGAAATATTAAAGCTAGTTTCCCAGCATTATAACAAGGAAAATGGCCTCTAACTAGGAGGGACCCTACAAAGTTGTCGAAAAAATAGGCTATGAAGATTATTGAATAGCAAAAATGGATGGCCCTGTTCTACCTCGTACATTGTATGCATGCCATTTGAAAAAATATTATGTACGAACGTTCTACTCTCTTTTTCTATAAAGATACAATCTTTGCCAATGTTATTTCATTTTTATTATGAATAATTTTCTCTGACTTATTTTATTTACAATCACTACACCAAACAGTTCACCGATTTAATATCCCAATTGATATTATTAAGGCTAGCTAATTTACTATCACAGCCTAAGCTCATTTGATACTATCATGAATAATCTTCTCTGCGATAACTGATTTACTATCACTACTCCAAATACTTCACTGATTTAAGATCACAGCTGGTATTATTAAAGCTCATTGATTTACGATCATAGTCTAAGTTGATTATTTTACTATCATGAACAATCTTCTCTAAGTTAGCATACTTGCTAACGCTACTCCAAATAGCTCGTTGATTTAATATCATAATTGGTATTATTAAGGTTCGTTGATTTCTAATCATAATCTAAGTTTATTGATTTACTGTCATGAAAAATCTTCTTTGAGTTAGTTGATTTACTATCGCTACTCCAAACAGCTCGCTGATTTCATATCACAGTTGATATTATTATGGCTCACTGGTTTACGATCACAGGTTAAGTTCATTGATTTACTACAATGAACAATCTTCCATGAGTTAGCTGATTTTCTATAGCTATTTTGAACAACTCGATGATTTAATATCACAATTGATATTATTAAGGCTTGTTGATTTATGATGATAGCCTAAGTTTATTGATTTACGAACCTGAATAATCTTCTTAAGTTGATTTATGATCGCAACTTAAATACGATGATTTCAAATCACAGTTAAGTTGAATAATCTAATGGCTACTAATCACCATTTAAACTATATTTGTTTAAGTTATTTACAATGACCACTCAGTTATTTAGTTTGCTCAAACAAAAACACGATCAAATACTACAAGGTTTGAACAAAAGGCAAAGATACTTCTTTCCATTTCAAAATAAAAATAGCAAATAGAATGAATACAAGGAAGTCATGAGTTAGCCCTAGTATCCTAGGGGTCAATGAGCTCTTCATCTTCTCCTTCCTTTATCCCTTCATTAGCATCCCCATCACACCTAGTAGTGGGAGCTACACTGGAATCAGTAGAAGTATTAGCAAAATATAGCTTATTAGAATTCTTCCACTCTTCCACAAATTCCTCCCAAGTAGCTCCAAAGGGGAAGTGAATATCAAAGTCTAGCTGAGCACCCGTGAGGTGACTGATAGCATCAAAGTTTACCCTACGAGCATTAAAGGGACTGCCAACCACTTGAGCATGTAGTAGGAAGTTAGATTTCAAATCTAGAAAATAATCCTGAAAGCTTTGAATAGTATCAGCTTTATACTTTTCCAAAGATTTTTCATGACTTTTCAACAAATTAGTCATGGCAAGTTTATGCCACTCATCCATGATTTTCATGGTCTCCTCCAAAATAGTTTTACAAGCTCAATCACCTGCAATCCCTCCATGAAATTTTTAAATATATTTTTTAGTGAGAGTGAGGAAATCTTGTAACCTCTTATTTTGTTCCACCAGTTTTCTATTTTCTTCACCAAATTGCTTGTGTAGTTCGCAAGCCTTTTCCAATGCCCTCATCGTGGATTGGTGAGTATTTTGAGTTTCCATTCCCTTTACCTCCTCTTCTCGAATACCCTAAATGGTCCTCACACTTACCATACCAACTTCAACCAAGTGCACCCGAAGAGATAATCTCAATTCCTTCAACGATGGTTTTTTCACGGAGCTGGGTGACGCAGAAGGACAAACATGCTCCTTTGCTTCTTGAGGCATAGAATCTTTCCACTATATGCTTACCTCAGTAGGCCAATAAGGAAATTTCTGTATACTTAGGTATTCACATCACAGAAATGTCTGTGTCTCACCACTAGTAGATATAAATTTCATTAAACCTCCAAGAGGGTTATGTTGAACACTCACACCAAATGTGTCTTCTGTAGGTGATCTTGGTGGAAGTGGAGACCCTGGAGGGGAACCATGAGGAGAAGGAATCACAGCAAGAATTGTAACAACAGTGGCCACATCACTAAATGTTGCAGTCGATCCTTCCCTTTCTTTTGATCAAGTTCTCTTACTGGGCTATTCTCATCTTCATTGCTTAGAATAATATTGGTAGCTTCAGTAATAGCCTTTTTTTCTTTCAACTACTTGTACTTCCTTCCCCAGCAAAAGTACCAAAGGGATCTCCTCGCACATATTGCATAAAAGATCAAATGTCCATGTGTTTGTCGATCTCCCTAGATACACTTATTGATTCTCTTGAACTCTCTTCAACAACAAGAGTTGTGCTTGCATTACCTATAAGTCTATTATCAATACCAACAGTAATCATAAAGGGGTTTGTACTACCTTTTTTATCCCCTGAAGGTTTAGAGTACCACTGACAAGGCTTTAATTTACAAAAAGTATAAAATTAATTATCAAGCTCCTCCTTTTTCTTTAACAAAATAAGTCATAACTCATTAGTGGCTCCATGTGGCCACGTGAACTGAGCAGGCAAAATTGAAACGGTGTCCGCACCATTGTCATCATCAACTTACCTTCATCCATTAGGGCTCCCATCTGCGAGACAATAGTGAAATACATTTAAGACAGTTAGCACATCCTCCAGCTTCAATAAACGACCTCGACAAAGCCAATAAAATTGAGTCCACCCTACCTCTGATAATATCTTATCTTCGGAAGCATACACTCTCGCTAGGTGTGGAGCATTCAATGGGAAAGTTAAAACCAAATCCTAATTTATTCTTTACCCCGAATATATTTACAGTAATTTAATCGAAGGTTCGAAGACCAATTAGAAATAATCTATTCCAGTCCATCTCAAGGAGTAAAGTAAAATAGACCTAACAAGTCCTCTCAATTACAGGCCTTCAATTGGTATAGATTCTAGAAAATAGAAATTAATGGTGCCTCTTCTCTTCAGCCACATTCAATGAAATAGGCCATTACGACCCATCATGAGAAGCCAAATAGGTGCCCAAAACTATCTCATACTCGTCAAGCTGATTGTAGAAAAAGGTGTAGAGTGGAAGATGAAAATCTACTTCTAGTACATGTAAGGGAAGCAAAAAACTTCCATCGGTGGTGTCACCCAATCGCCTTGGCCCTTTAGCAATCGAGAACTCATAAGAAAAGTTAAGTATTTGAATTCCCTGAGCGGCCATGTGACGGTTCATCACTTCCATCTTAGTGGTGCACAAATAGGCTTTCGCCCCCACGAGAGCCTTTACTTCATAGTAATGTGAAGGCTCACTCCCTGAACCACCACGATTACCTTGAATAATACAACCACCTCTTCTCGCCCTAACCATTGTACCCGAATAAACCCAAAAAAACAGCAAAAACAATTTGAAAATATTAAGAAGATTATCTCTAAAACATGATTATCCTCCTCAACAACAGCTCCTTCTCAAAAATTTCAAGTTCAAACAATTTGATTTTTAGGGTTAAGATAACCTCATTTTAAAAGAAGTTTACACTTTAACGATTTGTGTTTATGAGAATGAAGGCACAATCAACTGTGTACAGTTGTACCTCTCCTCAACATGTTATGAAGTGTATATGAAAATCTAAAGTGAATAACATATGTGATAAGTTTCTCTCTCAGTAACCTCTCACCTTACGAAGCCAAGTTCTTAGAAGAGTCACTTTGTAACTTTTCTTTAAACTAGTTAGAGGACAAATTGTTATGGTACTCGCCATTACCAACCCACTACCTGGTTACCTAATTAGGTCTCAACCCATAGCTTACTTGGTTCACACCTTAAGTTCGCACGTAAGGTGCTGGCATCCTTTCATGAGCTCGCACAAAGTGGGTTCGCACCACCATATAGGTGAACCCACACAGAGAAAACACATGTTAATCCTAGAGTAAGGTAAGTGTTGGTATGCATGGGGAACTACCTACGATGTCACATTCATGAACAGTAATTGTATCATATAAATAGAGAATTTAACCATTTTGAAGGATATACATAAAAACACTCAACAAAGGACTATTTACTCAATTGTTCTTTCGAATGGTATCAAAAAGGTTTCTCTTGTATTAAATTAATTTTAAGCGCTCCATATAGTAACCTTTGAAGAAAACAATATGAACACACAACATGTTAGATTTGGCCCTTCCAAAATAAAAAAAAATCAAAATTAGACTATTTCAATCTTTACTTACTTTAAAATGGCTATGTTAGAAGACTTAAGATTTAATCAGAGAATTTTGGAAAATCAAACTAAATAAATGTGGGTATATTAATATAAATGAATAGAAATAAAATAGAAATAGAAAAAGGAAAAAGAGTGATAAGAGTTTAAATTTGACCAAAGAAAAGAAAATAGGAGAAAAAAATCGAGAGGTGGTGATGGCAGTAGTGTGGTGATTAATATGGCAAAAATAGGACAAAAGAATTGTTTTCTTTAGGTGTTAGGGATGATTCATATGGAAATGGGAAGGAAAATATGCCAAAGAGTAAAACAAGGGGAAGAACAATGGGAGTGTAAAGGAGGATAAGAAATGAATGAGGAGGAAGATAAGGGAGGAAAGAATTTCCCTTTTATGGAAAAAGTGTAGGGGGCAAAAGGGGGTTAAACAAGATGTTTATGCCAAAATTAAAATAAAAGTGGGGGTTTATCTGTAATTATTGGTAGTTTATCCACAATACGGTGTGTACGGATGAATCAGTTCTAAGGGAACTCTTACTATGATGTGTAGCGGATGATGGGTAGAAACTTTTTCCTATATACTTGAACTGCATTAACATTTATAAGCATGCTAAAATAAACTATCAAATTTTGTATTGTTATACGATTGTGATTATTATGAGAATTGTTGTTTTGTATGCTATGTCTACTATTTTGCACTGATTTTTATTGTGTTTAGTCTCACACTAAGCTTCTTATTCTTACCATTTTAATTACCTTCTTTATAGATAACCCATAAGTTAAGACATGAACTCGGCATTAAGAGGGCTTGTCTCAATTAGTCTTTCCAACAAAAGTATTTTAGACATAATATTTATAATTTCTATTATTTTATAGGAACTGTGGCATGAAACTTAAACTTTGGGTTAATTTTGGCTGGCATGCCATTATAATTGTTTAGACATTTGAAACTTGGAAACTAAATTTATGATTCATGACATATGGTTTTTAATCATAATTCAATCGATTATTGATCACCTCTGGATGTACTAACGTCCAAAGTATGACTACTGTAATAAAATAGAGAGTTATGAGGTGGTTTTCACAAGTATACAGGTCAAGTTGTAATATAGATTTTACAACAAAGTAGGTGAGTACTTCGAGGATCATACCCAATGGAGGCAAGTACTAAATCAATCTTAACCTAAACAATTAAATATCTAATTAATACTTTAAGTCAGTTATAGTACGAAAGTAAAATAAGAAACATGTTTAGAATTTGTAAAATAGTAAAATAAAATGAAAAACAAAAAATTTTTAATACTTTAGCAATCTCAATCAACTGTCATCTTGGGTTCTTCATCAATCAACTAGTCGCTACCTTAGCAGAATCTTCCGGCCTTCTACCAATATAATGAGTCAGCAAGAATTACTTATCTTTCGACCTCATAGTCTAGACTGGTTTAGGGTCAAGGTGCTCACTAATGGGTAATACCAATTTTTGCTTAATTCCCACCTTGATGACTTCCCGAGTTTGTCAAGCCTAAGGTTTGTTTCGCGTTCTCCCTTTCCCAAACAGTTGATCTGTTGAATTACCCTACAAAACAATTAAAAGATCATGCTTCCACTCACTAATCCCGCATAGAAGGGATTAGTTCCTCATGGTTTTCATAAACAACATGGAGTAGATATAACAATTAATCATAATCAATGAATAGTAGAGAGTTTAAGAAAAGACTAATTAATATTGATAATGAATATGAATCCTTAAGAATCGATCTCTTTTACAACTCAGACCTCTTGAAATAAAATAAAGAGCAAAAGAAATGAAACTCTGAAAACTTAAGAAAACAAAATTAAATCTAAAGAGAAAGTCTAAGCTAATGGAATGGTGTTTCTAATGTATGCTAGAGAGGTCTATTTATAGCCTTCAGGTAGTCATCATCCTTAGACCTAGGGTAGTTGACGTTCCCGAGCTTTCAAGTTCGATTGTACAGACCAAAACACCCTACTTTGTGTTTTATTCTCATCACAGAGTCGATGTCGCGACACACCAGGACCTATGTAACGACGTAGCATCTAAGTTGGGTTAGAGAGATTACATTTTGTGGTATCAAAGTCATGTTCAAAACTTGAACTGTGAATTTTTAAATAAGTCTACATGTATGTCTTAAAAAGGGGTATATTGGGGAAAATAATGCCACAAACTTTTGGAAAATGATTTTTCTTAAGAAAAATTGAATATGAGACATCGATATCGTTCCTAATTTAGTTACTATTACTTCTAAAACTATAGATAACCCGTAGACTATAGACTATAACTAAAATTGTAGAATAACTTTAGACAAAAAGACTTTTAACTAGTTATTATTCTCTTGAACTGCAGATATACTCTAAATTCTAGACTTCCAGAAATTCATTATGAGTACTCGAGGGAAAAGGTGTAAAGGTAGGCCACATAGAGTCGCTCTTATTCAATCGCCTACCACTTAGGATGAAACCCTAATTCCTATTGTAGATTATATATAGGATTCATTTGCCATTGGTGGTGGAGGTTATGATAATGATGATAATGCAATATCCCAAGCGATGTTAAGGGTTCTTCAGAGTATTGCTGGAACCCAAACTGGATCTGCAAATAGTGGATCTGTTACTGAGAGACTTTGGTTTAATAGGGTTGAATTATTTAGAGACCCCTACAGTGGCAGAGTACTGGATGAAGACCACTGAGAGGATTTTGGAGGATATGGAATGTATTTCAGAATAGAAATTAAAAGGTACCATGTCCTTGCTAAAGGATGAAGCCTATTGTTAGTGGTAGACTGTGGTAAGAAGTGCAAAGGCTGAACAATTGACTTTGGAGGCTTTTCAGAAAAAGTATGTGGGCACGAGTTATGTTAAGGTCCATAGACTCTAGTTCATCATTTTAAAACAGGGGATATGACAATGGTTGAATATGAGGTCAATTTTTTTAGGCTTAGTCAATATGTTTAGGGTATGGTTGCAACTGAGTAGGATAAATGTGTGAGGTTTGAGGATAGACTGCGTTATGACCTTAAGATTCAAGTTACTCCACACGAGGAAAGGTATTTGAAACTCTAATGGAGAAAACTAAGATTGTGTAAGAAATTAAACGTTTGGAACAGGAAAACAACATAAAAATAACATCCTAATTAAAAGAGATTCTAGTCATACTTGTTCAAATTATTGTCCTATAAAACGTGCTAGAGAGGGCAAACCGCAGTAGAGGGTTGTTGTAGCTAGTTCCAGGGGTAGGACTCCGAATTATACGTCTTATGATAAGCGTCATTCGAGCGAATGTTGGAAGAGGTTGGCTGCTTGTTTGATATCTAGGTCTATAGGGCATAGAATAAAATATTTTCCATATTAGGTCAACCAGATGTAAGCTCTGACTTAGAATCAGACCTAAAATTAGAGAATAGGTCAGTTACCTCTGAGGGGTTGATGTCAGAATAGGGTCGTAAATACTATTGCAATTGGTAACCAGAGTTAGTGAGTACCCGGTTAAGGTGCGAACAAAACTGAAGCTAGGTAGCAAGCTCTTATATATGTTGCTATGGACCGTGAGGACAGAGACGCGTTCGACATCATAGTAAGTACTTTTACCATCCATTATGTTCTGTATTTTGCCTTGATTGATATAGGATTTACCCATTCATATGTTGCTTATAATATGACTAATAAATTGGGCGTTTGGGTAGAGAAAACTACTAAAGATGTTATCATAATCAGTCATTTGGGACAATTTGTTGTTGTAAGCAAAATCTATAAAAAGATGTCTGTTGAGGTTCTGAGTGTAGTGTTTTTGACTAATCTACTAGAATTATCTTTCGGTCAGTTTGACTTATTTTTGGAATGGATTGGTTGGTTAAAAATCAAGTTAGTTTAGATTGTGCCACTAAAAGAGTCACTTTGAAAATGGTTGAGGGTAATGAAATCATCATGGTTGATGAATGACAAAATTATTTGTCTAATGTGATCTTCACTATGGTAGTAGAGAAATTGGATCATAAAGGATGTAAGACCTACTTAGTTGATTTGTTGGATGTTATTGTAAGTAGTTCTACTATGGATAGTATATTATCCAAACAGTTAGGGATTTTTCAAATGTTTTTCCTAAGGAACTGTCAGGGTTAACTCCAGATTGTGAGGTTGAATTCAGAATTGAGTTTTTATTTGGAACTACTCTGGTGTCTATTTCTCTCTACTGCATAGCACCTAAGGAACTTAAAGAGTTAAAAGTTCAACTTTAGGAGTTTCTATATCGAGGTTTTCTTAGATCTAGTGTTTCTCCTTGAGGAGCTCCTGTCCTATTTGTTAAGAAGAAAGATGCCTTCCTAAGGTTGTACATTGACTATCGACTGTTAAATATGCTTACTGTTAAGAATAAGTATCCAGTGCTAAGAATCAATAACTTGTTTGATCAGTTCTGAGGTGCAACGGTGTTCTCTAAAATTTATTTGAGATTTGGGTACTTTCAATTAAAGCTGAAGGAGTCAGATGTGCCTAAGACTACATTCAGGACTCAATATGGTTATTACGAGTTCTTTGTTTTTTTTTTTGGTCTAACCAATGCTCCAGTCACATTATCTGATGAATCGAGTATTCCAACCATTTCTTGATCAATTCGTCATTGTATTTATCGACAATGTCCTAGTTCACTCCATAGTTGAAATTGAACATGATGAACATATTGGGGTGGTTTTGTAGACCCTCTAAGAAAAAAAGTTCTATGTAAAACTGAGTAAATGTGAGTTTTTTCTTAAGTCAGTAATGTTTCTGGGTCATATGTTATCTGCTAAGGGTATTTGAATGGATCCGAAGAAGATAGGCTATTCTAGAATGGAAGTAGCCTAAAAGTGTTTTTGACATCTGAAGCTTCCTTGGTTCTGTCGAGTATTATCAAAGGTTTGTTAAAGGGTTTTCTTTGATTGCTACTCCTTTAACTAAGTTGTTAAGGAAGAAAGCTTCTTTTAAATGGATGGATGACCAGCAAGATAGCTTTGAAAAGCTAAATTGTATGTTGACTCAACCCTGGTGCTGATTCACCCCAAGTCGGGAAAGAAGTATGTAGTGTATAGTGATGCATCTCGCACTAGCCTCGTATGTGTGTTGATGCAAGATGAAAAAGTAGTTACCTATGCATTGAGGCAGTTGAAACCGAAAGAGTGTAGCTATCCAACTCACGGTTTGGAGTTGGCAATTGTGGTCTTTGCATTAAAAATATGAAGGCACTAACTGGATGGTGATAAGTGTTATATCTACACGGATCACAAGAGTCTTAAATATCTTATCACCCAAAAAGAGTTGAACTTAATGTAATGAATATGGATTGAATTACTAAAAAACTATGACTATGTGATCGAGTACCACCCTGAAAAAGCTAACATAGTGGCATAGGCTCTGATTATGAGGCAGATAACTTACCTAAAAGCGACGTTTGCTAAGTTGAGTCTAGTGGAAGATGGAGGTTTACTGGAAGAGTGGCACATGAAGCCCACATTGGTCAGTGAAATTCAGGATAAATAGCCATTAGATGTATCCTTATTTCCACGGATTAAGCAGATTGAGGATAGTAAAACTGAGGATTTTGGGTTCAGTGTCGATGGTATTCTGTGTTTTCGAGGGAGGTATTATGTGCCAAATGATAAGGGTCTAAGATAATCCATTCTTCATGAAGTGCGTAGTAGCCCTTATGCTATGGATCTTGAAGGGAATAAGATGTATTGAGATTTAGGGGAATTGTATTGGTGGCCTGGTCTGAAATGTGAGCAACGTGTTTGATTTGTTAGCAAGTGAAAGTGGAACACCAGTTTTCTTCTAGGTTGTTGTAGTCGGTTAAGATTCCCTAGTGGAAGCGAGAGCGAGTGACCATGGACTTTGCTAGTGGGTTACCTTTAATACCTACTAAGAAAGATTTGATTTGGGTAATAGTGGACAGGTTGACTAAGGCAAGCCATTTCTTACCTGTTTGCACGGAGTACTCGTTGCAGAAACTGGCTAAGTTAAAATTTCAGAGATTGTGAGACTACATGGGGTACCAGTATCAATTATTTCCAATCGAGATCCTCGTTTTACATTTTGGTTTTGGAAAAACTTGTATGAGGCACTGGGTACTCGTTTGACTTTAGTACGACCTTCCATCCACAGATTGATGGACAATCCGAGTAGGTTATTCAAATCTTGAAAGATATGTTAAAGGGTTACATTATTGACTTCCTAGGTAATTGGGAAGAGCACTTACCTTTGGTTGAATTTGCATACAATAACAATCTTAAATCGAGTATATTGATGGCACTTTATGAGGCTTTGTACAGTCGTAATTGTCGGACACCACTATGTTGGACTGAGCTGAATGAAAGGAAATTTTGGGATCTGATCTAGTACAGGAGTTTGAGGGGAAAATCAAATTGATTCAAGATAGATTGTAAGTGGCTTTGGATTGGTAGAAGTCGTATGTGGATTTGAAAAAGAAAGGACATCGAGTACAATGTCAGAGATTATGTTTTTTTGCAAGTGTCACCATGGAGGAAATTTTTGAGGTTTGGACATAATGGCAAATTGAGCCCTAGGTTCATTAGACCCTACCAAATTCTTAAAAAACTTGGTTCAGTTGAGTATCAGTTAGAACTACCTCCTGAACTATACTCTATCTATGACATATTCCATGTTTCCATGTTGAGAATGTACTAATCAGACCTTTCTCAAATTGTTCCGATCGGGGAGATTGAGGTAAGAAAAAAAAATTTTGTTGAGGAAGAGCCTGTACAAATCCTAGATCATGAGGTAAAAGTCCTAAAAAGGAAACGTATTTCATTGGGTAAAGTTCGATGACGAAACCATGGAATTGAGGAGGCCACGTGGGAACCGAAAGAAACAATTCATCAATGGTACCCTCATCTATTCGGATCAGGTAAATTTTAAGAAGAGGAGAGTTGTCACACCCCAATAAACTATCGGTTAAGTGTTTGTATTAAGCAAAAATGAATTACTAATCTAATGGTTTTGTGGTAGTGAATCCACCTTAGAGTCCCAAGTTGAAGCCACTTCTCTCTTTTTTATTAATTTTTGGCAATCCTTGTTTAAACCTAAATTGTCGGCCCCTGTATTAAACCTAGGTATATAACATATTTATTTGTTAATCAGCCCTCTTCCCTCCCTAATTGTTTTGTGTCGTCCCTCTTCCTTTACTTCTCTTAAGATTTTTTTATTTTCCCTTTAATTGCTCCACCACCACACCGCCACATCCTCCACCATCTTTAAATTGTCAACTTTCTTTCTTTTTTGTTTGAGCCATACCTTAAACATTTGAATTCTGTTGGTGTTTAGATGTGTTGTCAATAGCTTCCATTATCTTTCTAGAAGGATTGGTAACTACAATCCATTTCAATGTTAGATTTCGTATTTTCATTGTACAAATACACGACATTAATCTTTCGATTTGATTAATCAATCTTTTTTGGATCTTGCCAAGATCTTTGATATCAACTATTAATTTGTGTGTATTTTTTGTTGAAGGATCTAATTTTGGTGAATTGCATCAAAATTAATCGTGATGGGTTCGATTGGACTCGTGGTGAAAGTTGTGTTCTTTACCAAGTGAATCAGTGGCAAACCATGTGTAGTTTTAGGGTCACATTGTCTCTCACTCGAACATGTGAGCCACACTGGTGGACCACACGGCCACAGCCTATTACACAGCTAGCCACACAGTAGTGTCCTTATTGTTGGAAATTTGCACATCGCACACATGACATTAGACTGGTACACGATCGTGTACTCCTTCCACACGACATTAGCCTGTCACATGGCTTAACCATATGTGTGACCCCTATTTTATAATTTTGCCCAGAAATTTGTGATATGTTTAGTTTAATCCTTGTATAGTCCCCAAATTATTTTTTTAGAGTTTTTGTACACTCAATTGTTATTATTATATGTATGATATATGAATGATACACGCCTACTATTACGGTATACTCGATGATCTATTATTGTTGTCATTACTTTTATATTATGGATTTCATGTTAAGCATGCCTACTGCTACCGTTAAACTTATTACATGATAAACATGGCTAATGTTTCTATATTGTATTATTACTAGCATGCCATATTGCATAACATGGAGATTGGGATGATATGAAATGAGGAAGTATTGGCAGTTCTAAATCTGCAAACACTGGTGTTTTCTCCATAACTTATTGGCACTTTATCTGCAATCTTTTTATCTGAAATTTGTTGTGGTTTACCCACTATTTTATTGGCAATTAATCTGCAACTATTGGTGGTTTATCCACAGTGTGGTGTGTAGGGATGGATGAGTTTTTGGGGAATTCTTACTATGGTGTGTAGCAGATGATAGGTAGGAACTTTTTCCAATATACTTGAACTGCATTGACATTCATAAGCATGCTCAAATAAACTGTCAAATTTTTATTGCTATACGATTGCGATTGTTCTAAAAAATATTGTTTTGTATGTCTTGTCTACTGTTTTGCACTGATTTTTCTTTTTTTATACTCATACTGAGCTTCTTAAGCTCACCCCCTTAGGTACCTTCTTTACAAATAACCCACAAGACTAGGATATGGGCTTGGCATTCGGAGGGCTTGTCTCGGATAGTTTTTCGAACAAAAGTATTTTAGACATTATATTTATAATATATCTTATTTGAGAATTCTATTATTTTACATGAATTGTGGCATGAGACTTAAACTTTGGGCTAATTTTGGCTTGCATGGCATTATAGTTGTTTAGACATTTGAAACTTGGAAACTGAATTTATGGTGCATGAGATCTTGTTTTTAATCAAAATTCTGTCAATTATCACTTTTGCATACAATATTATAAATGAATATTGAATAGTAAATAAATTGGAAATCAACTTTTGCGAAGTAAACATTAAAATCCATTGGGTATTTTTTTGGAAAGTTGTATCTTTCAATGAAAATGAGATAAAACGTTAAGTTTTCTTCTAAGGTAAGCAAATGTTTCAAAAAGATTGTTTTAAAAACTCTGGTAACTTTATTAGGTCATCCTGGTGGCTTGTGTAGCCTTCAAAATTCGACTGTAGCATCTAGGCCAGGTTAGGAAAGTTAGAGGACATGTTTAAGTTTATCTACTAATATAAGTTGTTTTTCCGTAGTATTATCCGACCATATAATACTGCTTAGTATTAGTTTAAACATTAAACAACCAGTGAGCCAATATTTGCTTTTATTTTTCTTTACATGTAAAACCCACATTAGGACATTATACAATGTATATTAATGTAATCCATGAATTTTTTTTATTATTCAAACTATTCAAAAAAATTATAAGTTTACAAATCAATATACTATACTTAAGGCACCAAATCTAATAGGTGGCAAACCTATTTCTTTATGCTAGTAAAAAGTATGTGGATCTTGATTTTTGTTTCATTTGTAAACAAGTTTTTAATCATTAGCTTCTAGTAAATCTTGTTCCTGTTACTACCCAAACTATTGATGCACTCACCAAGTCGTTTTCAATTGCCTTCCTTACAATGCTATGCAAGAAGCTACGTGCTGTCTCTTTTGTTGATTGCGCTTATATTGTTGTAATAAGTTTGAGAGGAATAGAGCTGGGGAAATATTAGTAATAACATGAAATTGGTGTTGTTCAACAAAGTTGATCAAACTATACATGTTAACTAGAGTTGTTGTATTTGTTAAGGAATTATTTACACAATTTCCAACTGGTTAGATTAGTTAGTAGTAGTTATCTCAGTCTCCAAAGTTGTATACATATATAGTCTGAGTCTTTGTTTTGGTAGATCATTTTCTTGAATGAACAAAAATCATAAAGTTCATCTTCTATTCACTTCTTTCTTTCTTTTTTGCTTTGTAAATTTACATCTTTGCATTATATTCTTGATGGTTGCTTCGAGCTGAATAAAATATGAAATCGAGTTAGGATAAATATCATGGTTTGAATAATTTGGTTTCAACATGTATTTAACCAACAAATAAAATGCAAACATTAGTAAACAAAATCCAACATCTATGTATTTAGGTTTTTGTTTATTGATTTGCTTGTTCTTCATTTAGATAATAAAGGAGTGAAAAAAATTCTAAGTTTAGTTTGGATGTTCTTCGTTTCTTAGAATTTTTTCCCATCATATTATATTATGTAGGTTTATTTTGAGGTTTAGAAGTTTTCTTTATTGGTTTGCTTATTATTTGTTTGGGTAATGAAATAATGGAAAAATTGTAGGTATAATGTGGGTGTTCCTTGTTTAAGTATTTTGTTTTTTGATTTTGCAATATATATAAATTTTGGGTTAAGTTTATTAATATTTGCATTTTGTTTACTGATTTGAGTGTAGAAATCAGGATGGCTAATCTCCACTGATGTAATATGAAGTGGAGTTGGTAATGGAAATGAAAATTTTAAACTAAAAATTGTCAATTTATGTAAAACAACAAGTTTGATTAATACGGGTGATGAAATTGTAGGGAATTTATTTTTGTGATCAAAATAAAAGCATCAACATGATGCGGCATGTATAATTAGTTGTCATTAGAAATTTAATTATTGGGTGCCTTAAATGAAAGCGCTTTCTAATAGTGACAGAATTACAATGATTGTTTTAAAGTAATCAAAATAAAAAAAATTATCTAAAAGTTAATTGACTAACTATGTAATTTACTCTTTGAAAAATTATGATTTAAATTATTATCTATTATTGTATTGCAAATAGAAACGTATTCTTTTTAAAAGGAAAGTAAAGTGTGATGTTAATGGTGCATCAAGACTGGAGAATTATTGTAGCTAGTTAGAATCATTTATTATTTGTAACTTAATATATTATTTTTAATTAGGGTAAATTACACCCATGGTAATTTTTGTTTATCTCAGGTTATATTTTAGTTACTTATGTTTGAAATGTTACGTTTTAGTCACTTACGTTATCGTGTTGTAATATTTTAGTCACTCAGCCGTTAATTGTAGTTAACAATGTAACGATAAGTTGAGATAGCACATTAAATCTTCATTTCAAACAAAAAAAATTAGGTTTAATTATACCATTGGTCCCCATATTTTTTCGTTTTGAGCAATTTATTTTTTTCTTTTATATTCTTTTAACTTTCCTTTTTTTTTCCTTTATTTCTCATTCTCTTCTGCTTCTCCCTCTGTTTTCCTACCTTCTCTATTTCTTTTAACATATCAGGAAGTCGAATTAATAGTAAAGAAAGAAGCAAGAAGTCGAAAGCCATCAAAACCCATAAACCCATACCATCTGCTAACTATCAAAACCCTCCACCACCACCTATCATCTTCATTTCATCTACTAACACCTTCACTACTACCATCACCTCATTCATGACAAACCCAAAAATATCATCCTATCACCAAATAAACCCACGTTCAAATCAGTCAAGAATCCAAGTAAAGAACAATTAATAAGCCCTAAAAAATAACAAAGAGCCAAATATTAGACTATGGCCGATGACAGAGTAGCACATAAAAATCGAGCCGATCTAATAGTTGGTGATGGAGATTCAATCTTGGGTAGTCCAAAAGTTGGGGATTGTTTTAGATGTTTCTGAAAGGAGGTCATGGTAACGGTGAAGGTGTTAGTGGATGAAATGAAGATGACGGGTGGTGGTGGAGGATTTTGATAGTTAGCAGATGGTATGGGTTTATGGGTTTTGGTTATAGGCAATGATGGCTTTCGACTTCCTTCTTCTTTCTTCACTGCCAATTCGACTTCTTGATATGTTAAATAAAATGGAGAAGTTAGGAAAATAGAGGGAGAAACAAAAGAGAATGGAAAAAAAAAAAGGAAAGTTTAAAGAACATAAAAGAAAAAAGTTAAATTGCTCAAAACAAAAAAATATGGGGATCAATTGTATAATTTAACCTAAAATTTTTGTTTGAAATGATGACTTAACTTATAATGTCAGCTTACTGTTACATCGTTAACGGCAATTAACGGCTTAGTGACTAAAATGTTACAACACAATAATGTAAGTGACTAAAACGTAACGTTTCAAACATAAATGACTAAAATATAATTTGAGATTTGACCATGGGTGTAATTTACCCTTGTATTTAATAGGAAATTAATGTCTGATTATAATATTCATTCTTTTTAATATAAATATCGTTTTAGCAAAAAAAAAATAAGTATAGAGCTGCCCTGAACCAACCAAGCCAAAAAATTACCACGTGGATTTTTTTTATCACGTTTAACTATCCAAAAATTCAATATAAATAAAATTTCCCAAGCCAAGAGTAATTTGGACATTAATTGCATGGAAATCTAGTTCCACAATTTTATTTCAAGAATTCAATTCACTGACTTTAAATACAGAAATCATGAAAAATATCTTTCCCTATACAATAGTTTATGAGTTATGTGGGTGCTTTTTTTTGCTTGATTTATTGATCATCACAAATTCTCAACAGATATAATTATTATTGCAATTAAATCAGTTTTTAATTCATTTTCCTACCAGCAATTGCTTAAAACAGTCCTCACAAGCTTCACTCTTTTTTCTCTTTAACAAAAAAAAAAGCATTAAATATTTGTCTTAAATATCCCTTTAATTACTATTAATTAACATTTGCCTAACATATTTGATTTTATATCCATTTGAGTACCCATACATGAAATAACGGGTATTAATACCATCCGTTACATCGAATAAATTTCTTTTGAACCCACACTTGATTTTTACTCCAAAATAAATATATTTAGTTGAACAGTGATTATTACACTCTCAAAGTTTTGCTACTTTTGGTCTAACAGCTTAATCCTTCTAGGAATTTTATAATTCAATGTTAAATTTTTTAAAATAAAATTCTTTTAAATTGATTTCGATTCCCTTTTAAACATTTTTGCTTCATCCGATCCTCTATCTATGATGCAAACAAACAAGAACCATGAACGTCGGCAAGACTTAAATTTCTTAAGAATTAATGGATAAGTTCAAACATAACTGAACTTTGTCATCAATTGTATAATATGATATAATTGTAAATTAATTTTTTATATATTTTTTTGTTATCTATTTGTTTGTGTGAGCTGGTATTTGAGACTGTATAGCGGGCAATTTAAGACCATTTAAGAAGGGTAACCCAATGCCCCCAATTATCAGAGTTACATAGTCAGTATGTTTTGTTAATGACTGCCACACCCTCTTGCCTTTAACCCAAGCATCTACTCAATTTTATAAAATTGTTTTATATATATATCATATGGTATTTAAAATAAAGATTATTATTTAATACCAAGTTTTTTAATTTCAAAAGCGGGGTTAAAAGAATTATGTAAACTTTTTATTTTTTAAATGTTTTTGTAACAATTTCTTAACTAATTTACTTATTTCTATTACTTGTAACTAAATAATTATTTTTGAAATAATATTAAAACAAAACACATTCATAACCATCCAAGCCCAAAATTTACGGATGTATTCAGTAGTTTATAGTCCGCTAAGGTTGACAATACCGCATGTAATTGTATTTGTGTAACAGGTATCTTTTATACATCCTGTCTGCTTCTCTTTTTTGAATAACATATATGGATTAAGATATTTATTATCTAAATTTATTTTATTGATGCAAATAACGGATTTAATTTTAATATTTAACATATTTAAATATTTTGTTGATAATTTAAGTAATTTGGATTCGAATAGTGATATTTGAATTTAATGCCGAAAATAATTAACTTTGAATTTTAAAAACAAATTTGTGGATTGGTATTTAGGTTTTACAGGAATTGCTTATATTCAACTTAGTGCCATCCCTATAGTGTATCTTTATCTTATTTGAATTTTGTCATAATTGTGTTTGATGTATTTCATATTTTTAATAAATTTTCATACATATATAGCATCCATCGTTTCAAAAAAAAAAAAAGTATATAACTTTCATTTTGTTCTTCACCTTATGTTATTTCTAGGTACTTTTCTTTTCTTTTTTTTCATATCATGATTAATATTACCGGATTAATTTTTAGGGTTATTTGCATAGTACGTTTCTCAATTATGATCAAATTTTAAATTGGTTTTCAAATTTTAAAATTTTTAATTAAGTCATCAAAATATCAATGTTGTATCAATTATATCTAGGGGTGAAGCTAGAAAAAAAATTAACAGGTACAATAATTGAATTATAAATTAGGGGTAAAACTTTACCATCATATTAACTTACAATTTTACAATTCTTGAAAGGATCTAACGGAATTTTTACCTTTCTAAGGGGAGCGAGCAAGGCCCTACTTGCACCCTAGTGCCACCCTTGACCATATTTTTTTGTCGACCTAACCATTAATTTAGATATTAAATGTTAAATTGAATTTATCGTTAACATGTAGTTTAAATTTTAAGCATAAGGTCAAATTCGAAATTTATCCTCAAACTTCAAAATATGTTAATTGAGTCATCAAATTATCAATATTATATCAATAATGTTTAGAGGTGAAGCTAGAATAAATTTTAGGAGGTGACAAAATTGAATTATAAATTTTTGGGATCAATATGTAATTCTACCATCATATTAACTTACAATTTTACTATTTTTATGGGATTTAACTATAATTTTACCATTTGGGGTTGATGATACGGGGTGAGAGGTAAGGTACTTGCCTGCCCCTTGGTGCCATCTCCAATCATGTCCGTCCATCAATCTAGCTTAAATTTGACTTTGAGCATGTTTAAAACACATGGATCTAATTTTAAACATATGCTTATCTATTGCATTGATAACATATTTTTTAAAAAATGGTCTTCCTAAATTTAATGGCATTGTCCATTCTTTTTAACACATTAAATATAAATTGTTCATGCAATAATACATGTGTGTTTAAGATTTAATTCAAATTTTAAATACTTTCCATCTCGTCTTTGTGCTAGAATTTAATGCTCCAAATAATTACAATGCTAACCAAAGGATTTAATTGATACAATTAAGATATTTTAAAAATTCAATTAAAATATTTGACGAGATATCTAAAATTTAAATTATAGTTGGAAAACGTATGGTACGAAGACGCAATCTTTTTTTAGTGAAAAACAAGTAAAATTACATCTACTCAATTGTTAAAAAGCATCACAAGTTATATCTTGTTAAATAGTGTCCGATACATCATTGGGGATATTTTAAGTTCATTGCATTAAGAATATTTGTACAATAGAAACTATTAACTTGGGGCAATTTTTATTTAAAGAAAAATGGAAATCCACATGTTCCATTGACATTTATGTACCAATGGTAATCAAATTAATTTTATCAATCATGTCGAATAGTGGTTAACTATATATATTTTTAATTTAAAGCCGTAAAAGATTGAACCCAACTTGTTCACTCAATCAATAATAGAAGAATGTCATACTAAGCTAAAAGAATAAAGTTTCTTTGCTACATATGACAAGGGAGGATAGCAGTAGGGTTTAAAATTTGATCTTTTATTGTTTGCTTATAATCACTTTAATTAATATGCAGATGTTAAACCAAAATTTCCATAATTAATATAATCCAATCAATTGATTTGTAATGAAGGGCTATAATGATCAATTAGACTTTACCATATTTATTACACCATCCAGTATCCCCTATATATATTGCATTCATATTTTCTACCTTTAAGTTTAACTATCTTTTCCAATATTAATATTTTCCCTTGCTTTCAACGCTCTCTTTCATTGTCTTGTTTCTAAAAAATAAAAAGGAGGGTTTGTTTTTTTGTCTAAATTATTACCAACGAAATGGGACGGTCTCCATGCTGTGATAAGGTGGGGTTGAAGAAAGGGCCATGGACTCCCGAAGAAGATCAAAAGCTCTTGGCTTACATTGAGCAACATGGCCATGGAAGCTGGCGTGCTTTGCCTGCAAAAGCTGGTCAGAATAATATTAATATTATTATTCATTTTCCCATTTTTTATCACAAATCACTCATTTTACTTACTGTTCACATTTTCTTTTGATATAATAATAAAAACAATATAGGGCTTCAAAGATGTGGCAAGAGTTGCAGACTTAGGTGGATTAACTACTTAAGACCTGATATCAAAAGAGGAAAATTCAGTTTACAAGAAGAGCAGACCATCATTCAACTCCATGCCCTCCTCGGAAATAGGTGATTTTTGTTTTCTTAATTTATATTTGATTGATATACACTGACCGTATATGTATATAGGTGGTCGGGTATCGCTGCTCATTTACCAAAAAGAACAGACAATGAGATTAAGAACTACTGGAATACACATCTAAAGAAAAGATTGAACAAGATGGGGATCGATCCCGTGACCCACAAGCCTAAAACTAATGCCCTCGGGTCCGCAACCGGTAACCCCAAGGATGCAGCTACCCTCAGCCATATGGCTCAATGGGAGAGTGCTCGGTTAGAAGCCGAAGCCAGGCTGGTTAGAGAGTCGAAACTCGTTCGCTTCTCCTCTTCCTCCTCTTCTTCTTCTTCCTCGGCTCCACAGCACACTAGCAATCCTGTCATGACTCCGCCGGCGACTAGGCCACAATGCCTCGATGTGCTCAAAGCTTGGCAAGGTTTAGTGACCGGATTGTTCACTTTCAATAATACTACTGACAACCTCCAGTCTCCGACGTCAACGTTGAACTTCGTGGAGAACACCAACACGTTGGCTAATGGATTAATCAATGACAACTCCATGGAGTTGCATGAAATGGGTGCATGGTTTCGTCAAGATTCTTCATACAGGGCAGTAGAGAACATGAACATGGAAGATTATTCGGATATGATGGTTTGGGAATCTGGGGATCATCAGCAGTGTTCATCAATGGCGGCGCCAGCTGAAAACTTGAACGAAACAAGCTATGGTAGTAGTAGTAGTAGTAGTAGTAGTAGTTTAGAGGAGAATAGGAATTACTGGAATAACATCCTTAATTTGGTAAGTTAACTGATCAATCACGGCTGCAATGTTGAAGATTGAATAGCCAATAAACATGTGGGTTAGTTTGGCCTCTTGATAAAATGTTGAACTTTTAAATTTCAATAATAATTAGAGTCAATCTCTCTTTTTTCTCAAAATAATTAAAACAACCAAAAGATATTTAACAAATCTTCAGAAAATTATGTTGCGTTTAATTCTTAATAAACTTAAAATTCTAAAAAAATGCTTTAAAATTTTTTAATATTATCCAACTTACCCAAACCCTTAAATTTCATTTCAAAATAATTTGGTTAAAGAATCATGATTTTATTTCAACCTAACCTTTTTTAAAATCATAATACTATACAGTTTTTTTCAAAAAAAAGAAAATCCAAATTGAATCCAACCAATATTATTAATGAGTGATGGGCGTCAAATCCATTGAATTGAATTTCCTAACAATAAACATAATGTACGTGCGGATAAGTACTCTGAAGAAATTAATCAATTAGAGTAGGTTTTTAATTGTTTAGAAAATAATAAAATAACTGTAAACAAAAGAAAACATAATGCAAAATAGCATCACTTTGAAATAAGAAGAAACCTGAGGTGTGACGTCAGGTTGAGTACTGGGATTCATCAGAGTATATAATAAACTAAATAATCAGATTGAGTATGGTCAAATCCCAGAGATTGAGTAAAACAAATTAAAATAATCAGAGGAAAATAAATTAAAGTGGGTTTTTAATTGTTTCGAAAATAACAATTAAAATAACATCAATTCGAAATAAGAAGGATAAAAATTTCTTTGGTGACATTTTTTTGTACAATTTCAAATTACAAATCTTTTCTTAAATTGTAAATTTATTATGAGAATAACTTGCCAATTAAACAACTTTAAGAAACGCTTCTATAATTTAGTTTACCAATAACCTTTTGAATTAGAAAAACTTAGACCCTAACTAACTTAGCTATATGGTTTATTTAGTTTAAATTAGTCATTCTCATAACACAACTTAACTGCCTGTATGTAGTTAAGTTATGTTAACTTGTTATTAATTATTAGAACAAAGAGATCGTTATGGAATCTAGTTGTTTTAATTATTTATTTATTATCTTAAATATTGAACAAGGGATCCTATTTGAAACAATATTAAGAATCCATAAAACAGAAAATAAGCAAATATCAATTGAATAAGAAAAGAATGAATAATACTCACATATCATAATCCTAATAAAACTAAAGTTACTACAAAATTAAAAGGGTGTTATGATTTATTTGGCCCTCCAACTTTATAAAAAAAATCATTTTAATCCTTCATTTAAATTTTTGTCTCTTTTACTCCTTAAACTTGTATTGTTTATCAAATCACCTCAAAATAAATAGAAAAATTAACGTCTATTAACTTTCAAATTTTTAAAATTTAATTAATTGTTGCCACATCAATAAAGTTAATAAATTTTAATTTTTATATACATTTTGTGATAAATAAATTTTTAAAAGAGGATTAAGGTAATCAATGTTGGTCTCCTTACTTGGATTTTCTCAAAAGTTAAAGTATTTAAATTTACTAAAAATCCATCCTATAGAACCAGATCAAAGTTTTGTTTTTTCTTTTCCGATGCAAACTAGTTTTGGAAAAAATAATTTATTATTCATTCATCTACAGTTAAAATTACTAAAAACAGCTTTGGGTTAGGTGCTTGTCCATGAGATTCAATACACAATTCCAACTTGGGTTCAAAAAGTACCACTGTATTCAGTTGGGGTGAAAATAAATATTTTATATTTAAAACAGTAAAAATAAATTAAATTTATTTTTAAAATTATTTTTTTAAAAAAATTTATGAAAAAATATATAAAAATAATAAAAAAATTATTTTGTTACAATAAAATTAAAAATTAATATTGAAAAATCGAGAATCCGATGGAGCTAAACCGATTTATGATGAACCAACCGAGTATCAACCTTACCCACTACCAAACCATTGTTTGGGCCTCATTCAGGGTTTACTCAGGGAATGGTTGTGATAACCATCTGGTGCCTTTCTGAATGAATGAGCTGGGTGGAATAGATTTTTGACTTGATGTTCTCATTTTGCCCATTCATTGATCGTCCGTGCCACCAACACTCATCCCCTCTCTCGTAATTTATGAAATGTAAGTTTCTTTCTTTTTTAATGAAAATTTAGTCATTGCTTATGTATATTACTATGGTTTCACAATTATAACAACACTTTTCGTATGTTTTTCTAAACTTTTATTTTTATTTTTTTGAATGATTTCACTCGTCCTGTCTCTTTCGCTCTTATTTTTCAATCTCTATTTTTTCCCTTTTGAATTTTTTATTCTATGCTTATATTTGTAGAACTATGCTTTCACAATTAAAGCCCCACCTTTCAAATTTTACACGGTGCGTACATTTATTATCATAGATTTACCCATCGTATAGAGGTCCTTTTTATTAAGAGAGTTTGATGAGAATGTATTATGAAGATGCCACTACTTCAAAGAATAATTACATGATTACACAATCAAATTTCTAATAACACCATCCATGGAATCCTACATGATAGTCTTATATATATAAAGAAATTATAATTTGAAAATAAAACTAAGAGTTATCTACATTAAAATTTGAAATTTTAAAACCGTTAAAAATTGGTTCACAAATTATTACTTAAAAAGTATTTTTAAAAAAACTAAAAATATTCATTTATATTTGTTCTCATATTTTTTCAACATAATAAATTTATGAAAATTTTGGTTCATTTGATTAATTTTTACATTTTATTTTTTATATTTGTATAAAATATTATTAAAGGGTATATTGATCATTTGAACATTCTTTTTTTTTTTACATCTTTCAAGAAAAGTTAAAAGAGTGTAGTTTTCATTTAAGCATTTTTTTCTTATACTATTACAACACTTATTCCGCTAAATCAAATACAAAAATACTATTACAACATCCATCTCATTCCACCCAACCAAAGTAATATTATACACATTTCATTCTATTATAGCTCTATTTAATTCTCACATATTAGTAGGCAACAGCCTCTTAGCCAAGTGGCAAGAGCATTATGTTATAAGCTTGAGAGCTTGGGCTCGATCCAAAACAAACCTAAAATTCTCACATAATTGTTGTTATATTACAACTTTATTCCATTTTAGTGAACCAAACATACTATCTCATCTAAAAATACATTTATTGTGTTTCTATTACCAAAAAATATATTGTGCCTCCTTTTCTAATGGTTAATATTTTCTTTCTTTTGAGAAACCCAACCATATTGGATTTTTCCAATAAAATATTTAAAGTTTTCTCATTGATTATCCTTACCCTCATCTATTTTTTTTACCAAAAAACTAAGTGCATCACCACCTAGAGATATTGAAGAATGAACCAACACAAGAATAAGATGAAAAGTTTTATTTTGTCTTTCATGAAAATTAATTTAGCATCTATAGCTCATCGTAGGAGTGTGTTATTGTGGTTATTAGAGTTAAGAGAAATTTGTACAAGCCATTCTTATTTTACAGTGATGTACTAGAAGCATTAAGAGGTTTGAAAACACGACTTGCGACAAAGACCAAAGCTAAAGTGATGTTGTTCCTTCGTACTCTTTACACAATCTCTTTCATTGTGAATGATGTTGTGCAAATGTTGTAAACTCTCTCAAACCTTCTGAAGATGAAAAGGAAATTTCTACTAATTTGATGTATGTTTTTATTGAAGGTGTTATTATTGGTGCAAAGATTTCTAATAAAATTTGTTAGTGATTTGTGATTCTTCATGTTTATATTTTATTGTTTGAGATTTAATAAATTATTAGATATTCAACAAAGGTTTTGTTTGAAGCATTAATTATTTGGATGTTTTGGAACAAAAGCTTTAGGGCTTACCTGTTAGTGACAATATTTTTATGATTAAGAGCAACATTACAAAAGTTATTAGATTTTCACTCATCTTTTTTTAACAAATTGAAGTATTATTGAAGAAAACACGTGAAAAAGATGTCAACCTTCTTAAATGAACACATGAAGATAAAATTAGTAATAATGGGTAAGAACAAACAACCATGGTCATATTCCATTTAAATTTTAAATCATTAATAACAATATTAGTTCATATAATCAGAATAACATAACCAATCCAATGAATAAACCAAAAACAACCAAAACCATAACCATGGTATTAAACATGAAAAATAACATATCAACAAACTTTGATGTATCACCTTTTGAGGTTGAAAATGAAAAATCACCAAATGAAATGATAACAAGCTTTTTTGGTAGAACCATTTCAGCAATCTACTTGTCCCAACCTTTCTATTAGCCAAATTAGCAATTCTAACTAAAGCCCCAATTTCAGCATCTTTTATACCTGATGGTAGCATATGTTTTAAAAACATGTCATAAATTTTCGTTAATGGATATTTTTGAAGTATAATGCACTTCAAATATTCAACACCCATGTATTTGATGATACTTTTCATTAGTTTTGATTGAAAACGGGGATGTCATATATTTGTTTGTTAATTTATAGAAGAAATGCCAACAGGGGAAGCTTTCCAATCTTTTCTTCTCTTAAAACAAAGTTTTTATGGGATACTTTGTGACACCCCACACCCGATCCAATTGTTGGATCCGAACGTGTGGCATCATATTACATTGCCGAAGCAACTTATACTCACTCACTTTATTTATTACAAATTTAACTTAAAGTTTGCAATCATATCAAATCAATCATTATTCATAACCATATACATATGTTAGTATTGAAAATATTTAACTATCGAATCCTAGAGTTATAGAGTTCAAAATCAAATGTTGGACTTGAGTCCAACTCAAAATGCCAAAATTCAACAATGTGTCTCGAAACAATGGAATCTTGTCTCGATACCGATTTTCCTTATTTACTATTTATGATTTGAAGTAATTATGTCTCAAGACATGACCTTTAATATCTTGAGACTAGTCTTGAGAGATATGCCTCCATTGTTTTCTTAATTCAACTTCAATGTTTGGATGTTATGAGACAAAGGATATTTATCTTGGGACCTAAAACAAGGGAAAACTAATTTAGGTTCGATGTATACTCGTCTTGAGACCATGGATTAAAGGTCTCGAGACCAACATACGAAATTGTCCAAAATGTAATATCACAAGCCTAAAAATGATGCCTAATGGTCTCTTAAAACCACATTATAACCATCTAAGGTAATGACATTAAAGCATCAATTTTTCTCAAATATGATAAGATAGTAAAGTAAGCTAAAACATACTTTTAACCAACAAAATTAAGTATCTAATTTCACCACATTACCAAAAAACACCCTTAGTGTCGTGACATTCTTGGTAGTCTACTCTAGGTTGATTTCCTGTTGAAGTCTTGAACCCTTGAGGTAATGTAGGTTCAATGTTGTGACATCCTAGCATCAGTGTCGCGACACCCATGTCAGGTGTACTTATCAAGATTTGGTTATTGTTGTCTCCCTACACAAACTCAAACACACCATTAGACTCTCAATGACATCATTTTGCTAGTTTGGCCTTAAAATGACTAAAACTAAATAAAAACGACCGTTAATACTAAAACCTAAAAATCAATAAAAAGCACATAAAAGACTCGTAAATTGCTTGAGAACAAAATCATTAAGCGTTCTAGAGAGCCTAATTTGACGTATCAAATTAAGGTAGATCAACCCCTAAGGTATGAGAGAACTATCAAATAAGATGCGTTCAGCACTAAAGCTTCCCCCGACATAACAAAGCCTATGGGATTGATAACTACTAAAAATAACATGTTTTAACCTCATTCTTAATGCATTTTTGGGTGATTATTCGATGTTAATTGTGAATTTTATGCTCATAATTCTTTAAATTCATGTTTTAATTCTTGATAGAACACTCGGGAGAAAAAAGAGTGGAAAATAAGCGAAAACTGAAGCATCAGACGAAGCTGTAGTAGCCACATGGGTTGAACCATTCTACACGACCAGACAAGCTAGTCGTGTCGATTTCATGGGATTTCACACCGAACAGCGAAAAATCACAATTTTACGTTTTTTTTTTGGCATTCTAAGACGTATATATGACAAAAATAAGAAGATAGAAGTGAGCTGTCATAGAATATTCAATGAAACAACTCGAAAAACACCATTGAAACTGACTTTGAAGTAGATTTCCGTCAAGATTAAAGATTCCAGTTGATTTCTTAGGCGATTATCATGAGTTTCTTTAATTCTTTCGGTTATATTGTATCTTGGTTGTTTTTATTTTCAAGCATAAACTAAATTTCTAAATACCTAGGGGAGATGAACCTTATGATGGATTTTGTTATTTGATTTTTATTTTATGCAATAAATTCTTAGTTTATTGTTCTCAATTATGCGTGCTTAATATTTTGGTTTGATATTTCTAGATTATTGATTCATGTTTGATGTGCCTAAATCGATGGTTGAATAAACCCTGTTAAAAGTATATCTTGCGTAGTTTAGTCGAGTTGCATGTAATCCTAGAAATAGGATGACATAAATCTACTGAATTAGAGTCAAATATAATAGGGGAATCCATAACACAAGTTAATGCGACAATAGGGTTTTAATTAGAAAGAAATTTCAATTAATCAACCTGGAGTTGGTTGCTCTTATGCTCGAAAGAGATATTAACATAATTTAGGGATTTCTATGGATCAAGATACTAAGTAAAGAAATTGAGTAATTTAGATTGATAGTGATTGATGAAATCTACGTGAATTCTTTCCTGGGTATTGTTTCGCTTCTTGGTTATTAATCGATTATTTTTGTGTTTTGTTCTTTGTCATGTTCATTAGTTAATTAATTTAGTTAATTTTAGTTTTTAATCAATCACTCGAATTATTCAGTTAAATAATAAAATGACGGTAATTACTAGTACTTTTAGTCTTCGTGGGAACAATATCTTTACTCACTGTAGCTATGCTATTAATTGATAGGTGCACTTGCCTTAGTTAAATTTTTAGTTAGTTTCGTGACGCGTCAAGTTTTTGACACCGTTGCTGGGGCTAGAATATTAGGAAAACTTTATTTCTATTAATTTAGCCATTTTTATTTTTATTTTTATTTTTTTAATTTAATTTTTTAAATTCTAATTTTTCTTTTGTTTGATTCTTACAGGTTCTTTTGGTTTATGACTAGAAGCAACCCACTGGAACCATTAGTTTTTGATAGTGAGATCGAAAAGACTACTCGCTAAAATCAGAGAAAAGTTAGATAAGCAAGGCAAGGTTAACAGATTTTAATAAACGATAAAAAGCAAAAGGACATTATTATGGAGATGGATAATAATCTTTGCAATCAACAACCTCCTGCACGTCCTGCTCCTTGGACTATGTATGACTATGATAAGCTCACTTTGATTGGGGTTGAATCCAATATTACTAGATCGACTATTCCTACAAACAATTTTGAGATTAAGTTGAACACATTCAGATGGTGCAGTAGTATGTTCAGTTTGATGGGTTGCAAGATAAAGATCCAAATGTTCATTTATCTAACTTTCTAGAGATCTGCTACGCATTTAAAATCAATGGCGTTACTAATGATGCCATATGCTTACGATTATTCCCATTATTTTTTAGAACAAGGAAAAATAGTAGTTGAATTCACTTCCATAGGGTTTCATCACTATTTGGGCTTAGATGACAGAGAAGTTTTTGTTGAAGTATTTTCCACCAGCCAAAACAGAAAAGTTGAGGAATGACATCTCTTCTTTTGTTCATTTTGACCTTGAGGCAATGTATGATACATGGGAGAGATTTAAGGATCTGTTGAAAAGGTGTCCTCATCATAGACTTCCTTTGTGGCTCTAAGTTTAAAGTTTTACAATGGTTTGAACTCCTCGACTAGACAGATGATTGATGCAGTAGCTAGTGGAAAACTAAATAACAAAATACCTGAGTAGCTCAAGAGTTTATTGAGGAGATGGCACTGAATAATTATCAATGGCAAATTACGAGAGTAAGACTGCCAAGGCAACCAAAGTTTTTGATATTGGTGCGGTCTCTATGTTAGCGAGTCAGGTTGAAACTCTTGGTAAGAAAATTGATGGTTTGAGTTTAGCTAAGTAGGTGAATTCGGTAATGCAATATAATACGACTATAGTGGGGATGATCAATCCAGAATGTTTTCCCTTCAAGTCTAACATGAAGCATGAGTAAGTCGACTTTATGGGTAATAATTCTAGACCTCAGAATAACCCCTACAATAATAATTATAATTTGAGATGGATGAATCATTCGATTTTTTCTTGGGGTGGTCAAGGAAGTCAAAGGTCACAAGCCCCTCCGGGTTTTCAACAACCTTATCAACAAGAAAAGAAACTGAATCTGGAAGAGATGTTGACTAAATTTATTTCAGTGTCAGAAACTAGATTTCAAAACACTGAGATAGCTTTAAAAAATTAGCAAGCATCAATTTAGGGATTTCAAGATCAGATTAGACAGCTTGCTAAACTGGTTTTATAGAGACAACAAGGTAGCTTACCTAGTAACACTAAACCTAATCCAAGAAAGCATGTAAAAGCAGTTATGTTGAGGAGTGGGAAAGAGTTATCTAAACCTAAAAAGAAGCTGAACAAGAAATTGATGAGAAAGATGATGGGGTGGTAGAAAACGAGAAAATTCAAACACAGATGCTTAAGGAATACAAACCACCAATTCCATATTCGACAAAGTTGAAGAAAGACCGCATAGACGAACAATTTGGTAAATTTCTTAAACTTTTTAATCAATTACATATTAACTTATCTTTTGTTGAAGCTCTTTTGTAGATGCCCAAATATGAAAAATATTTAAGGAGTTGTTAATAAATAAAAGGAAGTTAGAAGAGCTATCCACTGTGGAACTGATATGGAGTGCTCAAATATTCTCCAAAACAAACTGCCCACTAAGCTGAAAGATCTAAAGAGTTTTATTATCTCTTGTTTTATTTGTAGTTTAAACATTGCAAAAGAATTGGCTGATTTGTGTGCAAATATACATTTAATGCCTTATAAAATGTTCAAGCTACTTGGTCTCGGGCAACAAAAACCTATTAGGATGAGTTTTCAATCAGTTGACAGATCTACTAAATATCCTAGGGGTATTTTTGAAGATGTACTTGTGAAAGTAGATAAATTCATATTCCCTATTGATTTTGTTATACTTAACATAGATGAAGATATTGAGGTGCCTTTGATTTTAGGTTGACCTTTTTTAGCCACTGCTAGAGCTATTATTGACGTATCTATTATTGAAGAAGTTGTGTTTCAAATACATGATGTCTTGCGAGTTTCTAGTGAGTAAGATGATTCCTATTATTTTATCAACTTTATTGATCATACAATTTAATATTCCTTGTAGGAAATTGTTCATAGGGACACATTGGAACTATTTTGTGTTTAATGTGAAAAGGTTGATGGAGATAATTCTGGGATAATTGAAATGAGAATTAATTTGGATGCTAAACAGTTTGAGACCATTGAGGTACGTAAAGAACTGAAGTCGAAGCCCTCCATTGAAAAACCACTCAAATTGGAGCTAAAATAATTACTAAATAATTTTAAGTATGCATTCCTTAGAGAAAAATCTACATTGCCAGTAATTATTGCTTTAGACATAAAGCCCCATGAGACAGATGAGTTACTGCAAGTGATGAAGGAATAGAAAAGAGCTATAGCCTGAAATATTTATGATATTAGAGGGATTGATCCTTTTTTTTTCACCCACAAGATCTTAACGGAAGACGAGTATAAGCCATGTATGACAAGCTCAAAAGAGGTTAAATACCAACATGAAGGAAGTTGTAAAGGCTGGGGTAATTAAACTTCTAGATGCTGGAGTTATTTACCCTATATTTGATAGTACTTAGGTGAGTCCTATGCAAGTTATTCCTAAGAAAGGAGGCATGATTATTGTTGCTAATGAGAAAAACGAGTTGATCCCAACAAGAACAGTCATTGGGTGTAGAGTCTGTATTGACTACAGGAAGTTGAACAATGTTGCAGGGAAAGGCAATTTTCCTCTGCCATTCATGGATCAAATGTTGGAGAGGTTGTCTGGTCACATGTACTACTGCTTTCTAGATGGACTTGTTGGTTACTTTCAAACCCCAATAGCTCTTGAGAATCAAGAAAAGACGACATTTACATGTCCATATTGTACATTTGCTTATCAACAAATGCCTTTTGGATTATGTAATGCCCCTGCTACTTTTCAGCGTTGCATGTTAATCATCTTTGATGAATTTTTGGAATACATTTTGAGGTATTTATGGACGACTTTTTGATATTCGGTAATTCTTTCCATCTATACCTTAAAAATTTGAAATGAGTTTTAATGAGATGTGAGGAAATGAACCTTATGCTTCATTGGGAAATGTGTCACTTAATGATTTAGGAAGGGGTTGTTTTGGGTCACAAAATTTCTAGTAAAGGGATTGAGGTTGATAGAGAAAAAAATCAAAACTATCAAGAAACTACCTCCTCTAAATTCAGTTAAGACTATTAGAAATTTTTTAGGACATGTTGGGTTCTATAAGAGATTTATAAAAGAATTTTCCAAAATAGCAAAGCCTTTAACTAATCTACTAGAAAAAGATGTGTCATTTAATTTTAGTCAGGAATGTTTAGAGGCATTTAATGTTCTTAAGGAAAAATTAATTAGTGCCCCGATTATGGTTGCACATGATTGGAATTTACCCTTTGAACTAATGTGTGATGTGAGTGAATTTGTAGTAAGTGCACTTCTTGGACAACAAAGAGACAAGCATTTTCAGTTGATCTATTATGCTAGCAAGACTTTGACAGACACACAAGAGAATTACACAATTATAGAAAAAGAATTGCTAGTTGTGGTTTTTGCATTTGATAAATTTAGACCTTTACTTTAATATTGTCTGAGTTATTGTGTATACTGACCACTTTGGTATTTGCTACCTTCTTACTAAATCGAATGCAAAACTTAGACTTATAAGGTGGATTTTATTGTTGTAGGCATTTCATTTGGAAATTAGAGACATGAAATGAGCTAAAAATCTTGAAGTAGACCACCTTTCAAGGCTCGATAATCTATATCTTGAAAAGCTTAATGAAGATGAGATAAATGATTGGTTTCCTGAAGACCGACTTTATACGGTAAATGAATCTGAAGTCCCTTAGTTTGAAGATATTGTGAATTATTTAGTTTCTAATATTCTACTAAAAGGTTTATCTCATCATGAAAAGAAGTGACTATTTACCGATGTGAAAGACTATTTTTGGGAGGATCCATTTCTTTTTCGTGTGTGTGCATATCAAGTGATTTGAAGGTGTGTTCTGGTCCCAGAAGGGAATATAACTTTGGAGAATTGTCACTCGGGACTGACATGAGGACATTACAGTGGGGTTAGAACAACACATAGTCCTTGAATTAGGTTTTCGTTGGCCCACATTGTTCAAAGATGCTAACATATATGATTTTTCTTGTGATAGATGCCAAAGGACAAGTAATATTTCCAAACGTGATGAAATGCCTCAAACTTATATGCTTTCTTGTGAAATTTTTGACATTTGGGGTATTGATTTCATGGGACCATTTCCTAGTTCTTATGGTAGTAAATAGATATTGGTAGCAGTTGATTATGTGTTGAAATGGGTTGAAGCTCAAGCTTTACCAACTAATAATGCTAGGGTGGTAGTAAGATTTCTTAAGAAACTTCTCTCATTTTGGAACACCTAGAACAATCATCAGCGATAGGGGTACACATTTCTATAATGCTCAATTTGATAAGATTCTTAAATACGGTGTACATCATAGAACAACTACCA